>NC_088810.1:5359485-5659485 GCF_011386835.1 Chrysemys picta bellii | reverse complement strand
GGACGTCAGAGACGAGGTGTGGGAGGCTCAGTCCCGTTACCAGCAGGACAGGTGTCAACACAACTCAGCTGCCCTTTTCACGGGCACCTTCAGCAGCCTGGTCAGGGATTAAAAGAGGCCCAGGCAGGAGCGGCGCCAGGGATTTTGCCGCCCTAGGTGGCAGCTCCACCTCTGAGCATTCGGCGGTGGGGTTCCTTCTGCTCCGTGTCTTTGGGGCACTTCGGCGGGGGGTCCCAGAGCGAGTGAAGGATCCACTGCCGAATTTCCACAGAAGACCCGGAGCAGATGGACCCCCCGAAGGTGGCAAAATGCCGCCCCCCAAATCCTGCCACCCTAGGCAACCGCTTAGGGTCACCTAGTGGAAGCAGCGGCCCTGGGCTCAAGAGACTGAAGCTGCAGCATCCAGACGACGGCTGGTCAAAAACTTACCATCAAAAAGGGTATGTCCCAAATCCGAAATATTTCCATTCTCAAATGCCACCAGGGAACCTCATGGGAGCTGTAGTTGGGTGACTCGTGCTTTTGGGCTAGGCCCTGGTCAGACTCCCGTGATACACCATGGACATACAACCGCCATGATGCACGGCCTCCCCTTGCTAAGCGAGGAGCTGCCAGTCCATCGTGGGAGATGTCCAGACGGGGAGCCTGGTCCACTCAGCAGAGCATGAGGCACCATTTCAGAATGGAAATACTGCACGGGGGGGGGGCAAAAACTTCAAATGTAACCCCATTTTCCAGCTCCCCTCAGGAGATATCTAGTCCAACCCCCTGCTCAAAGCAGGACCAATTCCCAACTAAATCACCCCAGCCAGGGCTTTGTCAAGCCGGGCCTTAAAAACCTCTAAGGAAGGAGATTCCACCACCTCCCTAGGGAACCCTTTCGGCCCCCTGCAAATCCATATCATGGGTGTGTGTATGGGGAGCTGAGCTCTGAGTCATGGGGGGCGTGAGGATGAATGTGCCACATGATTCCTAAATTCTGTCCCCCCCAGCACTGCTGAACTCCACTGTGACACTTCCCGGGGGTACCCAGGGCTGGGAGGCACCCTGCTACCCTCTGCTCTCCCCGTGAGAGAGCCACCTGGGCTAGCCAGGGGCCAGCTCCCCACCTCCACCAGCCACAGGCGACACAAGCAGTCAAACCTCAGCCTGGGCCGACCCCGCGGTCCCTCTGCAGGTTAGCGATAGGCGCACTCCAGCTCCCAAGTCTGCCAAGCAACTTCTGTCTGGAGCCCCTGGGCACTGGACACTCGCTGTGTTTTCTCCCAAGGAACAGCACCGCCCGGTGTGCCGGTTACACCTCAGATCCCCGCTCGACTGAAACAGCCCGGAGAGCTGCTCTGGGAGAAGGCAAGCAAACGTTGATTAAACAAAGAGGAGATTTACAATAACAGCTAATAGGAGTAACTGGAAACCAAAAGTTACATGTCAAATAAAATCACAGCCCATATCCTAGGGCCTAGGCAATTAACCAAAGACTGAGGGTTGCTCCCCCAAAGATCCTTTCTGGCCTGCTTGGCTGTGACCTTCTGTTCCTAGGCAAACACACAACTTGCTTCCTAGGAGAAGGATCCGGCCTGTCTCTTTGCAACCCCAGATATCGCAAAAGAGTCCTTTGATCATTGTTCCTATACCGTGTGCGCCTTCTTGTCGATTTCACGGTCGCTTGTCGATTTCACAACCTTGATTAGCTGGTGGCTGTATATGAAAATAAACTTACACGCTGAGATCACAGCACACAATGATCAGACAGAGAGAGAAGCACCTGTCCGAGGCATGTCACCACCTGGTGACCTGCCTTTCACTTCAAAAGCTTTAAGACGTAATTTCCAGTATAAATACGTCACTTCTTAAACATGATCCTACATACATTTCACAAAGACGCTGATGACTCCTGGCTCTCAGCAGACACCTTAGCTGCCATCCTTCAGTGAATTGTTCTGCACATACCTGACCCAGGGGATCCCTGAAAAACTCTCCCCCCCTCACCCCCTTGCCTTCTGCCAGGTGGCACAAAGAGGTTTCTGTGTCACAGAAGACTTTGGGAAGTCCTGGGACAAATCTGATTCAGTGGGACCTGCGTTCTGTGACCCTAGTGTCCCCTTGAACCTCCACGAACATGCCTCTGCTTCTCCCTCAGCAGCCACCTTTCCCTGAGCTATCCCAATGAATCCCGTCATGTTCCTTTCTACAACCCCAGTGTCGGGTTTACAATGGCACCAGCGGCTCCATGGAGCTGGGCCCATGCTCAGAAGGGGCCACAGCCCGCTCCACTTGCCCTTCGCCCCGAGACCCCACTGGCTCCCCTCCACCCATCAGTTGCTCCTCAGGCCGAGGGCTCCTCTACACCCCCTGGCCCCACCCCCTGCTCCTCTCCACCCCCTGGCTGGACCCCTGTGCCCCTACGGCTCCGGGTATGGCCTGTCTCCCCAGAACTGAGCTAAGTGGAACTGGTACAGAAGCCTGGCCAGTCTCAGACAGGTGTATGTGTGGGGGTGACAGTGTGGGGAGCTTGCCTGGGCCGCTCCAGGGAAGTGGGGCCTGAGGGAGCCCGAGCAGAGTGGGCCCTGGCCTGGCTGATCGCAGCACTCCCGAGGACCGGAGCAATTCCCTGCCCTGGGACCAGCCTTGGCTGCGCTGCCGGCTCAGCCCGAGAGACACAGTCACCTCCCAGCAGGGCCAGTGAGTGCGGCCAGGAGGCAGAGGGTGGGGAGTGGGTCTTTGGGGGGTGCTGGGCTGTGAGGTGACAGGGAAGATCTGTCTGTGTTGGGGCACTAGGGAATGGAGCTTCTGTGTGGGGTACTAGGCAGTTGCGGTGGGCAGGGCCGTCCTTAGGGCACTGGAAAATTTGGGCCACCACCGGGCCAGCAGGTAAGGGCGGGTCGGCTCCCGCACACGCAGCGCGTGCTGCAGTCTCCTTAGACAGGGCCATATTCCCAGAGCCGAATGCACCGGCGGGCGCATTGTGCACAAGGGAGAGGGTACACGGGGATCTGTAGTGAACTGTGACGCTCCGCTGCCGTGAGACGGGCCGGGCGGCTCGGTGTCCTTTGGTGCCTCGTCCCTCCCTCCCGGGCTGCAATCCCCGGCTGCCGCCGCATCTGCTGCGTATGAAGCTCAGTGTGTGTCAGCATTGGGGGGGGGGTCTTCTGGGGGTCTGCGGGCGGAGGTGGTGGCTGTGCCCCAACTCGGGCATAGGGGCACCAGTTTAATAATACTGTGTAGGGCCCCATAAATCCTAAGGACGGCCCTGGTGGTGGGGCTGTGGGCAGGGGGGCGCTGGGCGAGGGTGGTGTTGTGCAGGGTGCTGGGCAGTTGTGGGGGAGGGGAGGGCATAGTGAGTCTGGGGGGGCTCTGGCCATAGGGAAATGGGGAGGGGTGTTCCGGTGTTGGCAGGGGGGGCTGTGTGGTGCAGTATGGGCCCGCCCCCAAGGGGAAGGGGCACTCTGGCAGCACAGGGCCAGGCGGGGCACTGTGCATCTGGCAACTGCCAGTTTGTAAACAGTGCCCCAGTCATGCCAGGCCCCATTGCCTCCGGCTGGCCCCTCGCTCTGGGGACCAACCCCCCGTACAAGGCTCCATTGCCTCCATGGGGGACCACAAATATGTTTGGCGCCGGGCCCACAAAACGTTCCTCCAGCCCTGTCAGACGACTGCCCCAATGCCCTGAGTGCCAGCCCTGGGCTGAGTGATGTCATCGAGGGCTGAGGGGCGGGTCTGTTATCTCCATGATGGCTCCATGACATTGTGGAACTTTATTGTGGGCTGGGAAATCTCCGCTCCACCCATTGACACCAGAGGCCAGGCTGTGATTTCCCAATGGCAGGTGGGTGAAAACAATCCTCGAGCCGCGTTGGGAAGTCCCAGCGGTGCCACATCCCCAGGCTCAGCGGCGTGGGGTTTATTCAGGCGCTGGGTGATCTCTGCCCCACAGCCCGCCTGGACTCTGAATGGCTCATTTCCATACCCCAGCCTCCATCTCTCTGCCTTAGTCCAGCCTCTTGGAACCAGGGGCTGTGAGAGTTCCCCGGCCTCCCGGCGGGGTTGTGGGGATAAAGGCAATAACCGCTTGTGAAGGGCAGAGACGCCCCGGTGAGGGGCCTCACATCGGTTATAATGAACTAATCACCTTCTGCTGCGTTAATGCAATAAACGTCCCGGTTTGCTGAAAGGGCCCGAGCCTCCCTGGTGTCAATCAGGAGTAACTCGCGTATACTGAAAGCAGTTGCAGGGACTTTACACTAGCGGAGGATTTGGCCCCATGAGGAATTCGCTCCATCCATTGGGTGTGAGGCAAACCCCAATGACGGCAGGGGGATAAATCCCATTGACTCTGATCCCATTAGCACTGGATCAGTCCCGCAATGCGCTTGTCTCCTGTACACTGGCGGAGGTTGTCCTGTGAGTCTGACACCGAGATGGGCCCCGGGAGAGCCAACGTGCCAGGTCTCCGAGGGGAGAGTGACTCAAAACCGGACTCACTCCGGATTGGGGTTCCCCGATGAAGCGATGGAACTGCACACCGCAGGCTCAGCGGAGCTCTGGGAAGGAAAGGGAGACACTGACAGTAGAAAGAACCGGGAGTCCTTGTGGCACCTTTGAGATTAACAAATTTATTTGGGCATAAGCTTTCATGGACTAAATCCCACTTCATCTGATGCATGGAGTGGAAAATACAGTAGGGAGAGATATATATGCAGAGAACATGAAAAGTTGGGGGTTGCCTTACCAACTCTAACGAGACAAAGCAATTAAACTGAGCTACTATCAGCAGGAGAAAAAAAACTTTTGTAGTGATAATCAGGATGGCCCATTTCAAACAGGTGACAAGAAGGTGTGAGTAACAGCAGGGTGAATGTAACACAAACGGTAGGTTTGTGTTACATTCACCCAGTTGCCGGGTCTCCTGTCTAAGCCTGAAGGGGGGTGACTGTCACTGCTGCCCCTGCACGGCTGCCGGGAGAAGGGAGTTTGACTGTGTCTCTCACACAGTAATAGGTGGCGATGTCCTCAGGTTTCAGGCCGGACATTTGCAGATACAGCTCACTCTTGGAATTATCCCTGGAGATGGTGAATCGGCCTTTCACTGAATCAAGGTAGCGTATATCACTCCCATCGGGGTTTATATCACCGACCCATTCTAGTCCCTTTCCGGGAGCCTGTCGGAGCCAGCTCAGGTAGGAATCGCTGAAGGTGAACCCAGAAGCTCTGCAGGAGAGGCGGAGAGAGTCTCCAGGCCTTTTCACACCTCCTCCAGACTCCACCAGCTGGACCTGGGACTGGACACCTGTGAATAAAGACAGACCATTACTATCGGTATAGAAATAGCAATAACACAATATTCTTCTAACTCTGCCGGTTATTCGGAGGGAGGAACGTACCTTCTAAAGCTGCTGCCGCCAAATTTAAAAGGAGCAAAAATCTCATCTTTCCTGGTGCTGGAGCGGAAAGTTCTCAGGCGACCGGCTGGTAACTGCTCAGAGCCAGGGGCTGCGGATCCTGTCTCCGGCGGCAGCCTGGGCAGAGAGCGGCGCAGATTTAAACAGGAAACCGTCTCCCTCATTTGCATGCCCCCGCCTTGTAAGAGACACACACTCCTCCTGCCAGTGATCTGATTGGCTCGCCCTAGTGTAAGGGACTGTTGTCCCCTTACTGACATTCAGTGGGTGTTTTGCTTGGCCAGCTCCCAGCACTAAAAGAATGGGTAGGGTTACCATATTTTCATTTTAAAAAAGGAGGACACTCCATGGGGCCCGGGGCCCGCCCCAACTCCGCCCCGGCCCCGCCCCAACTCCGCCCCTTTCCCAAAAGTCCCCGCCCCAACTCTGCCCCTTCCCCTGAATGCTCTGTCCCCTGCTCCTCCCCCTCCCCTGCTTCCCGCGAATCAAATGTTCGCGGGAAGCCTGAAACAGGGAGGCAGCAGGTAAGCTGGGGCTGGGGCGGGGTGCGGCCGAGCAGCCCAGGCCAAGAGGCTCTGGCCCCGGCGTCTCCTGCCCGGCTCGGCTCGGGCCCTGGGACGCCGGCCCCGGCCGAGCACCGCCGGCCCCGCCCCCGGCTGAGCACCCCCCGCCCAACACCCCCGGCCTGCACCGCCGGCCCCGCCCCCGGCTGAGCACCGCCGGCCCCGGCCGAGCACCCCCGGCCCCGGGCCAGCCCCCGGCCCCCGGCCGAGCATCCCCAGCCAAGCACCACCGGCCCCGGCCCCCGGCCCCCAGCCGAGCACCCCCGCCTCCGGGCCAGTGCTGGCCCCCGGCCCAACACCCCTGGCCGAGCACCGCCGGCCCCGGGCCAGCGCCGGCCCAGCACCGCCGGCCCCGGCCCGGTCCCCAGCTCCTGGCCAAGCGGCCCCGGCCCGGTCCCGCACCGCCGGCCCCGGCCGAGCACCCCCGGCCCCGGACCCCGGCCGAGCCCCACCGGGCCCTCCCTATTTTCCCAGACATGTCCGGCTTTTTGGGATTTCCCCCTGGACGGGGATTTGAGGCCCAAAAAGCCGGACATGTCCGGCAAAATCCGGACATATGGTAACCCTAGCTCTACCCAAGAGAGGCAACAGCTAGGGAGCTGGAAGGCTCAGAGTGGGTTCCCTTGCTGGACCACTGAGGGGAGATATAGGTGCTGCAGTTGCCCTGAACTGTGACAACTGCATAAATGTGTGTATTGTAAAAGGCATGACCCTGTTGGAAGGGAGATGTACTCATACTGGCAGAGAGGAGACTAACGAGCTCCTCTGGGCCCGTTCAATACTAACGAGGTGTTCTGCCAGGTTTTTTTTCTGACTGGAGTTTCAAAGAGAGAACCGTTCTAGGGTTACCATATTTCAGCAAGCAAAAAAGAGGACGGGAGGAGCCCCGCCCTAGCCCCGCCCCTGCCCCTCCCACTTCCCGCCCCCCCAGAACCCCCAACCCTCCCCCCGTTCCTTGTCCCCTGACTGCCCCCTCCTGGGACCCCTGCCCCTAACTGCCCCCCAGGACTCCACTCCCTATCTAAGCCTCCCTGCCTCTTGTCCCCTGACTGCCCCAACCCTTATCCACACCCCCACCCCCAGACAGACCCCTGGGACTCCCACGCTCCATCCAACCACTCCCCACCCCCTGACAGCCCCCCCCCCAGAACTCCCAACCCATCTAAACCCCTCTGCTCCCTGTCCCCTGACTGCTCCGATCCCTCTCCCCACTCCTGCCCCCTGACAGCTCCCCCCCAGAACTCCCAGCCCCCCACCCCCCTGCTCCTTGTCCCCTGACTGCCCCCTCCTGGGACCCCTGCTCCTAACTGACCTCCACAACCCCACCCCCTACCTAAGCCTCCCTGTTCCTTGTCCCCTAACTGCCCCCTCCTAAGACCCCCCCCACCTCCCTCCAGGACCCTACCCCCTACCTGTACCCTGACTGCCCAAAACTTTCTCCACTCCCCCCCAAAAGCCCCCTCCCCGTTTCTTGACTGCCCCCTCCAGAACCTCCCTGCCCCTTCTCCTGCCCCCTGGCCCCCTTACCCTGCTGCTCAGAACAGGGTGTTGGGCTCTGTGCGAGCCGGACACGTGGCTGCGCTCCCCAGCACAATACACAACCCGATCCCTGGCCCTGCACAGTGCTGCCGGGGAGGAGGAGCTGCCGGCTCAGAATGCAGGGAGGGAGCGGGGGCGGAGCTCCTCTACAGCTGCTCTGGAGTCCAGCCCGGGACTTTCCTGCAGCCCTCCCAGCCGCTCGCTCTGCTCTGCCGGGGGAGGGGGGGAAATCCCGGACATTTTGAGTGATTTACAAATTCCCCCCGGACGCTATTTTTAGCACAAAAAGGAGGACATGTCTGGGTAAATCCGGATGAATGGTAACCCTAAGAATGGGGAGAGGCCAATGCTCCAGGTCAGCCTCAGCCTCTGAGCCTGATGGACAGGGCGGCAGGCTAATGAGAGAGTCAGGAGGCCGGGGGGGGTCCCGTCTCCCTGTGAGCTGGGATTGCCTGGGTCAGACAGCGGGGGGCAGAGCTAAGGAGAGAGCAGGGGCCCGAGCTGAGCTGGGGAGCAGAGCCGGGCCAGCCAGAGGGGCCAGACAAGCAGCCCGGGGAGCAGAGCTGGGAGCAGTCCCAGAGACCCAGCCCAGGGAGAGGAGACCCTGTGCCGGGAGCAGGGCCGGGCCAGCCGGAGGGGCCAGAGAAGCAGCCCGGGGCTGGAGGCAGAGCAGCAGCAGCGTCAGTGCTGAGGCTGAGTGGAGCCGGAGCTAGAACAGTGGGGCTGGGGCTGGAGCTGGAGCAGTCTGGAGCCGGGTGCGGTGAGCAACTGGGGCCAGCCAAGGGGGGGACCCTGGGCAAAGGGCCCAGCGCAGAAAGACACCCCCAGCCAAGGGTCCTTGCAGGCCAGACTGGGAGAGGGATCTTAACGGGAAGAAGGGTCCCACCACCCAAAGCCCGGAGGCGTGTGGCCACCCCCAGAGCAAGTGTCCGACCCGCAGCATCCCTGCAGCACGGCCAGGGCCTGGGCAGGAGACCTGGGACCTACGAGGAACAGACTGTGAAGTGCCCTAACGTCCAGAGACATTGTTCGTCATGTTCCCTGCCACAGAGCGGGGTGATGTGTTTTCCTTTAACCTTTCCCATTGTGCCTTATTCCTTTTTTAATTAATTGCTGATTAAATAACTTGTATTTGCTTTAAATTGTATGCAATGATCCGTGGGTCAGGGAGGTGCCCAGTGCAGAGAGGGTACCCCGGAGTGGGGACACCCTAGCCCCCGTCCTAAGTGACCACAGCAAGGTTGGGGGTCGAGCCCCCCAGGAATCCTGGGCCCAGCCTGGTCGGGGTTATGGGGACTCTGCCAGACAGGAGAGGGAAGGAGAGTCCTCAAGGGCAGGGAGGCCTCTGGGTAAAGGAAGTGGGAGCGAGGACTCAGATCCTTCCGCTCGCCCATTTCACCGGGGTAGTGCAGAAGCCAGGAAAGTTCCCCACAATAGCAGGACCATTCCCCCGCTTACACCAGGTCTCCGGAGGCAGGAGTCAGACTGTCCCGTCCTGTATGTCTGTGCAGCGCCAGGCACAGGGCACTGGGGTCCTCCTGGCACTTTGGGACCCCTGGGAGGAAGGAACAGCTCCCTGCAGTGACTGTATTTCCTCCCACAGGAACTGAGGGCCCGGTCATTGTCAGGTGATATCGGGGGTGGGGGGAGAACTCAGATTTGGAGCCCCGTCCCATGCGCAAAGGGGCCATGCAACGTACTGTCAGTGGGGTCGGTGTTTGGGGAGGGGTCGTGCGCAGGGATCTTTGGGCTGGGACAGCCGCTGGAGAGGGAAGATTTCCCATGGTGCTGGGAGGGATTTGGGATGGAAGCCCCTTTCCCTTCCCAGCAGTGACCGGCTACATTGAAATGATCCGGGACATTAGGAATGTGATCTGAGCAAGCCTGGCTTGTGCTGTTTAACAGGGCTGGGGGCCCGCCTGTGGGTGCAGGTGGGAGACGCTGTGGGGGGAGGGCTGAGGACAGAGTAAAGGTTTTGCAGTTGAGCCTTCCTGACATTAGCGCGCTGAGAGCAGCATGCCTGGGACTCTTTCTTTAGGGGACAGGTTTCAGGGTAGCAGCCGTGTTAGTCTGTATCCTCAAAAAGAACAGGAGTATTTGTGGCACCTTAGAGACTAACAAATTTATTAGAGCATAAGCTTTCGTGGGCTACAACCCACTTCTTATGCATCCGAAGAAGTGGGTTGTAGCCCACGAAAGCTTATGCTCTAATAAATTTGTTAGTCTCTAAGGTGCCACAAGTACTCCTGTTCTTTCTTTAGGGGAGAGTCGAGGGAGGATTCAGGGAGCACCGAAGGGAGATTATTATTCACTATTGATATTCACACTCCTATTCCCATTCACGCTCCACTCCCCATTTACGCTAGAATTGTAAACTAAGTGGGATAGAGAGAGGTCTTACGGTCTGTGTTTGTACCGTGCCTGGGACAATGGCTGGAGACCCTAAGCGCTAGGACCACAACCACCAACTACTCCACTACCACTAATAAGGAAGAAGAAGAAGAAAAAGTAATAAATGGTAGACAGTAACTTTCTCCTTTTTATGCTGAAAGTTCTATTGTGTCATGAAGGCTTCAAAATCCCACCCCCATGATGGACCACTGAGGGACAACAATAATAAATATTGCCTTCCCCACCTACATTCCTATATCTATGACCTTTCACGCTGACTCTCATGTTGCCATTCCCATCACAATTGGGAGTCACTCCCTTTGCCATTAATATTCCCACACCCCTTCACACATGACCTTAATAAGTGACCCTGGGGCCGACTGACAGTCTCCGCTGGGTTATTTTTTGAATCAGAAAGAGCTGCTGCAATCCATTAGTTTCCCTTCAAAATCCTGGCACGGACACTATGGAGCCATGGGCAACAAGAGGGATATAGCCTGGGAATGAGAGACATAAAACCAGACTTTATTCCTGGCCTGGTGACCCTTCCCATTCCTGCACCCGCCCAGTGGGGTCTTGTTTATGGATCTGCGGCCCATGGGATAAGGGGGAATCCGAAGCTGGTGTTTCTGTATTATCGTTTATAGGTTTCAGTTCACTGTGCGCCTTCCGCAGTAATACCGGGCGGTGTCCTCGGGCTTCAGGTTGTTCATTTGCAAATAAACCGTGTTGTTGGGATTGTCCCTGGAGATGGTGAATCGCCCTTTGACGGGATCAGCGTAGTACGCATGTAACCCTTCTGCCCGTCAGAGTTGGCAGCCACAAGGGCTGGGTGCAGTACCTAGGGGTTCCGTTTCAATAACACAATGCAAAACCGGCGTCAGCCCCCACCAAGTGACCTGGGACAATTACACACACACACACACCCCGGGCGCCTCTAGGAGGCAATACTTCCCCTCTCGCAAGCACAGAGTCTGAGTGTAGCAAAAGCCTTTTAATAAAGGAGGGAAACAATGCGGCATTATGTTGGGGAAACACCACAAACAGGATTCATAACACAAACCATGAGCAAAGACCCACCCCCAAGTAAGTCAGGCAGTGTCCTTTTCCCCTCAGGGTCTTAAGTCCTGCAACCCAACAGTCACCCCACCCACAGTTTCTGACCTTGGTCAGTGCAGCTCCCAGAGTTCAGAAGTTCCTCTGCAAAGTTTACCTCCCAGCCTGGGTGGAAGTGGGGGAGGTATGGGGGGGCATCTTACATGTGCCGCTGCTCGTGTTGATGGCTGAGTGCCACACCTCTCCATGGGGTTCTGCTGCAATCTTCACTGCCAGCTGCACCTCTCCGCCAGCCGTCCTGCTATCTGCTCCGCTCTGCTCTGCTCTCCACCAGCCGTCCTCCTATCCACACTGCTCTCCGCCAGCCATCCTGCTATCTGCTCTGCTCTGCTCTGCTCTCCACCAGCCGTCCTGCTATCCGCTCCGCTCTGCTCTCCACCAGCCGCCCTGCTATCTGCTCCACTCTGCTCTCCACCAGCCGCCCTGCTATCCGCTCCGCTCTGCTCTCCACTGGCCGCCCTGCTATCTGCTCCGCTCTGCTCTGCTCTCCACCAGCCGCCCTGCTATCCGCTCCACTCTGCTCTCCACCAGCCGCCCTGCTATCCGCTCCGCTCTGCTCTCCACCAGCCGCCCTGCTATCCGCTCCGCTCTGCTCTCCACTGGCCGCCCTGCTATCTGCTCTGCTCTGCTCTGCTCTCCACCAGCCGTCCTGCTATCCACTCCGCTCTGCTCTCCACCAGCCGCCCTGCTATCCGCTCCGCTCTGCTCTCCACCAGCCGCCCTGCTATCTGCTCCGCTCTGCTCTCCACTGGCCGCCCTGCTATCTGCTCCGCTCCGCTCTGCTCTCCGCCAGCCGTCCTGCTATCCGCTCTGCTCTGCCCTCCACCAGCTGCCCTGCTATCTGCTCCGCTCCGCTCTGCTCTCCACCAGCTGTCCTCCTATCCACACTGCTCTCCGCCAGCTGTCCTGCTATCTGCTCCGCTCTGCTCTCCGCCAGCCACCCTGCTATCTGCTCCACTCTGCTCTCCACCAGCCGCCCTGCTATCCGCTCCGCTCTGCTCTCCACTGGCCGCCCTGCTATCTGCTCCGCTCTGCTCTGCTCTCCACCAGCCGCCCTGCTATCCGCTCCACTCTGCTCTCCACCAGCCGCCCTGCTATCCGCTCCGCTCTGCTCTCCACCAGCCGCCCTGCTATCCGCTCCGCTCTGCTCTCCACTGGCCGCCCTGCTATCTGCTCTGCTCTGCTCTGCTCTCCACCAGCCGTCCTGCTATCCACTCCGCTCTGCTCTCCACCAGCCGCCCTGCTATCCGCTCCGCTCTGCTCTCCACCAGCCGCCCTGCTATCTGCTCCGCTCTGCTCTCCACTGGCCGCCCTGCTATCTGCTCCGCTCCGCTCTGCTCTCCGCCAGCCGTCCTGCTATCCGCTCTGCTCTGCCCTCCACCAGCTGCCCTGCTATCTGCTCCGCTCCGCTCTGCTCTCCACCAGCTGTCCTCCTATCCACACTGCTCTCCGCCAGCTGTCCTGCTATCTGCTCCGCTCTGCTCTCCGCCAGCCACCCTGCTATCTGCTCCGATCTGCTCTCCACCAGCCGTCCTGCTATCTGCTCCGCTCCGCTCTGCTCTCCACCAGCTGCCCTGCTATCTGCTCCGCTCCGCTCCGCTCTCCACCAGCCGTCCTGCTATCTGCTCCCCTCCGCTCTGCTCTCCACCAGCTGCCCTGCTATCTGCTCCGCTCCGCTCCGCTCTCCACCAGCTGCCCTGCTATCTGCTCCGCTCCGCTCTGCTCTCCACCAGCCGCCCTGCTATCAGCTCCGCTCCGCTCTGCTCTCCGCCAGCTGTCCTGCTATCTGCTCCGCTCCGCTCTGCTCTCCGCCAGCCGCCCTGCTATCTGCTCCGCTCCGCTCTGCTCTCCGCCAGCCGCCCTGCTATCTGCTCCGCTCCTCTCTGCTCTCCACCAGCCGCCCTGGTATCAGCTCCGCTCCGCTCTGCTCTCCGCCAGCTGTCCTGCTATCTGCTCCGCTCCGCTCTGCTCTCCGCCAGCCGCCCTGCTATCTGCTCCGCTCCTCTCTGCTCTCCACCAGCCGCCCTGCTATCAGCTCCGCTCCGCTCTGCTCTCCGCCAGCTGTCCTGCTATCTGCTCCGCTCCGCTCTGCTCTCCGCCAGCCGCCCTGCTATCTGCTCTGCTCCGCTCTGCTCTCCGCCAGCCGCCCTGCTATCTGCTCCGCTCCTCTCTGCTCTCCGCCAGCCGCCCTGCTATCTGCTCCGCTCCTCTCTGCTTTCCGCCAGCTGTCCTGCTATCTGCTCCGCTCCGCTCTGCTCTCCGCCAGCCGCCCTGCTATCTGCTCCGCTCCTCTCTGCTCTCCACCAGCCGCCCTGCTATCAGCTCCGCTCCGCTCTGCTCTCCGCCAGCCGTCCTGCTATCCGCTCCACTCTGCTCTGCTCTCCGCCAGCTGTCCTGCTATCTGCTCCGCTCCGATCTGCTCTCCGCCAGCCGCCATGCTATCTGCTCCGCTCCGATCTGCTCTCCACCAGCCACCCTGCTATCCACTCCACTCTGCTCTCCACCAGCCATCCTCCTATCTGCTCTGCTATCTGCTCCACTCTGCTCTCTGCTCCTCTCTGCCAGCCGCCCTGCTATCTGCTCCGCTCTCCGCTAGCCACTCACCAACTTGAGCTGGTTATTTGCAGGCAGAAGTTGGTGCTGTCCTTGGAGGCTGGGAATCAGCCCTGGATGGAGGAGGCCTAGTACTTGCTGTAGCCTGTTCCCCTCGTGGTGATACAGCACCAGCCACTCCCCTCTCCCGGCTCCTGTCGGATCCAGCCCAGCCAGGTGCTGCTACGGTATGAGCTGGGTCCAACAGGCTCCCGGGAAGGGACTGGAGTCACATCCCTCCAGGTGTCAGGGCTGAGCTACCATCTGTTGAAGGGAACGTAAAGACCTACTCTTGGCTTTAGCGGACTGTGGGTCAGGCCCTTAGAGAGAAGAGTATCTAGCTAGTGAACAGGCTAGCATCATGTGAAAACCTATGTTTGTATTGAGGGCAGAGGCGTTTGGGACCTGACGTCTCCTTTCATGAGGCCGTTCGAACTAGTGTTGCATTTGGTTATTTTTCAAAGGAAGCTGAGAGCATTTGTCCCTATTTCCCAACAAACTGCGATAGGATTTTCACACCCAGCACTTTTAGGACCCTTTGAAATCCAAGTCCTAGTTATGACGCCTCGACCAATCGATTCCCCAAATCTTCCTCTTCTGCGCGATGCATTTTTACTCTACTGTCAGATAAGTTCCACATTCAAACATGTGACTATTCAAGACTCCCAGGTTTTTATGGACACATGATCATAGCTGGAGATACAGATCTGATACCTGCTGACAGGTATTTTTTCACTGTCTCTAGATCCCGTTCCTCTGCCTCGTGCTGGATTGTTTGGGGGAGTGCTGCCCCCAACCGGCGCACAAGAGAAGCACAATTCTGCAGCTTGAGTTTTTGTATTAGCAGTATCTGGATTCCCCTCGCTATGGCCCCGTCTACACTGGCAAGTGTCTCCGCAGTAAAGCACCTTTGAGCGCTGTAGCGCCCGAGGTGCACACGCTGCCAAGCCACTTAGCGCGCAGATACTGCGCCGTTGCGGCAGCGCTCTGAAAAAGCCACCCCGACGAGAGGCGTAGAGCTTCCTGTGCTGGGGCTACCGTGCTGCGGTGCCAGTGTGGACACCGTGGTGATTACAGCGCTGCGACTGGCCTCTGGGAGCTGTCCCACAATGCCTGTTCTCACCTCTCTGGTCATCGGTTTGAACTCTACTGCCCTGCCGTCAGGTGACCAACCGTCATCCCCACCCCGTACATTCCTTTGCAAATTTGAAAGTCCCCTTCCGATTGCTCGGTGACGTGTGCAGTGGTCTCGGTGCATGTTTCCAGGTGGCCCTGCCTGCTCCACGCACCAGACGATCCCCAGCTTGGAGCAATGCCGAGCTGCTGGCCCTCATCGGCATTTGGGGAGAGGAGGCTGTGCAGTCCCAGCTGTGCTCTAGCCATAGGAATTATGATACTTATGGACAGATTTCATGATGCCTGATGGAAAGGGGCCATGGCCGGGACACACTGCAGTGCAGGGTCAAAGTAGAGGAGCTGCAGAATGCCTACCACAAGGCGCGGGAGGCAAACCACCACTCCGGTGCTGTACCCACGAGCTGCCGGTTCTACAAAGAGCTGGACGTGATACTCGGCAGCGACCCCCCCCTCCACTGCGAAGGGCCTTGTAGATACTTGGGTGACTCACGTGCCAGTTGAGAGTGGACCTAGCCAGGAGGAGGAAATCTTGGACGAAGAAGGGGAGGGGGACCCAGAGGCAGAGGATGACTCGGAGGCCAGAGATGCATGCAGCCAGGAGCTCTTTTCTACCCCGGGGGAGCATAGCCAGTCACAACAGTCAGATCTTGGTGAAGTGCAAACAGGAGAGGAGGCTCCTGGTAAGTAGGTCTGATTTTGGGAATCGCTGAAGCGAGTTGTTGGGGACAGGAGCGTTGCAGAAAGCAGGTTTGTCTCCCACCACATACCTAGTCTGAGCGGCGGAACAGGCTGGCGATAGACTCCCTCACTTCACGGGGGTCTCCCTCAGAGATCTCCAAGAAGCTCTCGTGGAGATACTGGGCAATCCGCTCCCCTGGGTTCCTCGGCAGAGCTGCTTAGTTTCTTGCCCATTAACGGTAACTTTCCCGCACCACTGTGCCATCACGGGTGGGGGACCATTGCTGCACACAGGCGAGCCACATATGGGCCAGGGCGGAAGCCGCAGGCTGGGAGAAGACCCTCCCTTGATTCCCTGCTCACCCTCAGCAGCGAGATATCTTCCATAATGAACACAGCCTGTGGAAAGTGTGGGGACACGAATGATTATCAGGGCCCCCTACAGTGCTGGCTCTCCCCAAGAGCCACGTGCCCAGTGTGCAGCAGGGTCCAGGAAGAGTGATTTATCCTGCCCCTGTAGCTACTCACCATTTTGGGGTCTTGTGGCTCATGTGTGCTTGCCTGGTGCGTGACAAGTGTGTGAGTACTGGCTGTGTTTTAAAGCACTGAATCAGTGTTGTCTGTGTTGCAAACAAGACTGCTTCTGTAAAATGTTGCATTTAAACTTCACAGAGATGACCTTATCGGCGGCTGAACGGCTGCGCAGAATTAGAAAGCGGCCTTGAAGAACTAAGGAGGACTTTCTGAGTGAGGTTATGCTGCACTCTGCTGCCGAGAAACAGGAGTTGAAGGAGCGGCGGGACAGCGAGAAGAACAGGGGATCTCAAACTGGGGTTTGGGACCCCTCAGGGGGTCACGAGGTTATTACATGGAGGGGTCGTGAGCTGTCAGCCTTCACCCCAAACCTCACTTTGCCTCCAGCATTTATAGTGGTGTTCAATATATTTAAAAGTGTTTTAATTGATAAGGGGGGTCACACTCAGAGGCTTGCTGTGTGAAAGGGGTCACCTGTACAAAAGTTTGAGAACCACTGGAGGAGAGGGACCGAAAGGAGAACACGGCACACCAGAACAAAGCCACTGAGCGGCTCTTAATGGTTATGGAGCGCCACGTGGAGGCGATACTAGCTCTTCAAACCGAGCAGCTCCGCGCCCGCCCTCCCCTGCAGCCGCTGTCGCAAATCTCTTTCCCGTGCGCCGCCCCCACCGCCAATACACTGTTATCAACCTCCTGGCTCCAATCTCTACCCTCTCTCCTCCCCCCTCACAGTCCAGCCATGTGGATTCCCACCAATAAGGGTTGTAGAAAGGAACATGACGGGATTCATTGGGGTAGTTCAGGGCAGGGCGGCTCCAGGCACCAGCTTACCAAGCAGGTGCTTGGGGCGGCCACTTCGGAGAGGGGCGGCATGTCCAGCTGTTCGGCGGCAATTCGGGGGACGGTCCCTCACTCCCGCTCGGAGCGAAGGACCTCCCGCCGAATTGCCGCCGCAGATCGCGATCACGGCTTTTGTTTGTTTGTTTGTTTTTGTTTGGCTGCTTGGGGCGGCCAAAACCCTGTAGCCAGCCCTGGCTCAGGGATAGGTGGCTGCTAAGGGAGAAGCAGAGGCATGTTGGTGGGGGGTCACGGGGGCACTAGGGTCACAGAACGCAAGTCCCACTGAATGAGATTTGGCCCAGGACTTCCCAAAGTCTTGTGTGACACGTGACACAGAAACCTCTTTGTGCCAACTGGCAGAAGGCACGGTGGTGAGGGGGGGAGAGATTTTCAGGGATCCCCTGGGTCAAGTATGTGCAGAACAATTCACTGAAGGATGGCAGCTAAGGTGTCTGCTGAGAGCCAGGAGTCATCTGCGTCTTTGTGAAATGTATGTAGGATCTTGTTTAAGAAGTAACGTATTTATACTGGAAATTACGTCTTAAAGCTTTTGAAGTGAAAGGCAGGTCACCAGGTGGTGATATGCCTCGGACAGGTGCTTCTCTCTCTGTCTGATCATTGTGTGCTGTGATCTCAGCGTGTAAGTTTATTTTCATATACAACCACCAGCTAATCAAAATTGTGAAATCGACAAGAGACCGTGAAATCGACAAGAAGGCGCACACGGTATAGGAACAAAGATCAAAGGACTGTTTTGCGATATCTGGGGTTGCAAAGAGACAGGCTGGATCCTTTTCCTAGGAAGCAAGTTGTGTGTTTGCCTAGGAACAGAAGGTCACAGCGAAGCAGGCCAGAAAGGATCTTTGGGGGAGCAACCCTCAGTCTTTGGTTAATTGCCTAGGCCCTAGGATATGGGCTGTGATTTTATTTGACATTTTGGTTTCCAGTTACTCCTAGTGGCTATTATTTGTAATCTCCTCTTTGTTCAATCAACGTTTGCTTGCCTTCTCCCTGAGCAGCTCTCCGGGCTGTTTCAGTCGAGCGGGGATCTGAGGTGTAACCGGCACACCGGGCGGTGCTGTTCCTTGGGAGAAAACACAGCGAGTGTCCAGTGCCCAGGGGCTCCAGACAGAAGTTGCTTGGCAGACTTGGGAGCTGGAGTGCGCCTATCGCTAACCTGCAGAGGGACTGTGGGGTCGGCCCAGGCTAAGGTTTGACTGCTTGTGTCGCCTGTGGCTTGTGGAGGTGGGGAGCTGGCCCCTGGCTAGCCCAGGCGGCTCCCTCACGGTAAAAGCAGAGGGTAGCAGGGTGCCTCCCAGCCCTGGTATCCCCGGGAAGTGTCACAGTGGAGTTCAGCAGTGCTGGGGGGGGGACAGAATTTAGGAATCATGTGGCGCATTCATCCTCACGCCCCCCATGACTCAGAGCTCAGCTCTCCATACACACACCCATGATATGGATTTGCAGGGGGCCAAAAGGGTTCCCTAGGGAGATGGTGGAATCTCCTTCCTTAGAGGTTTTTAAGGCCCGGCTTGATGAAGCCCTGGCTGGGGTGATTTAGTTGGGGATTGGTCCTGCTTTCAGCAGGGGGTGGGACTAGATACCTCCTTAGGTCCCTTCCAACCCTGATATTCTATGATTCTATTGTAAGCAGAGTCAGGATAAGCTCTACCCTGACATCTGGTGGTGAATTATGGCGAGGGTGGAAAAGTCTCAGAGGGGTAGCTGTGTTAGTCTGAATCTGTAAAAAGCAACAGAAGGTCCTGTGGCACCTTTAAGACTAACAGAAGTATTGGGAGCATAAGCTTTCGTGGGTAAGAACCTCACTTCTTCAGATGCAAGGGGGAAAAGAACTTCAGGGGCTGATCTTCTTTGCATAGGCACACCCACCCGCCTGGCCTGGGACAACAACAACTGAAAGTGGTTACTTTGGCTGGTGTGGGATCCCCTGTTTCTCTGTTATTGGGGCAGGAAGAATAAAGTGTTGTTACCCTGATTCTGTAAATCAAGGCCAGTGGAACTGTTGTATGACAAAGGACTCACCAGTAACTAAGTAGCAATCGCTAGACAAGGGGCATGGGTTACAAAACCCAGTGAATGGAGAGAGGTTGGGGACAGGTATGTGTGCCTGGTGGTATGGGGCCCTTTTGAGGGCCTGGAATACCAATTGCACTACCTCTCTCCACTGTTGAATAGCAGAACTAAATTTGCTTCCATTAGAAGTCTAGCTAGAAGTTGCTGAACTGAATTCACTTTGGACCAATGGTGCACCAGCCCTGGGGCTCCCCTACTACAAGCTGAAATCACTAAGAGCTGAAATCACTAAAAGAGCTAAACTTGCTGAGCTGAGATCACTGAGTGCTGTGTTAACTAGTGGGGGAGCCTGAAGATATATTGCTAAGCAGCTGGCAGAGCCGAGCAGTTTGTGGGACGGTTGGAGTGGCCCATGGAACAGCGAGTGGAGTGGCGCAGAGCGGAGCTGAGCCATTTGTGGGGGCAGCTAGAGCGGTTCATGGGATGGCTGGTGAAGTGGAGCAGCTGGCAGAGCTGAGCAGTTTGCGGTGACGGCTGGAGGAGCGGAGCGGCGTGGCGTAGCGTAGCGCGGCTGGTAGAGCAAAGCCATTCATGGTAAAGGCTGCAGCAGGACTCCACGGAGAGGTGGGGCAGTCGGCCTCGGACCGTGTAAGGTGCCCCTTAGCGTCCCGTGTCCCCCCCCGCATTTCCGCCCAGGCTGGGGGGAGGGTAAAACTCTGCAGATAAACTTTTGAACTCTGGGGCGGCACTGACCCGGAACAGAGACTTTGGGGTTGTTGGACTTTGGGGTGATTGGACTTAAGACCCTGAGGGGAAAAGGACAAGGCCAAACATACTTGGAGGTGGGTCTTTTGCTCATGGTTTGTGTTATGAATCCTGTTTGTGGTGTTTCCCCAACATAATGCCGCATTGTTTCCCTCCTTTATTAAAAGGCTTTTGCTATATTCACACTTCGTGCTTGCCAGAGGGTAAGTATTGCCTCCTAGAGGCGCCCGGGGGGTGGTATGTAATTGTCCCAGGTCACTGGGTGGGGGCTCGAGATGGTTTTGCATTGTGTTATTGAAACGGAACCCCTAGATGCTGAACCCGGCCCTTGTTGCTGCCAACTCAGAGGGGCAGAAGGGTTACACTATGAAGGGGTCTGGACCTGCCAGTTGGAAAGTAGGAAGAGGTCTGGATTAGAGCTGGAAAATGGGGTTAAATTTGGAGGTTTTGCCCCCCCCCCCCCCCCCGCAGTATTTCCGTTCTGAAATGGTGCCTCATGCTCTGCTGAGTGGACCAGGCTCCCCGTCTGGACATCTCCCATGATGGACTGCCAGCTCCTCACTTAGCAAGGGGAGGCCGTGCATCATGGCGGTTGTCTGTCCATGGTGGATCATGGGAGTCTGACCGGGGCCTAGCCCAAAAGCACGAGTCACCCAACTACAGCTCCCATGAGGCTCCCTGGTGGCATTTGAGAATGGAAATATTTCGGATTTGGGACATACCGTTTTTGATGGTAAGTTTTTGACCAGCCGTTGTCTGGATGCTGCAGCTTCAGTCTCCTGAGCCCAGGGCCGTCGCTTCCACTAGGTGACCCTAGGCGGTTGCCTAGGGCGGCAGGATTTGGGGGGGCGGCATTTTGCTGCCCTCGGCGGAAATTCGGCAGCAGGGGCTCCTTCTGCTCCGGGTCTTCGGTGGAAATTCGGCAGCGGATCCTTCACTCGCTCTGGGACCCCCCGCGAAAGTGCCCCAAAGACACGGAGCGGAAGGAACCCCGCCGCCGAATGCTCAGAGGAGGAGCTGCCACCTAGGGCGGCAAAAACCCTGGCGCTGCTCCTGCCTGGGCCTCTTTTAATCCCTGACCAGGCTGCTGAAGGTGCCCGTGAAAAGGGCAGCTGAGTTGTGTTGACACCTGTCCTGCTGGTAACGGGACTGAGCCTCCCACACCTCGTCTCTGACGTCCACTGGCGAGAGACCTGGCTGTGGTGTGGAAGAGGATCTAGGGTTCTGTCCGCTGAGCCCATTCGGTCGTGACAGAAACAGCTTCTAAGACCAAAGATGAGTCCAAGTTGATTCCATTTTACTAACCTTCGCCCCGGGATGCTCTCTCCATGTACAGGGTCGGCTGGTAGGGTCCCTCTTCAGCAGATAGACGGATTTTTATTAAACTTTCCACCCAGGCTGTAACGTACAGATCCCAGCTAGACAACAAACATCTGGATCATCACTGAGGGCATGTCTGTGTTGCAGCAGCGACTCTCAGAGCTTGTGTCAACTGACTCGGGCTTGCGGAGCTCACGCGACAAGGCTAAAAATAGCAGTGTAGACGTTCCATGCCAGGCTGGAAACCCAGCAAGGGGAGAGGGTCTCAGAGCCCGGGCTCCGTCCTGGGTGTGAATGTCTACACTGCTATTTTTAACCCAACAGCAGGAGCCCCATGAACCCAAACCAGTTGACCTTGGCTCTGCGACTCACTGCCATGGGGTTGTTTTTTTGCAATGTAGACATACCCTGAGTGACCAGGTGAGCAGCGCTGGGCTTCAAAAACATCTGGAGCATCAGTGTGTTTTATGGTCAGCGCTGGAGTTCATAAACATCTGGAGCATTATTGAGTGTTCACATAGGGTGTGTCGAGGATTCATAAACATCTGGAGTATTTCAGATGGGCCGCGTTTGGGTTCATACACATCTGGAACATTACTGAAGGTTTAAACGGGATATGGTTGGGGTAAGGAACCCAGGATTTCCTAGCCATGGTGGGGCAGGATTGGAGATTGCCACAGGGGCAGGCTGGGGTGAGGTAAGTTCTCACAGTCTTGTACTAAATGATCTTGCTGTCCACAGTTGACACACATGCATCCTTTTGTCCATCTTAGTACTGCTGGCTTACCAGTTCCCTTAGGCTTCTCAGGAGTTAAAATGTCCTGAACTGGGTGGAGCAGGCCTTGGCCTAGTATCTGCGACTGAGCCAACTGCTGCTGCAGAAGTTTCCATTTCCAGTCTATCTCAGAACTCCTCTCAGGATGTTCTTTCCCGTTCCTTCATGCACTGACGGCCAGCTTTTTTCAGGAATTGCCCGTTTTCATCACAGCACTCTTTCTCCATAGATCTCCCGTTAAGGAAGAGCTCTTTATAGGGAATGTTTCTCTGTTGACCCCATGGATCCTGAGTACGATTTGTGCAACATCCTCATTCGAACTAGTCTTGTATATCCAAATCCAGTTGTGCATCTTCTGTATCAAGCCTCAAGAGTTTCTTGGACTAATGAATGGAGTCTAGTGAGTTAGAGCAGTGCGACTGTAAACCAGGACACCTGCTTTCTATTACTGGTGGTGGTGGGAAGGTGGGACTTAGTGGTTAATAGATTCAAAGCTTTTAAGGACAAAAAGGACCATTAGGATCATCTAGTCTGGCCTCGTGCATAACACAGGCCAAAGAGCCTCATCCATCATTTCTGCATCAAGCTCATAAGTTATAGACCAATCAGAAATGATCTTTTGAAAAGCTATACAGTCTTCAGTCTGGGGAGAGATGTGGGGCTGGGAGTCAGGATGCCTGGGTCCTTTTCTCAGTGCTGCGCAGGGTGCAGAATCAGTAACTCCTGGGTTCTACTCCCAACTGTGGGAAGCAGGAGTGCGCACAAGGAGGGGCAAGCAGGGGCATCTTCACCTCCTTCCTACCCTTCAGAGTTAGCTACATAGCCTTGGGCTTTCCTTGGTCTTTGGGCAGCGTGATGTATAAGTTGACCATTATTGTCACCTCGCTCAACATGTTCACTAGGGTTTTCCTCCTCACTGTCATCAACGCCGACCACTGCATCTCCATGGCCTGTGTTGCTATTCACTTCTTGGTTGGGTTCCTGGTCCCATTAGCCTTGATCATCACCTGCTACATTCTTCTAGCTGCCAAGCTGAGGAGAAGCCATCTCACTCAGTCCAGGAAGCCCCTCAATGTCCACCTTGTCTTGATCCTGATCTTTTACCTCTGCTGGTTCACGTATCACGTCTTCTACTTCCTGCATGTCTCAGGTGATGCACCACATTCAGTGATGGAAAAATCCCTGGACATGGGCATCCTCTTTGCTGATGGCCTGCTCTATTTTCACAGCTGCCTCACTCTCATCATCTTCCTTTCCATGGGCCAGGAGTTCATGGGCTGCAGGGAAAATGCATGTAACTGCCAAAATGCTGTTCACTTGGAAGGAGAGCCAGCTGAATAGGGGAGAAATGTTCAAGGGGAGATGGGATCCATTCATAAACTGTATGCTAGCTCAAGATAACGAGCTTCCTAAGTGTGTTGTGTCCCCCATAGTAACTAAACAGTACATAGACTCATAGACTCATAGACTTTAAGGTCAGAAGGGACCATTATGATCATCTGGTCTGACCTCCCGCATGATGCAGGCCACAAAGCCGTCCCAACCCCTTTCCCTTGACTCTGCTGTTGAAGTCCCCAAATCCTGTGGTTTAGAGACTTCAAGTAGCAGAGAATCCTCCAGCTAGAGACCCCCGCCCCATGCTGCGGAGGAAGGCGAAAAACCTCCAGGGCCTCTGCCAATCTACCCTGGAGGAAAATTCCTTCCCGACCCCAAATATGGCGATCAGTAGAACCCTGAGCATGTAGGCAAGATTCTCCAGCCAGACCTTCATTGGCCATTGATACTATTTACCAGAAGATGACAGCCTACTACTGCTAATGAACTTAGGTGCTCCTTCAGCATCTGTGCTTAAAGTGTAGTGCTGAAGGTTCTAGATTCAATCCTTGCTGATGGCACACGCTGGAGGATGGGGATCACTACACAAAAAAGGGTCTAAATTCACGACCAATATTTTTCATACGGAATGGCTGGGCCTGCAGTGCTTGGGGCACTTGACCACAGACCTGAGCCGATGGGCGTCTTCCCACCGATATCAGTGGGGATTGGATCAGACCATTGGCAGCAAAGCTTGCTCAAAATGCTTTGCTGTTGTGCTACTTAAATGCTGGTCTGTAGCTTTCTCTGGTGTTTGCTTCCCTGCTGATTTTCTAGGCTCAGCGTCAACATCTAATAGCTTCACAGAACAGCTGTGGTGATTTTCTTTTGCCAATAAAGGAATTTTCTTCCCATGCTGCTCTCATCTGAACTAATGTACAGTGGCTCTGTGTTGGGGATGGTCTATCTTAGCAGCATCCCTTGTGGTTCAGATGGGGTGGCCACCTAGTGGCTAGAAGGGAACAAATTCCAGTGTAACAGAGTCTAATCCTGCAGCTTCCCTCGCCCATGTGAGTGTGAGTGAGGCTCAAAGCCCAGCTCACAGTGCAGTTCAAAGACAAGAGCTGTACCAGATGAGCCAGGAGAAAGGTCAATACGCAATACGGGTGCTGCGGACGTACACGATCTATTTCCCCACTCGGACAGACAGGAGATACAGGACATACAGGACAGACAGGAGATACAGGACAGACAGGAGATACAGGAGATACAGGACAGACAGGAGATACAGGAGATACAGGACAGACAGGAGATACAGGACAGACAGGAGGTACAGGACAGACAGGAGGACTTTCTCAAAGATGGTGCTGCAGGTATATGCACAATATGCTGCACGGCAGATCTTGTGGCTCTAGGAGGGCAGTAGGGTCTAAGGATTAGAACACAGGGCCTGGGAATCTGAACTCCTGGGTTCTATCCACCTCTGGAAGGGGACTGGGATCTAGTGGGTCACAGCAGAGGGCTGGGGAGTCAGGACTCCCGGGTTCTACCCCACAACTCTGTGGGGAATGGGGTCTAGTGGTTGTGGGGGGCTGGTGGGAGTCAGGAGCACCCGATGAGACTACTGAGCAGCAGCCACAAGGACCATGGGAGTCCAGACTGTCTGCGCTCTTTGCTCTCTCCAGCAGGCAGCCGCAGTGACACTGGGTCCGTGTTCCCCTGTGGCAATGCTCAGAGCGAGGTTGCTTTATCCTGCAGTGGTTTGTAGGGCTGGTGGTTTTGCTTTCTGATACAGTGGGCCATAAATATGCAGTTGAATAGGGAGGATAGTTTGCTCTTCTGTTCCCCTTTCTTTGGTGGAACATAGAGCACATTGTAGGCAACCATTAGCTAAGTCTTCATGCCTGTGTGCGGTGAGAAAGGAAGTTGATTTGTCCTAAAGTCAGTCAATTGGACCAAATCATTTCTATCCACTTCCCCTGCTCTAACCCTGCAGACCCAAATCCCCTCCCCGAGCTGTGGATAGGACCCAGGAGTCCTGACTCTCAGCTCACCCCCACCCTCTCCCCCGACTCTAATGAGGAGACAACTTCCCTCCCAGCACTGGAAATATCACTTTTGTGTGTCTTGTTTATTTAGCTGTAAACTCTTTGGGACTCTCTGCTCATCTATGTTTGTACAATGCCCAGCACAACAAGGCCCAAATCTCAGCTGGGGCAGGGACGGTCTCTTTCTGTATCTGGGCAGCGCCCGGGAAAACAGGGCCCTAGCACACACACGGCATCGACCTATCACTACACAGACGTTAAATATGAATGAAACAATGAGGTTATCTCAGGTGAGCTCCCAGCTGATCTACTTTTGGGGTCTCTCCAGATCGACTCCTGCTCTACACTATAACATTTAACCCTCTTCAATAGCGTTTGAAACGCACTTTCCCTCCACACACAAAACTGCTTTAGTCAGTTACGGCTGGTTCTAAGCAAGGTCACACCTTTTAGCCCAAATCATTCCAAGCTCAATTGTTTCATGAGCTCTTTAAAAATGGCCTTGTGACTTCAGGCGGTATTTGGAGTGGAGCTAACAGATTCCTCTCAGCTCCCTCATTAGGCCCTTCTACATCTATCCCCTCCTATACCAGGCCCCACACATCATCCTTCCAGCCTCCCAAGGAATATCTCTCTGTGCCCATGTTAATGTAACCAGACCATGTCATCACGCTACAAACCACTTATGGTTGTACCTCCACTAACATCCCCACCAGCCATGCGATACCACAGGGCCGTGATCTCAGCTGGGGCTGGGACTGTCTCTCACCATTGGTGTGTGTACTGTCTGGCACAACAGGGTCCTGATCTCATCTGCCTCCTAGTCATGACCCTGATACAGATGATAAATAATAATCATAATCTGATCCGGTATGGGAATTCCTGTGTGGTTTCCGTGGGATACTTGGTGACACCACCCAGCTCTGTGCCACACAGATCCACAGGGAATAACCAGGTAAGTACTGAAAACGCAGGTACTTGGGGTTCAGTCATGTACCTCTAGCCCTAGAGTACCAGGAGCTGTGCAGCCTGCTAGGATCTGGAGAGACGTCTCCCTGAACAGTGGGGAATCATCAGGAGTGATCCTGAGAATCTCCTACAGCGAGGTATTTTAGGGAGAGTGACCATGTGAAGAAATGTCCTTTCTGGCTGATGTGAACTATCTTTCTTATATCACCGTCTCTGAACGGCAAACGGCTAAAGCTCTTGTTCTGAGGTGATGCCCGGTCAGACTCTAAACAGGCTCCTATTGTTTGTCCCCTGGAGAGTTCATTAGGTTTTGAAGAATGGGAACAGTCAGTCATTAAGAGGAGGAAGCAGAACCCATGGCTCTTATCAGCGTGAGATCGGTGCCTGTCAGAGATGAAGAAGGGCAGACAGGGAGAACAGGCTGTCAGGTTTGGATGTGTTTTCAGAAGAGCTCTTGCATGAAAGAGCTGTGCCAACGTAGCAATACCGTCGGCGACAGGTAAAGGTGGTGTGTCCAGCGAGGCAAAGAGGGGCCTCAGTAGCTCTTTGTTGTACTAGGACTGGGTCCTGGTTGTGAGAGGAGAGAGAGAAAACAGAGGCCCAGATTCTCAGGCCTTGTCTATACAAGAAAGATCCATTATATTTTTATGGGATTTTAATGAGAGTTAGTTCAACCATGAAAACCCCTGTGTGGAGGCTCTTCTTTCCATTCAACTCAGGTTTATGTTGCGTTATCCTAAATCAGTGGTCCCCAAACTTTTTACCTCGCACCCCCTTGCTTCTGTCTGGGTCGTCCCCCCCCCAGCTGGGAGCAGGGTCACAGCTCAGGGAGGGGGGACGTGGACAGGGGTAAGGTGGCCGAGGCTGGGGTCACAGCTGGAAGCAGGGGTGGATCCCCAGACGCAGGGCTGAGAGCAGATGCCCGGGCCCCCAGTCGGCACTCCAGGTGTGGGCCCGGCGGCTAGTAGCGGATCCCTGGGTGCGTGGCTGGCAGTCAGGGCAGGACTAGGAGCAGAGCTGAGTGGCGCTCTATCCCTGTGGGACACCACTATTTACCTCTCTCCATTCTGAAAATTGACCATTTATACCCACCCTTTGTTTCCTATCTTTTAACCAGTTCCCAATCCATGAGAGAACCTTCCCTCTTATCCCGTGGCAGCTTACTTTGCATCAGAGCCTTTGGTGAGGGACCTTCTCAAAGCTTTCTGAAAATCTAAGTACACTATATCCACTGGATCCCCCCTTCTCCAAATGCTTGTTGACCCCCTTAAAGAATTCTAGTAGATTGGTGAGGCATGATTTCCCTTTACTAAAACCATGTTGACTCTTCCTCAACAAATTATGCTCATCTATATGTCTGACAATATTATTCTTTATTATAGTTTCAACCAGTTTGCCCGGTACTGAAGTCAGACTTACAGGCCTGTAATTGCCAGGATCACCTCTGGAGCCCTTTTAAAAATTGGCCTCACATTCGCTATCCTCCAGTCATCTGGTACAGAAGCTGATTTAAATGATAGGTTACAGACTACAGTTAGCAGTTCTTCAATTTCACATTTGAGTTCCTTCAGAACTCTTGGGTGAATGCCATCTGGTCCTGGTGACTTATTGCTGTTTAATTGATCAATTTGTTCCAAAACCTCCTCTAATGACACCTCAATCTGGGACAGTGTATAGTTATGGTTGATGTAAGTAGGTTGACGCAGTGTAAGTGTAGACAATGTGTTGGTTAGATGAAGTGTTACTGGCTTTCAGCAGGCATCCCAAAATGCCCCACACTGACAATAGAATTGATACAAGCGCTCCTGATGAGGCCGCGCACCCCTGATGTAAAGAGCCAAATGTGCACACCAACAAGCAATTCAATAACTGGGCTGGCTGTATGCTGACATTCAATTAGGTTGCAATAATTTTATAGTGTAGACGTGGCCTAAGAAATGTCCTTTCTGGTTGCTGACGTGGACTATCCTGGTTATATCATCATCTCTGAACGGCAAACGGCTAAAGCTCTTGTTCTGAGTTGATGCCCGGTCAGTCTCTAAACAGGCTCCTGTTGTTTATCGATTGGACAATTCACTTGGTTTTTAAGACTGGGAACAGTCAGTCATGAAGAGGAGGAAGCAGAACCCATGGCTCTTATCAGCGTGAGATCGGTGCCTGCCAGAGGTGAACGAGGGCAGACAGGGAGAACAGGCTGTCAGGTGAGGATGTGTTTTCAGAAGAGCTCTTGCATGAAAGAGCTGTGCCAACATAGCAATGCCGCCGGCGACAGGTGAAAGATAGTGTGTCCAGCGAGGCAAAAAGGGGCCTCAGTAGCTCTTTGTTGTACTAGGATTGGGTCCTGTTGTGAGAGGAGAGAGAGAAAACAGAGGCCCAGCTTCTCAGGCCTTGTCTATACAAGAAAGATCCATTATTTGACCAATGGTGGGATTTTAATGAGAGTTAGTTCAGCCATGAAAACCCCTGTGTGGAGGCTCTTCTTTCCATTCAACTCAGGTTTATGCTGCGTTATCCTAAACTGACCAGGAATCGGTTTCGGCTGAACTAAAACACAACACTGCTAAACCAAAAGCAGGATCCACCAAACAGTCTGTAGCACTGGTTCAACTGACTCACTTTACGTTGCTCTGTCTCTCTTTGGTGCTTATGTGCAAAGTTTGGAAGGATTACAAAACCTGCGGCTTAGGTCTTACCCCAACGTCGAACTATTACGGATAGGGATGAGACTTTCCTGGGGGCAGATTCTCCCACATCGGCTAATGCAATGGGGAAACTTGGATAACTCTCAGCCTTCTCTTGCTACACTATTGTTAGTCAGTAAACCAGGAGCTGAGTACAACCAAAGGAAGCCAACTCCACTGATGTCTCTGAGCATGCTTGGGAGCGCCTCTGATTTTATTACTTGCTACATTCATGCCTCCAGGGTGGCTTTTGGGACTCAGGTTATGGAGGGAGGGTCGTCCAGTGGTTAGAGCATTAGCTTAGGACTCAGAACAGCACAGCTCAATCCCCTGCTGTGTCACAGACTCCTGTGTGACCTCGATTATGTTATTGAGTCGCTCTGTGCCTCAGTTTCCCATCTGTAAGAGAGGGATAATAGCACTGGCCTTCTTTGCAGGGGTTTTGGAGGTTAAGGATATGAAAGATTGGCAGATACTTCAGCTATGGGGGGCCATATCTGCACCCACGGTAGACACATCTCCAGTGTGGGGGGCAGGCCTTTCACAGAGGGAAAAAAGAAATGTTCATGACCTGAACAGGTCAGTAAAGTGGCAGGAGTTGCAGGCTACAAAGTCTGGGCAATAATGGGAGGGTAAAGACAGACTTGTTGGTTCTACTGGACAGAGCCAGTGGCGCAAGATGCTGGGCTTGAGCGAGCAGGGTAAGATCAGACTCATTGCCCCTTCAAGGGAACAGCCGTAGGGCCTGGGAGTAATTGAGAGGCTGCAGGGCTAGGGATGGGATATTTGGTTAGTTAGCAGACACTGTGGGCATGGGGATTGGGGAAGATGAGGAAGATAAAGCAGGTTCTGCCTCTCCATGCTAGAAAGGAAAAGATAAGTCACTTTGATATCAAGTTTAGGGAGAATAAGAGTTTATTCTTCCAGCTGAAGTTGGATCCTGGCCTTTGGAAGCAGAAATCAGATTCCACAGGGTGAGTTTCGGTGATAAATGAAGTGTCTGACCTTTCCTTATTGATAAAGGTGATTGGTCTCCTCGACAATGCGGGCATTGAGTTTGGGCAATCAAGCTTGTAATGTCCCATACCACACATGGTATAAATACAGAATCTAAACCCTCCAGCCGCACACTGGGGATATCAGAACCTGGAAGAATCTTTCAGAAGCCAAGATGAAGCTCCAGATTGTGGCTGCCGTTCTCCTAGTCACCATCCTTTCCCGAAAGACAAGCAGCGCGCAGGTGGCCGCACAGGTAAAGATGCCATCACTGCTAGCAGTATGAGACTTTCTATTATAATGATGGTTTTCTCTGTGAAATAGGATGTGAAATGGCTTCTCTTTCCTCTCTGCCCAAAGGTGAATTGTTCTTAGACAGTGTCTTAGCACTGTGCTGAGTTTGAATTGGCTGAGTACTGTAACGGGGGGAGGAGATTAAAGGGTTGTCCACACTTATTAAGAAAATTCTTTAGATCTGTTATTATGCTTTGATATCCCCAACGCGCATTTTGTTCCAAAGTTCAGATTCGATGTGTCCATATGGTTCAAAGTGCTTTGTGTGCTGGAGAAATAGAGAGGTCCTCACTGATTGACATTAGCTTACTCTGCCATTTCCACTACACATCTGGCCAACTTGTGCCCCGGTGGTCAGCGATTTGGGGTGGGGTCTCATTCTTTGGGGCCTCAAGCAGAGATGACTTGGTCTTGATTCCCAAAAGTTCTGAACGTCCCGGGCTGTGCAAAGAACTCCCTCCCCCACGCCCATTTTCTAAAATGTTTGAAAATAACAGAGAATGCTCAGCAAACTTTGAGAAGAGAAAAAAGTGAAGTGGGTTGAAATTTCTCACCTAAAACACCTGATTTTTAACCAGAAATGATTTTGTTTTTTCAAAATGAAAATTTTCATGTAAAAGAATAAATGAATGAAAACCAAAAAACAAAATATGTTTTGAGTTTTGGCTTTTGATTGCCCACCCCCCACCCTGAGTGGCAAAGCAACCGTGAGAAATTTTTTGTCATTTAAAACAAAAACAAAAACGTAGTTTCTCCAGTGTACATGTAACTCCACCGACAGGAGAGTGAGTCTGTCGGCTTACTGAACATTGTTCAGGGAGGTGATGTAACTACGTTGGCAAAAGTTCTTCTGTTGGCATACGCCGCGTCTACACTAGAGCCTCTCATGTCACAGGCTCTGTAGTGTAGACAGGGCCTTCTTTCTCTCGATGGGGGGAAGGGCTGTAATAATTCGTACCAGCAAAAGTACACTAGTATATCAGTATAGCTAGGCTGGCAGAGTGCTCCTAGTGTAGACCTGGCCTGATGAAACTATTGCCAATGTGAGGAATCGCTGTATTTAAACAATATTGGAGAAAGAGCAGGAGCAAGTAACTCCGAACTATTTCCTTGCAGGGGTCCTTGGGCGCGAGTGCAGGCGTCGATGTGCCAGTGAGTATTCAAAATTTACTTTGCTGTCAATCTCTTTAATGTTACCCCAGTTCCTCTTAGCAATCCCAAACCCGGAGCCCTGGGGTCAGTTGGAATAGCCTGGACAGATGTGGAAGGATTGGGGCAAAAGACAAAGCAAAGGGCTTCCAAGTCCTAATGGGGCATGTAAGAGTTAATCCAGGTGTTCATTTCGGTTTCAATTCTCTGATCATACTAGTACCTAGTTTGGTGGGTTTCTCTGGGCTCTGGTCTCTACAGCCATGAACAGATTCACTTCCCAGGTCGAGTCATACACATTGTGAGTTACAATTAAGCCCACTACTTCTCGCCCTATCTTCAGTGGACACGGAGAATAATTGATCACAGTCCTCTTTAGAACAACCCTTAATATATTTGAAGACTGTTATCGTGTCTTCCTCCTCAGTCCTCTATTCTCAATACTAAACATACCCCATTTTTTAACCTCTCCTCACAGGCCACGTTTTCTAAACCTTTTACCATTTTTGTTGCTCTCCTCTGGACTCTCCGATTTGTTTACATCTTTCCTAAAGTGTGGTGCCCAGAACTGAAAACACTATTCCAACGGAGGCCTCCCCGGTGCTGAGCACAGTGCAACAAATACTTCCCGTGTCTTACATTCAACACTCCTGTTAATATATCCCAGAATGATAATAGTCTGTTTTACATCTGCATCACATTGATGACTCATATTCAATTTGTGACTCACAATAACCACCTGATCCTTTTCAAGGGTATTACCACCTAGCCAATTATTCCTTATTTGTAGTTGTGAATTTGGTTTTTCTTTCCTAAGAGAAGTACTTTGCACTTCTCTATTGAATTTCCTCTCGGTGATTTCAGTCCAATTCTCCAATATGTCAAGGTTGTTTTGAGTTCTAATTCTGGCTTCCAAGGTGCTTACAACTCCTCCCAGCTGGTGTCATCTGCACATTTTATAAGTGTTTTCTCCACTCCATTATCCAAGTCATTAATGAAAATATTGAATAGTCTCGGACCCAGGAGTGACCACTGCAGAACGGCACTAGATACGCCCACCTAGCTTGACAGAGAACCACTGATACCCAGTCTTTCAACCAGTCGTGCACACACATTATACCAATTTCACCTAGATCATGCCATTTCCCTTACATATTTAGCGAAAAGTGCAGATCTCATTCTTTCGGGGCTCAATCACAGAGGATTTGGACTTGATTCCCAAAAGTGCTGAACTGCAATTAACTCCTCCCTCCATGTTCTATATTTGTTGAAAACAACAAACATAATTCTCAGCCATTTTTGAAAGGAGAAAAATGTAGAACTACTTGAAATTTGTCACTAATCTATTTTTTTAACTAAAAATGAATTTTTTAAAAAGAAATTTCATGGAAAATTTTGTTTTTTCTGGTTTTGTTTCTGATTTTTTCAATGAAAATAATTAAAACTAAAAAGAAAAAAACTTATGAGTTCTATTGCATAATTTTCTAGTCACCTTTTTCTAAAAGTGTTGAAACCCATTTTTTTTAAATCCCCCCAAAACACATTTATAATTATTCCAAAACTGTAGAAAAAAAGAGAAGGAGGGAGGGGAAATCGAAAATCGATTTTATTTTCATTTCTGATTTTTTCAAATAAATGAAAAAAAGTTATGGAAAAAAATATTGTCAGTTTTTGCGGCCTGGTCTATGCTACAAAATTCTGCTAGAAGAGATATTTGAGCTGGAGTGTGAAAAAATCATCCTTCCTGGGCAACAACACAGCTATGCCAGAGAATCCCCGTGTAGATGCAGCTACACTGACGGAGGGGTGATTCTGTCATCACACTGAACATTGATTGGGGAGATGATGTCCCTATATCGGCAGAAGACCTTCTGTTGGCACACACAGTATCTACTCCGGGGCTATGCTATGTAGTGTAGACAGGGCCTTATTTCACTCTGGGGGAATATGCTATACTGGCAAAGTGCTCCTAGTATAGACCGGGCCTGGTAAAGCTATTGTCAGTGTCAAGAATCAGCTACATGAAATGATATTGGAGAAAGCTGGGAATTACCTGATCCTGCTCTATTTCCTTGCAGAATGTCTTGGGTCTCGCTGGAAATGTTGGTGGGGTGAGTATTCAAGATACATTTTATTGTCAAGTTGCTTTATATTACACCAGTATCTCTTCACAAGCCCAAATCCTGAGACCAATGGTCAGGTGGAATAGCATGGACGCATATCGCCACAATTCAGGGGGAGTTGAATGAACTCTCTGAACTTTCCTCATTGATAAAGGCCATTGGTCTCTTTGACAATCTCGCTGTTGGATTTGGACAATCAGGCTTGTAATGTCAGATATGACCAATGGTATAAATAGAGCTGCGAACTCCTCCGCCCCACTTTGGAAGAAACATGAAAACCACGATTAAGCTCCTGCTCATGGCTGCCTTTCTCCCCATCTCCATGTTTTACCAGAAGGGAAGCTGCGCTTTCCCACTAGAAGCCCTACTGGTCAAAATGGAAATACTCCTAGCAGTAACACTTTCTCCTGTTTCCTTGCTGCCAAAGGTGGATTGTTCTGGGACGATCTCTTAGCATTCCCTGTAGCTGAATTTGAAGTGTAGCAGTGGTCAGTGATTCAGGGGGGTCATTCATTGATGACTCAAAGCAGAGACGGCTTGGGCTTGATTCCCAAAAGTGCTGAACACACCCAGCTGTGAAATGAGCTCCCCTCTTCCATGTTCAGTAATTGTTGAAAACAACCCAGACGATGCTCAGTCATTTTTGAAAGAAGAAAAAAGTAGAACTAGTTGAAATTTGTCAATCTAATCTTTTTTCTTTGTAACCAAAAATGAATGTTTTCAAAATGAAAAATTGCATTAAAAAGTGTGTTACTTCCTTTTTTCCCGATCTTTCAATGAAAATAATGAAAACTAAAAAGAAAAAAAGTTTTGAGCTTTGTCATTTGATTCCTCAGACCCATTTTTTCAAGTAGAGTTGAAATGCTGTTTTTCTTTTAAATGTCCCCAAAACACACTTATAATTTTTCAAACAGCTCCAGATAAGAAGAACGAAGGGAGTGGTGGCAGAAATAAATGAAAAAACAACTTTTTTTCTGGAAACACACTGACAATATTTTTACAAAAATTCATTTTGTAAAATTTGAACCAGCTCTAATTCTTATCTTGAACAGTCAGAATCCAGAAAGGAAGTGCCAAACTTCCCGATTCTGGAGGTTAATCTGACCCCTAAGAAGCAATGTTAGGGGGGCTATTTCTCATCGCAGAGCTGTCTGTGGCCATGTCGGAAATACACACTTCTCCTGGCACAGGCCTATCAGTATGGGGTATGCCATACTGGAGTCTTGTGTCCAGTTTTGGGCCCCCCACTACAGAAAGGATGTGGACAAATTGGAGGGAGTCCAGTGGAGGGTAACGAAAATGATCAGGGGGCTGGGGCACATGACTAGAAGGGTGATTCTGTCAGCATACCGAACGTCCATCGAGGAGGTGGAGTGCCTATATTGGCAGAAAAAGACCTTCTTGGCATGCACAGCATGTTCTGCAGGGTAATTGCAGCGTAATGCAGACATGGCTGTATTTTGCTTTGAGGGGGGCGGAATACGCTATACTAGCAAAAGCGCACTAATATAACGGTATCGCTATACTGGAAAAGCGTTCCTAGTGCAGAACTGATCTGGGAAAGCGATTGCCACTGTGAGGAATCAGCTATTGAAATGATATTGGAGAAAAAGCAGGGTGAAGTAACTCCTAACTATCTCCTTACAGCGTGTCGTGAGACCAGCTGGAGAAGCTGCTGGGGTGAGTATTGTAGAATTAGTGCTGTGCCCGTGAGTACTGCAAATTCACTTTGCTTAAAGAGTCTGTTATATTACCCTGATACTTTTAACAGTCAGAGGCCAGATTAAATGGCGGAAGCCCATTCTCTTAACGGTTAGGGTTAGCAATTCTATGAGGTGAGAGATCCCTGGTGATCCTAGTCTCTCTCTCATTGGTCTGGTTTCCCATCATGTTCAGAATTTGGAGTTTCAGGTGCTGCTTTAAGAATTGGTGGTCATAAGGCCAGCTATGATTACAGCCCCCTTACAAGCCATAAAGGCCATGCTCAGAAACACTAGGGACAGCATGTAGCCATATTACAAGGGGAGTTAAATGAACTCTGACTTTTCTTATTGATAAAGCCTATTGATCTCTTGGACAATCCCGGTGTTGGGTTTGGGCAATCAGGCTTCTAATGTCAGATATGAATCATGGTATCAATAGAGCTGTTAAACCTCCCCAGCCTCATTGTGGACTTCATAATTGGAAGAAACAAGATTAAGTTTCAGATCATGGCTGCCTTTCTCCCTGTCTCCATCCTTTACGAAAGGGAAGCAGTGATTTGCCCGTAGAAGCGCTACTGCTAAACATGAAAGTACTACTATTAATAATACTTTCTATTAGAATGAAGATTTTCACTGTGAAATATGAACTTAAATATCTCCACTTTCCTTTCTGCCAAACGTGAATTGTTCTGACATGGTCTCTTAGCATTCCCTGTAGCTGAGTTTGAATTCTCTGAGGCCCCATCTACACTGAAAATTCATATCAGCAAAGCTACATGAAAGCAGTTATCCTGACCTAACTCCCTGTGTAAACAGTGCTAGGTCTACAGAAGAATTCTTCCCTAGACCTAGCTACCGCCTCTAGGGGAGGTGGATTACCTACAGCGATGAGAGAACCCCCTCCCATCACTGTATCGAGTGTCTACACTGAAGCTCTGCAGTGGTGCACCGGTAGCCCTGCACTATGCTGATGTAGTGTTTTAAGTGTAGACATACCCTTAGTAGCACTAGTGGGGAGAGGAAGTTACAGAGTTTTTGTCAGGGATTAGGAATATTCTTTAGATCTATTATTGTGCTTCGATATCTCTTACTCGGCCGTATCCATTACTCATTTAGACCAACAAGTGCAGTAGTGATCAGTGATCTAGGGGGTCTCATTCTTTGGGGCTCAAGCGTTTTTTTCTGATTTTTCAATGGAAATAATGAAAACAAACCCATAAAAGTTCTGAGTTGTATCCTTTGATTCTCAAAATCCATTTTTGGAAATAGAGTTGAAATATAATTTTTCACTGAAATAGCCCAAAAAGATACTATAATTTTTCAAGCAGCTCCAGTAAAGAAGAAAGAAGGGGGGAGGTAAATGAAAAAATGACAATTTTTTCATTTTTTTACTCTATCAGACAATGAATTTGTTCTCTGGAAAAAAATTGACAATTTTATTACAAATATTCATTTTGGAAAAAATTGAACCAGCTCTAATTCTTCTGTCGGCATGCATAGTATCTACTCCGGGGCTATGCTATGTAGAGTAGACACGGCCTTATTTCACTCTGGGGGAATATGCTATACTGGCAAAGTGCTCCTAGTATAGACCTGGCCTGGTAAAGCTATTGTCAGTGTCAAGAATCAGCTACATGAAATGATATTGGAGAAAGCTGGGAATTACCTGATCCTGCTCTATTTCCTTGCAGAATGCCTTGGGTCTTGCTGGAAATGCTGTTGAGGTGAGTACTCAAGATACATTTTATCGTCAGGTTGCTTTATATTACACCAGTATCTCTTCACAAGCCCAAATCCTGTGACCAATGGTCAGGTGGAATAGCATGGACGCATATCGCCACAATTCAGGGGGTGTTGAATGAACTCTCTAAATTTCCTTTTTGATAAAGGCCATTGGTCTCTTTGACAATCTCGGCGTTGGATTTGGACAATCAGGCTTGTAATGTCAGATCTGACCAATGGTATAAGTAGAGCTGCTAACTCCTCCACCCCACTTTGGAAGAAACATGAAAACCACAATTAAGCTCCTGCTCATGGCTGCCTTTCTCCCCATCTCCATCTTTTACCAAAAGGGAAGCTGCGCTTTCCCACTAGAAGCACTACTGGTAAACATGGAAATACTCCTGGCAGTAACACTTTCTCCTGTTTCCTTGCTGCTAAAGGTGGATTGTTCTGGGACGATCTCTTTGCATTCCCTGTAGCTGAGTTTGAATTCTTTGAGGCCCATCTACACTGAAAACTCACATTGGCAAAGCTCAGGGGTGTGAAAAATGAACACTCTAGAAAGAAGCAGCTATTCCAACTTAACCCCCATGTAGACAGTACTCGGTGGACGGAAGAATTTTAGCTAACACCTCTCGGGTAGGCGGCGCGTCTACACTGAAGTGCTTCAGTGCTGCACTCTAGAGCTGCACTCTACTTCTGTAGCATTTTAAGTGTAGACAGATCCCGAGTAACAGCAGTGGGGGGAGGAGGCTAACGGGTTTTCATCACCAATTAAGAAAACTGTAGATGTGCTGTTGTGCTCAGAGATCTCAAAAGCCTCGTTTGTTCCAAATTTCAGACTTGATGTGTACATGTAGGTGAGACGTGGTTTGTGTGCAGAAGACAGAGAGAGGCTCTCACTGAGTGACAACTGCTTACTCTACCATGTCCTTCCACATTTAGGCCAACAAGTGTAGCAGTGGTCAGTGATTCGGGGGGGTCATTCATTGATGACTCAAGCAGAGACGGCTTGGGCTTGATTCCCCAAAGTGCTGAACACACCCAGCTGTGAAATGAGCTCCCCTCTTCCATGTTCAATAATTGTTGAAAACAACCCAGACGATGCTCAGTCATTTCTGAAAGAAGAAAAAAGTAGAACTAGTTGAAATGTGTCAATCTAATCTTTTTTCTTTGTAACCAAAAATGAATGTTTTCAGAATGAAAAATTGCATTGAAAAGTGTGTTACTTCCTTTTTTCCTGACTTTTCAATGAAAATAATGAAAACTAAAAAGGAAAAAAGTTTTGAGCTTTGTTATTTGATTCCTAAGACCCATTTTGCAAAAAGATTTGAAATGCTGTTTTTCTTTGAAATGTCCCCACGACACACTTATAATTTTTCAAAGAGCTCCAGAGAAGAAGAAAGAAGGAGGGGGGGAATAAATGAAAAAAAAACAAATCTTTTTCATTTCTGATTGTTAAAAAAAAAACTTTTTTTGGAAACACGTTGACAATATTTTGACAAAAATTCATTTTGAAAAATTTGAACCACATGACTAGAAGGGTGATTCTGTCAGCATACCGAAAGTCGAACAGGGAGGTGGAGTGCCTATATTGGCAGAAAAAGCCCTTCTGTTGGCATGCACAGCAGGGGCAATGCAGTGCAATGCAGACATAGCCGTATTTTGCTTTGTGGGGGGGAATATGCGCAAAAGCGCACTAATATACTGGTATCGCTATACTGGCAAAGCGCTCCTAGTGTAGAACCGACCTGGGAAACTATTGCCATTGTGAGGAATCAGCTATTGAAATGATACTGGAGAAAGAGCAGGGTGAAGTAACTCCTAACTATCTCCTTACAGCGTGTCGTGAGACCAGTTGGAGAAGCTGCGGTGGTGAGTACTGTAGATTTACTTTAGAAGTAAAGAAGAAGAAAGAAGGGGGTGGTGGTGGAAATAAATGAAAAAACAACAACTTTTTTTCTGAAAACACATTGACAATATTTTTACAAAAATTCATGTTGTAAAATTTGAACCAGCTCTAATTCTTATCTTGCGGAGTCAGACTTGAGAAAGGAAGCACCAAAATTCCCGATTCTGGAGGTTAATCTGACCCCTAAGAAGCAAGGGTAGGGGGGCTATTTCTCATCGCAGAGCTGTCTGTGGCCATGTCGGAAATACACACTTCTCCTGGCACAGGCCTATCAGTATGGGGTATGCCACACTGGAGTCTTGTGTCCAGTTTTGGGCCCCCCACTACAGAAAGGATGTGGACAAATTGGAGGGAGTCCAGTGGAGGGCAACGAAAATGATCAGGGGGCTGGGGCACATGACTAGAAGGGTGATTCTGTCAGCATACCGAACATCCATCGGGGAAGTGGAGTGCCTATATTGGCAGAAAAAGACCTTCTGTTGGCATGCACAGCATGTTCTGCAGGGGAATTGCAGCGTAATGCAGACATGGCTGTATTTTGCTTTGGGGGGGGGGAGAATATGCTATACTAGCAAAAGCGCACTAATATACTGGTATCGCTATACTGGCAAAGCGCTCCTACTGTAGAACTGACCTGGGAAACTATTGCCACTGTGAGGAATCAGCTATTGAAATGATACTGGAGAAAGAGCAGGGTGAAGTAACTCCTAACTATCTCCTTACAGCGTGTCGTGAGACCAGTTGGAGAAGCTGCTGGGGTGAGTATTGTAGATTTACTTTATTGTCAGGCTGTTTTATATTATCTCAGTACCTCTTAGCAAGCCCGAACCCTGTGACCTATGGAAAATTGGAGTACCCTAGACACAGGTTCAAAGACTGGCGCTAAACACAAAGCAATGGGCTTCCAAGTCCCAGAGGTCATGTAAGTGTTAAACCAAGTGTTCTTTGCAGTTTCAATGCTCCCATTATACTGGGTTCCTGTGGGCTCCGTTCATTATAATCACTTCCCAGGTGGACTCATACATACTGTGAGCTGTGATACACTGGGAATCCTGTCATTCTGCATGCGAGAGACTGGAGTTAATAGTATCACCATGGGCAATCACATACATGGCCTCATCTATACAAGGGAGCAGATCCCAAACTGGTGTAAATTAGTGTTGCTCTATCAATGTAAGTGGAGACAGATCTGTCTCAGAGGGGTAGCCGTCTTAGTCTGGATCTGTAAAAAGCAACAGAGAGTCCTGTGGCACCTTGAAGACTCACAGATGTATTGGAGCATAAGCTTTCGTGGGTGAATGCCCACTTCATCCGACGCATGTAATGGAAATTTCCAGAAGCAGGTATAAATATGCAGGCAAGAATCAGTCTGGAGATAACGAGGTTAGTTCAATCAGGGAGGGTGAGGTCCTCTGCTAGCAGTTGAGGTGCGAACACCAAGGGAGGAGAAACTGCTTTTGTAGTTGGCTCTCTTATTGGTCCGGTTTCCCATCATGTTCAGAATCTGGAGTTTCAGGTGCTGCTTTATAAATTGGTGGTCATGGGGCCGGCGATGATTACAGACCCCTTACAAACCATAAAGGCCATGCTCAGAAACTCTAGGGACAGCATATTGCCATATTACACAGGGAGGTAAATCAACTCTAACCTTTCCTCATTGATAAAGGAGATTGGTCTCTTTAACAGTCTAGGTGTTGAGTTTGAGCAATCAGGCTTGTAACATCATATACGACTAGTGGTATTGATGGAGCTGTAAACCCCTCGGACTCAATACTTCATAATCGGAGGAATCAAACGGTAACCAACATTAAGCTCCAAATCATGGCTGCCCTTCCCCCCATCTCCACCCTTTATGGAAAGGGAAGCAGTGCTTTGCCAGTAGAAGCTATGCTGGTAAAAGTGAAAGTACTACTAGGATTAATACTTTGTATTAGAATGATGATTTTCTCTGTGAAATATGAACTTAAATGTTCTCTTTTTCTTTCTGCCCAGTGATGAATTGTTCTATGACGATCTCTTAGCATTCCCTGTGGCTGAGCGTGAATTGTCTGAGACACCTTCTCTACTGAAAACTCACATTGATATAGCTACATCTCTCATGAGCGTGAAAAATCCACACTCCTGAAAGAAGTGGCTGTTCCGACCTAACCCTCATTGTAGACAGTGCTAGATAGGTGGAAGAATTTTACACTTCACCTAGGTACTGCCCCACAGGGATGTGGATTAACTATAGCAACAGGAGAGTGCCTCCTGTCACGGTAGCGAGTGTTTACAGGACAGGAGTTTTAATGCTGCATTCTGTGGTTTTGCTGGTATTGCTGGGCAGGGTTAACACTAAAAAGTTCTGCCAGCATCGTTATATTCGCTAGCGTGTGAAAAGAATCACCCCCTCCTGGAAAACAGCGATACTGAAAAATCTCCGGCATGGAGGCAACTATACCAACACAGGGGTGAGTCTCTCAGCTTACTGAACGTCCAGCGGGGAGCTGGTGTTATTAGATTATTGGGTCAGACCAAGTCCTGATGTCAGCATATGCACCCTGTACTCTAGGACCTATGCGGGCATAGGCTCTGTAGCATAGACATAGCCACTTTTCGCTTTCACAGGAGAATAGGCGATACCAGCAAAAGCACACTAGTATACTGGTAGATCTGCACTGGCAACGCGCCCCTAGTGTAGAACTGGCTGGTAACACTATTGCCATTGTGAGGAATCAGCAACTTGGAAATGATATTGGAGAAGGAGTTTCTTGATCCTGCTCTATTTCCTTACAGGGGCTCGTGCGTCCGGTTGGAGGTCTTGCTGAGGTGAGTACTCAAAATTACTTTGCTGTCCAGCTGTTCTGTATTATCACAGTATCTCTTAGCAAGCCTGAACCCTGAGCCCAGTGGTCAGCTGGAATAGCCTAGACACACATGGAAAGAGTGAGGTAAAACACAAAGCTATGGGCTTCCTATTCCAACAAGCGCACATAAGAATTACAGATCCCCAGCCGGTATAAATGATCTATAGCTTCACTGGAGCCAACGGGCCAGATTCCAAATGGGTGTAAAGCAGCATTGCTGTATTGGAGTTAATGCTCCAGGCTAAACTGAGGCACGTCCGTTGGAGGCAGGACAGGGGCTAGAAGCGTCACTGGTGCTGTGCCTGTGAGGACTGGAAATTCACTTTGCTGAAACCGGCTGTTACCTTGTCCTGACACTGTTCACAGAAAAAGGCCAGGTTAAATCCCAGAAGCCAATTCCCTTAATGGGTAGGGTTTGCAATTCTGCTAAGTGAGAGATCCTTGGCAGTCCTATTGTCACTCATAACGGAAAATCACACCAATAAAAGGGCTCCCATATTTCAGAATCTGGAGGTTCAGGTGCTACTTTATAAATAGGTGGTCATAGGCCCAGGTATGATTACAGCCCCCTTACAAACCATAAAGGCCATGTTCAGAAACACTAGGGACAGCATAGACACACCCTGAGTAGCACTAGTGGGGAGTGGAGGTTAAAGAGTTTTTGTCAGGCATTAAGAATGTTCTTTAGTTCTGTTATTGTGCTTCAATATCTCGTACTCTGCCATATCCATTACTCATCTAGACCAACAAGTGCAGTACTTCGCAGTGATCCAGGGAGTCACATTCTTTGTGGGCTCCAGCAGAGATGACTTAGACTTCTTCCCAAAATGAGGTGACTGCACTCAGCTGTGCATTCAGCTCCCCTCATATGTTTTCTACCTTTTTTGAAAACTAGAAACAGGATGCTCCGCCATTTTTGAATTGAGAAAAATGTAGAGCAAGTTGAAAATTTGTCACTTTAATATATTTTGTATTTGTCATGAAAAAAGATTTCTTTTCATATGAAAATTTTAATGGAAAAAGTTTCTTGAATTTTTTCTTTTTTTTTCAATGAAAATAAGAAAAACCAAAAGAAGTTTTGAATTTTGTCATTTCATTCCCCACGGTCCAATTTCCAAATCGAGTTGAAATGCTATTTTTCTTTGAAATTTACACATTTATAATTTTTCAAAGAGCTCCAAAGAAGAAGAAAAAAAGGGGGAAGTAAATGAAAAAAAAAAAGCAAAACTTTTTCATTCCTGATTTTGTTAAAAAAAAGTATTAATTAGATTTCTGGGGGGGGAAATTAATTTTTTTTTTAATTCATTACAAAAAATGTTGATCATCCCTAATTCTTATCTTGAGGGATCAGAGTCACGAAAGGAAGCTCCCATAGTCCAAATTCTGGAGGTTAAACTCACTCCTGTGAAGCAGGGATATGGGGGCTGTTTCCTTTCGCAGAACTCTCTGGGGCCATGTCTACAATACAGACTTCTGCTGGCATAGCTCCATCTCTATGGGGTGTAAAAAAGTTCACGTCAGTATGTGGATCCTCTACCCTAGGGCCGATGCAGGCACAGGCTCTGTAGTGTAGACATGGCCTCATTTCCCTTTCAGAGGAGAAGAGGCTATACCAGCAAAAGCACACTAGTATACTGGTAGAACTGCACTGGCAAAGCGCTCCTAGTGCAGAACTGGCTGGTAACACTATTGCCCTTGTGAGGAATCAACAACCTTGAAATGATATTGGAGAAGGAGTTTCTTGATCCTGCTCTATTTCCTTACAGGCAGTTGCGCGTCCAGTTGGAGGTCTTGTAGGGGTGAGTACTCAAAATTACTTTGCTGCCCAACTGTTTAATATGATCATTCCAGAGGACATGCTTCCATGCTGATGACTGGATCTGTTTGATAATAATCCAAAGCAATGTGCGGACTGACACACGTTCATTTTCATCACCTGAATCAGATCCACCAACAGAAGGTAGATTTTCTTTTTGAGTTGTTCGGGTTCTGTAGTTTCCACATGTGAGTGTTGCTCTTTTAAGACTTCTCACAACATGTTCCACACCTCGTCCCTCTCAGATTTCGGAAGGCACTTCAGATTCTTAAGCCTTGGGTCGAGTGCTGTTGCTATCTTTAGAAATCTCACATTGGTATCTTCTTTGTGTTTTGTCAAATCTGCAGTGAAAGTGTTAAAACAAACAGCATGTGCTGGGTCATCATCCGAGACTGCTATAACATGAAATATATGGCAGAATGTGGGTAAAACACAGAGCAGGAGATATACAATCTCCAACGAGTTCAGTTACAAATTTAATTAACACATTATTTTTTTTTTGAACGAGTGTCACGAGCATGGAAGCATGTCCTCTGGAATGGTGGCCAAAGCATGAAGGGGCATACGAATGTTTAGCATATCTGGCACGTAAATACCTTCCAATGCCGGCTACAAAAGTGCCAGGCGAACGCCTTTTCTCACTTTCAGGTGACACTGTAAATAAGAAGTGGGCAGCATTATCTCCTGTAAATGAAAACAAACTTGTTTGTCTTAGCGATTGGCTGAACAAAAAGTAGGATTGAGTGGAATTGTAGGCTCTAAAGTTTTACATGGTTTTGTTTTTGAGTGCAGTTATTTTAAAATAAAATCTACATTTGAAAGTTGCACTTTCACACAAAAGAGATTGCATTACAGTCCTTGTATGAGGTGAATTGAAAAATACTATTTCTTTATATCGGAAGGACAGAACAGGTCGTGCGGGAGGGGGAGTGGCACTAGATGTGAAAGAAAACAGAGTCAAATGAAGTAAAAATCTTAAATGAACCAAACTGTACCATAGAATCTCTATGGATAGTAAGTCCATATACAACCAACCACCTGACCAAGATAGTGATAGCGACTGTGAAATGCTCAGAGAGATTAGAGAGGCTATAAAAAAACAACTCAATAATAATGGGGGATTTCAACTATCCCCATATTGACTGGGTACATGTCATCTTAGGACAGGATGCAGATATAAAGTTTCTTGACACTTGACTACTTCTTGGAGAAGCTAGTCCTGGAACCCCCAAGGCAAGAGTGTAGAACTGGCTGGTAAACTATTGCCATTGTGAGGAATCAACAACCTTGAAATGATATTGGAGAAGGAGTTTCTTGATCCTGCTCTATTTCCTTACAGGCGGTTGCGCGTCCAGTTGGAGGTCTTGTAGGGGTGAGTACTCAAAATTACTTTGCTGTCCAACTGTTTAATATGATCATTCCAGAGGACATGCTTCCATGCTGATGACTGGTTCTGCTCGACAATGATCCAAAGCAATGTGTGGACTGACACACATTAATTTTCATCACCTGAATCAGAGGCCAACAACAGAAGATTGATTTTCTTTTTGGGTGGGCCACTGCGGGGAGCCCTGGGCCCTTTAAATTACTGCTGGAGCCCTGCTGCTGCTACCCCGATGTAACGGGGTTTCACCTATTTTGGATTTTTGGCTCCCAAGGACCGCGTTATATCAGGGTAGAGGTGTACAGTAAAGAACAGAATTACCACACACCTAGATGAACACAATTTGTTGGGGAAGAGTTAACATGATTTTTGTAAAGAGAAATCATGCCTTACCCATCTACTAGAATTCTTTGAGGGGGTCAACAAGCATGTGGACAAGGGGGATCCAGTGGATATAGTGTACTTAGATTTCCAGAAAGCTTTTGACAAGCTCCCTCATCAAAGATTCTTAAGCAAAGTGAGCTGTCATGGAATAAGAGGGAAGATCCTCTCATGGATCAGTAATTGGTTAAAAGATAGGAAACAAAGGGTAGGAATAAATGGTCAGTTTTCAGAATGGAGAGAGGTAAATAGTGGTGTCCCGCAGGGGTCTGTACGGGGACCAGTCCCACTCCACATATTCATAAACAATCTGGAAAATGGGATAAACAGGGAGGTGGCAACATTTGCAGATGATACAAAACTACTCAAGATATTTAAGGCCAAAGCAGACTGTGAAGAGTTACAAAGGGATCTCACAATAACTGGGTGACTGGGCAACAGAATGGCAGATAAGAACATAAGAACATAAGAAAGGCCGTACCGGGTCAGACCAAAGGTCCATCCAGCCCAGAATCCTGTCTACCGACAGTGGCCAATGCCAGGTGCCCCAGAGGGAATGGACCTAACAGGCAATGATCAAGTGATCTCTCTCCTGCCATCCATCTCCACCCTCTGACAAACAGAGGCTAGGGACACCATTCCTTACCCAGCCTGGCTAATAGCCATTAATGGACTTAACCACCATGAATATATCCAGTTCTCTTTTAAACCCTGTTATAGTCCTAGCCTTCACAACCTCCTCAGGTAAGGAGTTCCACAAGTTGACTGTGCGCTGCGTGAAGAAGAACTTCCTTTTATTTGTTTTAAACCTGCTGCCTATTAATTTCATTTGATGACCCCTAGTTCTTGTATTATGGGAATAAGTAAATAACTTTTCCTTATCCACTTTCTCCACATCACTCATGATTTTATAGACCTCTATCATATCCCCCCTTAGTCTCCTCTTTTCCAAGCTGAAGAGTCCTACCCTCTTTCATCTCTCCTCATATGGGACCCGTTCCAAACCCTTAATCGTTTTAGTTGCCCTTTTCTGAACCTTTTCTAGTGCCAGTATAATGAAATTCAATGTTGATAAATGCAAAGTAATGCACATGGCAAAACATCATCCCAACTATAATATACAATGACAGGGTCTGAATTAGCTGTTACCACTCAAGAAAGATTTTTTTTTAATGAAAATTATGAAAAATGAAACCGAAAATGTTTTGAATGTTGTTGATTCCCCAGAGTCCTACTTGCAAATAGAGTTCAAATGCTATTTTCCTTTGAAATTTGCCACAAAACACACCTATAATTTTTCAAACAGCTCCATAAAAGAAGAAAGAAGGGGGGAAAGAAAATGAAAAAATGCAAAACTTTCATTTCCGATTTTGTCAAAAAAGAAGCGATACGTTTTCTGGTAAAAAACAGACAATTTGCTTGCAAAAATTCATTACGAAAAATGTTGATCATCTCTAATTCTTATCTTGAGGGATCAGAGTCATGAAAGGAAGCTCCCATAGTCTAGATTCTGGAGGTTAATCTCACCCCTGAGAAGCAAGGATAGGGGGACTGTTTCCCATCACAGAGCGGGCTGGGCCCGTGTCTAAAATACAGACTTCTGTTGGCATAGCTTGATCTGTATGGGGTGGGAAGAAGTTTGATTCCTTACTGACATAGCTGCTCTGGCAAAAATCATAGAACCATAGAAGATTAGGGCTGGAAGAGACCTCAGGAGGTCATCTAGTCAAACCTCCTACTCAAAGCAGGACCAACACCAACTAAATCATCCCAGCCAGGGCTTTGTCAAGCCAGGCCTTAAAAACCTCTAAGGATAGAGATTCTACCACCTCCCTAGGTAAGCCATTCCAGTGCTTCACCACCCTCCTAATGAACTAGTGTTTCCTAATATCCAACGTAGACCTCCCTCACTGTAGCTTGAGACCACTCCTCCTTGTTCTGTCATCTGCCACCACTGAGAGCAGCCAAGCTCCATCCTCCTTGGAACTCCCCTTCAGGTAGTTGAAGGCTGCTATCAAATCCCCCCTCATTCTTCTCTTCTGGAGACTAAACAAGTCCAGTTCCCTCAGCCTCTCCTCATAAGTCATGTGCCCCAGCCCCCTAATCATTTTTCTTGCACTCCGCTGGACTCTCTCCAATTAGTCTTTATCTTTTTTGTAGTGGGGGGCCCAAAACTGGACACAATACTCCAGATGTGTCCTCACCAATGCTGAATAGAGGGGAATAATCGCTTCCCTCAATCTGCTGGCAATGCTCCTACTAATGCAGACCAATATGCCGTTAGTCTTCTTGGCAACAAGGGCACATTGCTGACTCATATCCAGCTTCTCCTCCAATGTAATCCCCGGGTCCTTTTCTCCAGACCTACTGCTTAGCCAGTCGTTCCCCAGGATGTAGCAGTCCATGGGATTCTTTCGACCTCAGTGGAGGACTCTGCTCTTGTCCTTGTTGAACCTCATCAGATTTCTTTTGGCACAATCCTCCACTTTGTCTAGGTCACTCTGGACCCTATCCCTACCCTCCAGCATATCTACCTCTCCCCCCAGTTTAGTGTCATCTGTGAACTTGCTGAGGTTGCAATCCAGCACATCATCCAGATCATTAATAAAGACGTTGAACAAAACCAACAGGACCAACCCCGGGGGCACTCCGCTTGATACCGGCTGCTAACTAGACATCGAGCCGTTGATCACTACCCTTGAGCCAGACATCCTAGCCAGCTTTCTATCCACCTTATAGTCCATTCATCCAATCCATACCTTTTTAACTTGCTGGCAAGAATACTGTGGGAGACCATATCAAAACCTTTGCTAAAGTCAAGATATATCACGTCCACTGCTTTCCCCATATCCACAGAGCCAGTTATCTATCTGGTTGGTCAGGCATGATTACTGTAACTGTAGTTATACCAGGCATGATTACTGTAACTGTAGTTATACTACCAAGTGCTCATGGTGGTATTGCTGGGCCTGGTGTACACTTCACTGTTCTGCCAACATCGCTATATCAGCTAGCAGTGTGAAAAACACTATGCTGAAAAATCCCCAGCATAGAAGCAACTATACTGGCACAAGAGTGAGTCTCTCAGTTTACTGAATGTCCAGCGGGGAGGTGGTGTTATTATGTTGGAACACGTCCTTAAGTCATCATATGCAGCCTGTACTCTAGGGACTATGTAGGCATATGCTCTGTAGTGTAGATATGGCCTCATTTCAGAGGAGAATGCGCTTTACCAGGAAAAGCACACTAGCGTACTGGTAGAACTGTACTGACAGAGCGCTCCTAGTGTAGAATTGGCTGGTAACGCTCCTGCCACTGTGAGGAATCAACTACATAAAGTGATATTGGAGAAGGGAGTTTCTTGATCCTGCTCTATGTCCTTACAGGAGGTTGTGCGTCCAGTGGGACATCTTCTTGGGGTGAGTACTCAACAATACTTTGCTGTCCGCCTGTTTTATATAATCATTCATGAGGACATGCTTCCACGCTGATGACTGGTTCTGCGCGATAATAATCCAAAGCGGTGCGGAATGATGCACGTTCATTTTCATCATCTGGGGCAGATGCTACCAACAGAAGGTTGATTTTCTTTTTGGGTGGTTCGCTTTCTGTAGGTTTCGCATTGTAGTGTTGCTCTTTTAAGACTTCTGACAACATATTCCACATCTCATTCCTCTCAGATTTTGGAAGGCACTTCAGATTTTTAAACCTTGGGTTGAGTGTTGTAGCTATCTTTAGAAATCTCACCTTCTTTGTGTTTTGTCAAATTTGTCAAAGCGCTGCTAGTGTAGAACTGGCTGGTAAATCTGTTGCTATTGTGAGGAATCAGCTACATTGAAGTGATTTTGGAGAAGGGCGTTTCTTGATCCTATCATAACTATTTCCTTCCAGGAGGTCGTGCGCCCAGTTGGAGGTCTTCTTAATGTGAGTACTCAAAATTATTTTGCTGTCCAGCTGTTTTATATGATTTCAGTACCTCTTAGTAACCCTGAACTCTGAGCCCAGTGTTTAGCTGGAATAGCCTAGACACACATGGAAAGAGTGAGGCAAAACACAAAGTTATGGGCTTCCAAGTCCCACCCGGGTGTCTAAGAGTTAATCCAAGTGTTCTTCGCAATTTCAATTCTCCCATTATACAAGTAGGCAATTTATTGCATTTCTGTGGTCTCTCTTCATTATGACCAGGTCCCAGATGGAGTCATACATATTGTGAGCTGTGATTCACTGGAAATCCTGTGAATCTGCATACCTGAGACTGGGGATAATAGTATCTCCACAGGAAATCACATACGTGGCCTCATCTATACAAGGGAGCAAATTCCCAGATGATGTAAATTGGTGTTGCCCCAATAAAATAAGTGGGGACAGATCAATGACTGGTGTCACTCATCTATAGCTCGATGAACGTTAGTGGGGCCAAATGCCCAACGGATGGAAATCGGTCTTAGCTCCAATAAAGTGAGTGAGGCTAGATCCCCAGTTGGTGGAAACGATCTACAACTCCAGGGGAGTCAACGGGCCAGATTCCAAATGGGTGTAAATCCACATCTCTGTATTGGAGATGCACCAGAGTAAACTGATGTAGCTCCACTGGAGTTAGAGCAGAGGTTCGCAGCGTCAGTGGTGCTGTGCCTGTGAGTACTGCAAATTCACTTTGCTTTACGAGTCTGCTACATTACCCTGATAATTTTAACAGAGGCCAGGTTAAGTGATGGAAGCCCATTCCCTTAACGGGTAGCAACTGGCACTCCTAGTTTCTCTCATGATGGTAAATCAGACCAATAATATGGTTCCTATTGTGACGGGATCCCCAGGGTGCAGCCTGGAACTATGGGACTGCTGTGCTCCCTCAACTCTCTCCAGCCTGGGCTGTCTCTCACAATGCCTTGCTAGTGACCAGCAGCAAACCCCTCCAGGTGCTGTTATCACTCAGCACAACCACATGTGGAGCCCCACACTCAGCTAGATTGCATGAATGCTTCCAGAGCCGCTCATAAATCACACAGCGAAGGCACCAGCCAAATTCCCCCAGCTCCCAGCACTGTACCTCAGGAATATACCATCTTGCACTGCTCAAGACACTGTCCCTGAACTGTTCACCTTTGGGCAAAGAGGAAAGCGCAGACATGTACAATCATATTTCTGAGAGAAAATCGTCATTATAATATAGAGTATGTTACTCCTACCATTACTTTCATTGTTACCAGCAGCATTTGTACGGGCCCAAGATGAGCAGTGCAAATGTATTGATTGTTTCACCACTTCATCAATGGAAAGTGGATATACACCAGTCTTTGCCAACCTGAGCAGTTTTGCCGCACAATTCATACAAACTCACTGGTAAAGATGAATAGTTAAACAAATGTTTTGACTACAAAAGGTAGATTTTAAGTGATAGGCAAAAAGTCAGAGTTAATTACCAAAATACAATAAAATCTAAGCATGCAGTCTAAGCTCTCAACCCTATTAGACTGGGCAACATCTAGATTAAGCAGTTTTTCTCACTCCACTGGATATTGGAGTCCTTCATGTACAGATTTCACCCTTGAAACCTGGGCCAGTCTCCTCTACCGGAGTCTTCAGTCTTCTGTGAGTGTCTTTGTTGCTTGCAGCATAGAGAAAGGCCAGGCATGGGGCCCCTGTGTCATGAGTCCCCAGCCAAGGTTGAGCAATTCCCTTGGTGTGGCCTCATGCAGGTGAGTCATTGCATTGTAGCATTGTAGGTGTTGGTTACCTCCCTTGTCACTGTCTTTGTGTAGCTAGTATCTGGGTGCCTCCCAAACCCACAGTATATTTTAGTGAAAACCATACAGCACAATTCTTACAATTTCATATGCATTGCTGCTACAGATGTTTAGATAGAACAATGTCTGTCAGCAGATCATAACCTTTCCCCTGATACCTTACCAGGCATGCTTTATATGCAAGATCACGGGTATATAAAAATGAAGGCACTCCCCAAGGTATAGCGTGTCACACCCACGTTTCAAAATCTGGAGTTCCAGGTGTTGCTTTATAACCTGCTGGCCAAGAACAATCTATAGCCGCCATTCTCCTCGTCTCCATCCATTGCCCAAAGGGAAGCAGTGCTGGGCCCGTACAAATGCTGCTGGTAACAATGAAAGTAATGGCAGGAGTAACATACTCTCTATTATAATGACGATTTTCTCTCAGAAATATGATCGGACATGTCTGCGCTTTCCTCTTTGCCCAAAGGTGAACTGTTCAGGGACAGTGTCTTAGCATTCCCTGTAGCTGAGTTTGGATTGTCTGAGTGAGCGGGAAGGAGGATGAAAGGTTCTCCTCACTTATTAAGAACATTCTTTACATCTATTATTGTGTTTAGATAGATTAAAAGCAGCTTTTGTCCAAGTCTCAGACTCAGTGTGTACATATGGTTCTAAGAAGTTTGTGTGCTGGAGAAATAGAGGCCCTCACTGACTGACATTAGCTTACTATGCCGTTTCCCTTACGCATTTAGGCCAACAGGAGGAAAAGTTGTCACTCATTTCGGGGGTCTCACAGTTGTGGGTTTCAAGTACAGATGCCTGGGGCTCAATTTCAAAAGGGGCCAAGCACCCTGGGCTACAACAGAAGTCAGTAGGGGCTCTGGGACAATTTGCCATGACACAAGCACCTCAGCTGCTTCTGCCAGGGATAGGAGCTAACCAGCCTCATCCCAATGACACAGGAAGTCAATGGAAACAAATAACTTTCTTGTTTTTTTTCCCTAAAGAATTTACTGGGGGAATGATCTGTGGTGAGTATCTCAAGTTCTCTCTCTTGGAGAATCTCTTGCATTATCTTGGCAGCTCTCATAATGGGAATTGAGACTGGAGCCATTTGAGTGAAAGGAGGCACCCTTAGTATATATCATGGTACAACCTCAGTGAAAGGAAAAAGTGCCCCCCTCTGTTGCTGCTGCCCACCAGCCCTGACACAGAAGGATCCCCCACCGAGCAGCATCCGTGAATGGCACGAAACTGTTTGTTTCAGCTGCTGCCTTTAGTCCATGCCAAGGAGTAACAACTAGCAAGGAGAAACAAAGCTTTAACTTTTAGTTTATGAGGTGTCATTTTCCTGCTTGTCTGTAGTTAGAGAGGGGATGGGTGAGTGCCAGGCCCAAATTCATGTTAATTACAGAGAACACCACTAGCACAATTCATAGGTTCATACATTTTAAGGCCAGAAGGGACCATTCCATTCAGCTAGTCTGACCTCCTGCATAACACCGTCCAGGGAATTTCATCCAGTCATTCCTGCAACAAGCCCATGATTTCTAGATGAGCTTTGGGCACACCTTAAAGAAAGATATCCTGTGTAAAGTCCTCACCAGCACCTACATGTTTTAAGACTGTAAGTTGCGTTTTCAAAAGTGAGGTTCAGTTCGGCACTTCATATCCCCGGACTTTCACCAGGACTCAGGCTCCTAAGTGCCTACGTCAATTTTGAATGTGGGACTAGAACTTGGACTCCTAAGTCACTTATCAAAGGGGTAGCCATGTTAGTCTGGATCTGTAAAAGTAGCAAAGAGTCCTGTGGCACCTTATAGACTAACAGACGTTTTGGAGCAGGGGCTTTCGTGGGCGAATGCCCACTTCTTCGGATGCATGTCACTTAGTTGCTCATGCAAATTTTATGCCAAGACTTGATTGACAGACTTCAAGTGATGGAGAATCCACCTTGTCCCTTGGTAACTTCCCCGTTTGACGGTTGTGTTCATGTAAAAGGGAATGTCTCCAGTTCACCTGTTCCTAGTTAAGTGCCTCCCAGTGGGTCCTGATAGAGGGTTCCTGGCCTCGAAAAAGACTCAGGCAGCAGTTGAGAAAGGAGTCAGGTTGGAGAAGCAGGGAGCTGTTAAGAATTGCTAGGAGAGAACTGTCTGAGATCTGAGAAGGCAGCAGTGGAAGATGTTGGGGAAGAGACCTATGCAGAGAGAGAACTTCCGAGAGCTGTTAGCATAGTGCTGTGGATGGCAGCCACTGGAGAGAACTGGCCAGAGCAGGGAAACCCTGCTGAAGGGAAGGTGTGTGCGGAGGTCCCTAGGTAAAGGGGACAAACTAGCTGAGTCAGGCCAGGCTGAGCCAAGAAGCAGAGGGTTATTTCTAGATCGGGGCTCCCGGGAGATGTTGCTTAGCAGGGGTAGGACTCACAGGCAAAGGGCACTGAAGTGTGGAACACTGTGGGGAGCCCTCTCGCAGAAGACCTGAACTGAGGGCTGTGGGAGAAGAGAGGTAAGAAGGATGGAGAATCACCGGAGATATGGAGGCTCTAGAATGGGGCCCAGAAGAACTGGGGAACAGTGTGGTTGTTGCCTCTCAGGAGCATAGGCGCCAATTCCGTGGGTGTTCTGGGGCTTCCATTAGCCAAACCTGGAAGAATGTACCGCGTAGCAGCACTGGCTTTGTGACATGCTTCCTCTCCACAATCACTTTTCCTGATCTCACAGCAGCCACTTCACCACCAGGTTCATGCCCCACAGATCAGGAGCAGGGCAGAGGGCTACTCTCAACATCACTGGGCTGCCCCCTTCAAGCACACACGGCTTCTTCCCCTTCCCTCCTGTCACCCTCTCCATTGACTGCAATGCTGGGAAGTGCAATGCTGTCTCATTGAAACAGCATCCCCATGGCAGACAGAGTAAACCCTCCTCTGTGTGTAAATACTGACACACTGGCAGGGATCTGAGGAGTGTGGGAACCAGCACATAAATCCCAGTGGTAGCTCAAATCCCCCAAAGAAAGTTTTAATTTCTAAAATAACCGTTCCCTTTAACAAATCCAAGAGCTCAGTTCCAGCCCCCCCAAATCTCCCCTTGCCCTCTCCCCCCTCATTTCCCCATCCAATGCCATCAACAGCAGTTTGGAAAGGGCACTGCTGTACAACGCACAATACTGTAAGTGAAATGCTGTCTGCCACACACAGCTGTACGGGGCTAGAAAGGGACTAAACTCCTTCAGGGAGTGGGGGAGGGCTCTTGTCTGATTCCCTGTGGGTTACTGGGACCATAATGACCATTTGCCATCTCTCCCCAGGCCTAAGAATTATGAATTAATAACTCAAACGCTGACGAAACCGGATTGGCTGACTTCGATGACGACACCTGCCATTACGCTTCCTGTGCTGCTGCTTCACAACTCTCCCACCAATCAAATGCTGACTGAAAATCATGAATCATACTGAATGGGCCTCTAGCTGATTACTGTGATAGTCATTGATTTTTTATGCTTTTTGCTGTAACAGGGAGCGGAGGGACACTGAGCTCTGTCCCGCAGCTGCCCTGGGGGATGGCGAGCGCTTTGCAAAAATTAAAATAAATACAAATGCACAAAAAATGTTCAGCAGCCGTTGTTTTTTTAATTTTTAGTAAAGTAAATTTCCTTCCAGGCTGGCATAGGATTTGCTCCACTGTAAACGCTGACACTATTGTTAGTCGATTCCCAACTCTTTGTAGGCAATGATTACTGTATGGGGGGAAAGACACTCTGTTCTCCAGTATTGCTCCTTCTCCCTCAGTGGGGAAACCGGGAAAGCAGCAGCACTGGGGAAAATGACTAATGGAGTGACACACAAACCCAGAAGAGCAGGAGGGAAGAGTATCTGTAAACTGAGCTACAGAACCACACTACCAGGGCTGCGACTGAGAGAACGTGTGGCAAGTTTTCCTTTCAGGGTAGATGTTCCAGCACATAATCCCTAAAGTCTAGAGGTGCCTCCTTGCACTCCATAAAACGATCCCTTTCCAGAACAGTTACACTCTTTTCGCCTAAACATCAGACTAGACACCACTCCCATTAAATCAACCCATAAACTGCACCTCAGTCTTGCTTCTTCAAAGGACACAGATTAGGGATAAATTCATATGAAGGTTTAATATGTTCTCAATTATTTTGGGCTTCAGCCACTTCCACTGGCTTCTCAGCCTCTTCCAGCCCAGTTCCCTACGCCCGGACTGTCACCCTCTATCCTTCATGTCACACACAATATCTCTTCCCCAAAAGTCATTGGGGTTGGGCTTTGCAAAGAATCCTAAAGCAGTTAGGGGAGCTGGATACCAAACTTCCTTCGGTCTGTCTGCAAATCCCAACCTAGGCAACAGAATAATATTTTGCAAAGCAGATGGGAGCAGGGCTGCTCTTTTTGATCACTCCACTCACAACATGTCGACCGCTGCTGGAAATAAAAGTGGCAGCTCTTCCTGAACCCCTCTCCACATTCGCATGACTCTACTGGATTGGGACTGCAGAAGCAGCCACTTCCACACAACCTGTTAGGAAGGTGTCAAAGCTTTGATCCAGTGCCCCATCAGACTGCTGTGAGGGGACACAGCCACTGGTTTCCATGTCTTTCAAGCCTCCAGAGTCTGAACAGACAGGAGCCTAGAGACTGGCCCTGTCTTGGGGTCCTTATGCACACGCCCAGGGTGCTGATCTATCTAGCACCCCCTCCTGAGAGTTGCAACCATGGGGTCCAACCTCCCAGTTGCTAGAATCAGTGCGGACTCCTCTGACTCCCCCGTAGCTTAAACTCACCCTCTTCCAGAATCTCACCGAAGATAGGAGGCTTCCAGTTTAACTCTCCCAGGTGGGCCACGATAAGATGAAACTTGTAACATGGAGAGTCAGACTTTGCATGGGATTCTAAAATACTATTACACTTCACTTAAGCACAAGAAATACACAGAGAGAGCAGATCATATAGAAACCCACAAATATCCTAAACACAATGCCCCTCACTCTGGCTCACCCTTCCCTTGGGAATCCTTTGGGGACCATCTATGTTTAGGCAGGCAGGGTTCCCCCACCTCATCAGGCTCTTGCAACAGTTCCCCTCGACTTGGACTGGTGACAACGGCCGAAGACCCCAAATAGATCAGCTCCTGCCTTTCTACCCTTCCAATCCCCGTCAGGTGTGACCCCTGGATCTGTCTCCTCAGGCAACTTCATTGCCAGTGGCCCACTCCCTGACAAACTGATCCCCCAGGTTCGGAGCCAGTCTACTCTCTAGGATGTTTGTATTTGAATAGGGGACCATCCCAATTTCATGACCCTCTACTGTCAGTGCTGAATCATTACACCTTGGCATTTCCGTCTACCATAGAGACAAAGAGATCACAGAGAAGACCCCCTGCCCCCACATTCAAAATGGAGTTTGCAATCTAATAAAGATACAGATGGACAGTTCCTAAGCTCACACAGAACTCATAAACTGCATGGACAAATTCCCCAATCATCAAGAAGCCATGCCAAAACTTAGCCTACAAAGGCTAGAGTCCACTATTAAATCTTAAGAAAATGCAGGTGTAACCCATGCCTAGCCTGTGCGGCTGTGTGCCCCCTAGCAGCAGGACAACATACAGGTGTATTAGTCAGCAACTGACTTTGCACAAACAAAGATAACTCTTTCAGCTCTGGCGTGATTTCAGATGTAGCTAGCCAGGGTTCAGTCCCCCCGATGGCTCCTTCCCAGGTGAGATTTGTCAGAAGAGATGGTCCATATGAGGATTGGAGCTGCAATGGAACTCGGAAAGTTGGGACGAGCTTTCGCAGCCAGGGCAGCTTTTAGCTCATGGTGATGAGGGTCTGATCACCATTATTAGACATTGTGGCTCTCTGCTCCCTCTAGTGGTGGCTGATTGTTGGTGACACTCCATGTATTTGTGATTTATACCTACAAGGTATCTTCACACAAACAGGGCATTTTAAAGTGCCCTTTATATCAGGCCAACATTTTCCAAAAGTAACTAGTGATTCTGGGAAGCCCAAATTGACATGACTTCAAAGAGAGCTGATTTTCACAGGTTGGATGCTCTGCAAAAGGCGTTTTGAGTTGTGCCCCCAAAATCACTAGTCACTTCTGAAAATACATTTAAATAATGATAAAACAAATGCCCAAAGAAAAATCTCCAGGTGCCTCAACTCACCCATATCAGTCAATTAAGGTAACAACACAGCCCTATTAGTCCCTCCCCAGAAAAGTGCCTTCAACCTTCCCCACAGCCGTTCCCTAACTATTTGTCACGACCCCAGACATCAGCAGATAGAGGTGCAGCAATCCATTTTCCTCCGCACAGCGTGACCTCGCATGGACGATGCATGTGAAGTCATGAGACATTGAGAATGCCATTTTGCTCTGTGATGTGGCATCCTCCACACAGCAGGACCCAGCACATACCACACGTATGAGGTCATGAGGCATGGAAGATGCCATTTAGTAGAGCAAATTGGCATCGTCTATGAGACGTGATGTCGCATGCAACATACATGTGAGTCATGCTGTGCTGAGGATGCCATTTTGCTCTCCAAAATCTTAGAATCGTAGGACTGGAAGGGACCTCGAGAGGTCATCTAGTCCAGTCCCCTGCACTCATGGCAGGACGAAGTATTATCTAGACCTTCCTTGACAGGTGTCTGTCCAACCTGCTCTTAAAAATCCGCAATGATGGAGATTCCACCACCTCCCTAGGCAATTTATTCCAGTGCTTAATCACCCTGACAGGAAGTTTTTCCTAATGTCCAAACTCAAGCTTCCTTGCTGCAATTTAAACCTATTGCTTCTTTTCCTAGCCTCAGAGATTAAGAACAATTTTCCTCCCTCCTCCTTGTAACAACCTTTTATGTACTTGAGCACTGTTATTATGTCCCCTCTCAGGCTTCTCTTTTCCAGACTAAACAAACCCAGTTTTTTCAGTCTTCCCTCATATGTCATATTTTGTAAACCTTTAATCATTTTTGTTGCTCTTTTCTGGACTTTTTCCAATTTGTCCATATCTTTCCTGAAATGTGGCACCGAGAACTGGACACAATACTCCAGTTGAGGCCTAATCAGAGCAAAGTAGAGCAGAAGAATCGCTTTTCATGTCTTACTTAAAACACTCCTTCTAATAAATACCAGAATGAGGTTTGCTTTTTTTGTAACAATGTTACACTCTTGACTCATATAATCTGGCTTTCTATGAGTTGGAAATGCAGGTCACAGTCTCTGAAAATGCACAGCAGGATCTGGGCAGAGGCCTCCATGGTTATGTTCTCTATCTGGATACCGGCGCAGATGGAAGAGACAGGAGCAGAGTTGGCACTGGTGATGCGGCTCTTCCTAACCATAGCGATTATATTACGTCTCCTCCCACAAACTCCCTCTCAAACACCCCTGTTCCCTAGTTCCCCGTGGTCGCTTAGCCTCTGGCTTTTAAGGCCTTCTCTCCTAGGTCGGCCCTACCCCCTCGTTAATCACACAAGGGGAGGGTGATAACAAGGTTGATTGAGGCTAATCAAGGATGATCCAGGGAAAAAGGCTCAAACAGTCCTCAGACACACAATCCCAACTGACCCTGTAACTTAAATAACCTGAAAGAGAAAGAGAAATACGAACAGCCAAACAACCTGACTCACCCCAAGATGAGTACTCGCTCATTATTCGTTCAGCAGGGAGATCACCTCAAGCTGTCAAACTCCCCTGTTTGCGATCCCCAGCTGGCTAGTATTAATGTATTTCTCCTGAAAACGTCCCCATGAGGTAGGGACATGCTGCTACCCTCATTTTGCGAATGGCAAACAGAGAGCCTATGTGATTTGCCCAAGGTCACACAAGAGCTCTGTAGCAGAGCAAAGAATTCAACTCCTGGCAAGGGCCCTAACCACTGGACCAGGCTTCCTGTCTAATGGCCTTAGACTGGGTCTGAGTTTAGCTCAGTTGGTAAAACATCAGACTTTTAATCTGAGGGTCCATGGTTCAAGTCCCTGGGCAGGTTTAGGGGGGATCATTTCCCCCTGTGGTATCCTTCAAGAGGTAGCTCTTCAGTATTCCTTGATATAAAGGGGGGAGGATAGCTCAGTGGTTTGAGCATTGGCCTGCTAAACCCGGGGTTATGAGTTCAATCCTTGAGGGGGCCATTTAGGGATCTGATATTCTATGATTCTATGTTGCCATTAGGCTCAAAAGGACCTTAAGTTGTATCTTCACTGCAGGGTTAACTTGAGTTATGAACATGCAAATTACACCTCTCGAGTGAGAACAGCCACGCTGTAATATCCCCCTCCCACTGCTATATCCACACTGATGCTACACTCACCCCTGTGTGACGGTAGGGCTGCTGGGGGATTATCTCAGGGTTCTTTGACCTATAGAAAGTTTCTCTTTGGATACCTTCCTAGTGAATTGTGGGATAACTTGTCTGTCCCTTCTTGGCACACCAGGGGAACCGTGGGAAGGCACTGGAGGATGAGCAGTACTTGAGTAGCCTGCGTCACTACAGAGACCTCATGTTAGCAGCTGGCAAGCTGCACTAATTCTAGCTTCACCCTATACCTCGTGACAGGCCAGCCAGCGCCAATTAAAAGCTCACTACACTCAAGCTAAGGGTATTTGTGTGTGGTCTGGACTTCAGTGAGTGGCAACACTCAAGTGATAACTCAAATTAGCTTTGCAGTGAAGACAAGCCCATGTAACTGAGAAACATATCTACTATGTTTGTACAGCTCCTAGCACAGCAAGGCATCGACTTACTTCTATACAGATGTTAAATAATAATGAAACAATGAGGTTATCTCAGGTGATCTGCTTTTGGGGTCTCTCCAGATTGACTCCTGCGCTACATTATAACATTTAACCCTCTTCAGTAGCATTTAAAATGCACTTTCCGTCCACACACAAAACTGCTTTAGTCAGTTATGGCTGGTTCTAAGCAACGTCACAAAGCGACTCTGCTCTCTGAGGACTAAAGAACAATTCAGCCCAAATCATTCCTGACTCAGTCATTTCATGAGACCTTTAAAAATGGGGTTGAGACTCCAAGCAGTATTTGGAGTGGAGCTGACAGATGTCTCTCAGCTCCCTTGTTAGGCCCCTCTACATCTATTCCCTCCTGTACCAGGGCCCCCATATCATCCTTCCACCCTTCCAAAGAATATCTGTCTGTGCCAATGTTAATGCTACCAGATCATGTCATCACGCTACAAACCATTGGGGTTGTATCTCCACTAACATCCCCACCAGCTGCTAAACCACATTAGATTTACCTGCAGAAACCCGATAAAAGTATGTCAAATTATGAATGGGAAAGAGTAGGTGGAAAGGAAGCTTCTGTTTTCCTTGCCTTGTAATAGAACAACAAGGGGTTATTCAATGAAATTGAATGGAGGCAAATTCAAAATGGAATCAAAGATCACATAATGTGTAATAACGAGGGCTCCCAAGAGATTAAAAAAAATAATCACAGTTAATCGCACTGTTAAACAATAACAGAATACCATTTATTTAAATATTTTGGAGGTGTTCTACATTTTCAAATATATTGATTTCAGTTACAACACAGAATACAAAGTGTACAGTGCTCACTTTATATTTATTTTGATCACAAATATTAGCACTGTAAAAAACAAAAGAAATAGTATTTTTCAATTCACCTCTTACAAAGACTGTAGTGCAATCTCTTTACCATTTAAGTTGAACTTACAAATGTAGAATTATGTACAAAAAATAACTGCATTCAAAAATAAAACAATGTAAAACCTTAGAGCCTACAAGTCCACTCAGTCCTATTTCTTGTTCAGCCAATCGCTCACACAAAGAGCCATTACAAACATTGAATCTATCTCCCCATGTAAGTATTCTCACACTTGCTTCTTATCAAACTGTCTGTACTGGGCTATCTTGATTATCATCTCAAAAGTTTTTTTTTCTCTTACTTAATTGGCGTCTCAGAGTTGGTAAGACAACTCCCACCTGTTCATGCTCTCTGTATTTGTAGATATACCTCCGTTATATGTTCCATTCTATGCATCCGAAGAAGTGGGCTGTAGCCCACGAAAGCTTATGCTCTATTAAATTTGTTAGTCTCTAAGGTGCCACAAGTACTCCTGTTCTTTTTTCAAAGAAGTTTATTTACATTTGCAGGAGATAATGCTGCCTGCTAATTGTTCACAACGTCACCTGAATGTGAGAACAGGTGTTCGCGTCTCAGTATTGCAGTCAGCGTCGCAAGATGTTTACATTCCAGATGTGCTAAAGATTCATAGGTCCCTTCATGCTTCATCCACCATTCCAGAGGATGTGCGTCCATGCTCATGACAGGTTCTGGTCGATAACAATCCAAAGCAGTGCGGACAGAAGCAGGTTCACTTTCATTATCTGAGTCACATGCTATCAGCAGAAGGTTGATTTTATATTCTTGGTGGTTTGGGTTCTGTAGTTTCTGCATCAGCGTGTTGCTCTTTCAAGATTTCTGAAAGCACGCTCCACACATCATCCCTCTCAGATTTTGGAAGGCACTTCAGATTCTGAAACCTTGGGTCGAGTACTGTAGCTATCTTTAGAAATCTCATATTGATAACGTCTTTGCTTTTTATGAAATCTTCAGCAAAAGTGTTCTTGAAACGAACAACATGTGCTGGGCTACCACCCGAGACTGCTATAAGATGAAATATAGGACAGAATTTGGGTCACACAGAGCAGGAGACATACAGTTCTCCCCCAAGGAGTTCATTCACAAATTTAATTAGCGCATTATTTTTTTAACGAGTATCATCAGCATGGAAGCATGTCCTCTGGAATGGTGGCTGAAGCATGAAGGGGCATACGAATGTTTAGCATATCTGGCATGTAAACACCTTACCATGCCGGCTACAAAAGTCCCATGCGAACGCGTGTTCTCACTTTCTGGTGACATTGTAAATAAGAAGTGGGCAGCATTATCTCCCGTAAATGTAAAGAAACTTGTTTGTCTTAGCGATTGGCTGAACAAGAAGTAGGGCTGAGTGGACTTGTAGGCTCTAACGTTTTGCATTGTTTTGATTTTGAATGCAGTTATGTAACAAAAAAATCAAAATTTATAAGTTGCATTTTCATGATAAGGAGATTGCACTATAGTACTTGTATGAAGTGAACTGAAAAATACTATTTCTTTTGTTTAGTATTTTTACAGTGCAAATATTTGTAATAAAAATAATAATAGAAAGTGAACAGTGGACACTTTGTATTCTGTGTGGTAATTGAAATCAATATATTTTAAAATGTAGAAAAATATCCAAAAATTTAATAAATTTCAATAGGCATTCTATTGTTTACCAGTGCTATTAAAACTGCGATTAATCGCGATTCATTTTTTTAATTGTGATTAATTTTTTTGAGTTAATCGCTTGAGTTAACTGCAACTAATCGAGAGCCCTAGTAACTACACTGTTGAACTCCTTGTCACAGGATGTTCTTAAGCCAAGAATGTAGGTGAGTGGAGATTTATGTGGATAAAATTAAATGGGATTGGGGGGTGATGTTCGGGAAAGGTAAAGCAAGTGATGCTTGTACACACAATGTGTCTGTGCAGTGCCTGGCACAACAGGGCCCTGATCTCAGCTGGGGCTGGGACTGTCTCTCCCTGTTTGTGTGTCCTGATCTCATCTGCCTCCTAGTCATTACCGTGAGTCAGATCACAAAAAGTAATCATAATCTGATCCGGTATGGGAATTCCCTGGGCTACTTGGTGATACCACCCAGCTCTGTAACACACAGATCCACAGGGAATAACCAGGTAAGTACTGAAAAGGCAGGGACTTGGGGTTCAGTCATGTACCTCTAGCCCTACAGTACAGCCTGCTAGGATCTGGAGAGACGTCTCCCTGAACAGTGGGGAATCAGCAAGAGTGATCCTGCGAATCTCCTACAGCGAGGTATTTTAGGGAGAGTGACCATGTGAAGAAATGTCCTTTCTGGCTGACGTGAACTATCTTTCTTATAAAAAGAACAGGAGTACTTGTGGCACCTTAGAGACATAAGCATAAACATGCTGTCTGTATGTGTGTATATATATCTCCTCAATATATGTTCCATTCTATATGCATCCGAAGAAGTGGGCTGTAGTCCACGAAAGCTTATGCTCTAATAAATTTGTTAGTCTCTAAGGTGCCACAAGTACTCCTGTTCTTTTTGCGGATACAGACTAACACTGCTGCTACTCTGAAACTTATCTTTCTTATATCACCGTATCTGAACAGCAAACGGCTAAAGCTCTTGTTCTGAGGTGATGCCCGGTCAGACTCTAAACAGGCTCCTATTGTTTGTCCACTGGACAAGTCACTTGGTTTTTAAGAATGGGAACAGTCAGTCATTAAGAGGAGGAAGCAGAACCCATGGCTCTTATCAGCGTGAGATCGGTGCCTGCCAGAGATGAAGAAGGGCAGACAGGGAGAACAGGCTGGCAGGTGTGGATGTGTTTTCAGAAGAGCTCTTGCATGAAAGAGCTGTGCCAACATAGCAATGCCGCCAGCGACAGGTAAAGGTGGGGTGTGTCCAGCGAGGCAAAGAGGGGCCTCAGTAGCTCTTTGTTGTACTAGGATTGGGTCCTGGTTGTGGGCTGAGAGAGAGAAAACAGAGGCCCAGATTCTCAGGCCTTGTCTATACAAGAAAGATCCATTATTTGACCAATGGTGGGATTTTAATCTGAGTTAGTTCAACCATGAAAACCCCTGTGTGGAGGCTCTTCTTTCCATTCAAATCAGGTTTATGTTGCGTTATCCTAAATCAGTGGTCCCCAAACTCTTTTACCTCGCACCCCCCGCTTACTCCTATATGTGCCCCCCCCCGCCCACCAGGAGCGGGTCGCAGGTCGGGGAGGGGGCACGTGGCAGGGGTAAGGGGGCTGAGGATGGGGTCACAGCTGCGGGCAGGGGCGGATCCCCAGACACTGGGCTGAGAGCGGATGCCCTGGTGTAGGACCGCCAGCTGGGACCCTGGGTGCGGGCCCGGCGGCTAGTAGTGGATCCCTGGGTGCGTGGCTGGCAGTCAGGATGGGACTAGGGGCAGAGCTGAGTGGAGCTCTATCCCCACCCCACATGGGGGCTGGCCTGTGCCCCAGCAGTGCCCCCAAATGTTCCCCTGCACTCCTCTAGTGGGGGGTGCCCCGCAGATTGGGGACCTCTGTCCTAAATTGACCAGGAATCGGTTTCAGCTGAACTAAATACATCACTGCTAAACTGAAACAAGTATCCACCAAACATTCTGTAGCTCTGGTTCAACTGACCCCCTTTACACTGCTCGGTCTCTCTTCAATACTTTCGTGGCCCCTGCCACCCTAATAGCTGGGAAAGTCACAATCATTAATGTATTTCTCCTATAGACCTCCCCATGAGGTAGCAAAGTGCTGCTACCCTCATTTTGCAGATGGCAAACGGAGAGCCTACGTGATTTCCCCAAGGTCACACAAAAGCTCTGTAGCAGAGTAAGGAATTGAACTCGTGGGTTAGGGCCCTAACCACTGGACCAGGCTTCCTGTCTAAAGGCCTTAAAATGGGTGTGAGTTGAAGGCACCTTTATGTCGCCATTAGGTTCAAAAGGACCTTACAGTGCATCTTCACTGCAGGGTTAATTTAAGTTATCTACATTCAAGTTACACCTCTCCAGTGAGAGCAGCAACGCTTTAAAATCCCCCTCCCGCTGCTATATCCACACTGACGCTGCACTCACCCCTGTGTGACGCTAGGGTTGCTGGGGCCACATCTCCTGGTTCTTTGACCGGTAGTAAACTGAGCTGCTCTATGGAGACTTTCCTAGTGAATTGCGGAACAACTTTTGCGCAATTAGTCTGTGGAACTCATTGCCACAGGATGTTGTTGAGCCAAGAACTTGGCTAGACTGGACATTCAACTGGATAAAATTATATGGCATGGGGGGGATGATATTGGGGGGAGATAAAGCAAGTTCTGCCTGTATACATTGTGTGTTTGTGCAGCACGCGGCATAACGGTACCCTTGTCTCTGGTGGGGCAGGGACTGTCTCTCACTCTGCGGCTATGCGACGCCTGGCACAATAGGGTCCTGATATGGCCCTCTAGTCGCTACCAGAATACAGATAATAAATAATTATAATAATCTGATCCGGTATGGGAATTCCTACATGATTTCCCTGGGCTATTTGGTGATACCACCCAGCTCTGTGCCACACAGATCCACTGGGAATAACCGGGTAAGTACTGAAAAGGCAGGGACTTGGGGCTCAGTCGTGTACCTCAAACCCTAGAGTACCAGGAGCTGCACAGCCTGCTAGAATCTGGAAAAAAGTCTCCCTCATACTGAGGAATCAGCAGGAGTGATCCTGAGAACCTCCTGCTGCAAATCCTCTTAGGGTGAGTTACCCACGCCAAGGTAGGGGCGCCATTTCCAATTTTGGTGTGTGGGGAAGAGAGGGGCAACTTTTCCGGTGATTCATGGGGCTACTTAGGCACTTGCAAACTAGTTTTTTGACAGATAACTTATCAATTAGCTGACAATAATTTTCTTTCCATTATAGAAGAAAGAAAATGAAATAAATATTAGACCCACACAGCTCTAATAACAACATGTTCTGACATCTTGTGGCAAGTCACTTAAGGGACACTGGTTAGCTTTAAATTTTTAATGTATATTCTTATTTTATTACTAACTCTGTGGAGAGAGAGACCCCGTCAGGACTCCTGGGTCCTATCCCAGCTCTGGGAGGAGAGTGGAGGTCTATCGGCTTACAGCGGGGAGCAGATATATCTGGGTTCTATATAAGAACATAAGAACCGCCATACTAGGTCAGACCAAAGGTCCATCTAGCCCAGTATCCTGTCTTCTCACAGTGGCCAGTGCCAGGTGCTTCAAAGGGAATGAACAGCACAGGCAATCATCAAGTTGCCCTGTTGCCCACTTCCAAGTTCTGGCAACCAGAGGCGAGGGACATGCAGAACATAGTGTTGGATCCCTGCCCACCCTGTCTAATAGGTCCAGCAATGGCTATCCTCCATGAACGTATCTAGTTCTTATTGGAACCCTGTTATAGTTTTGGCCTTCACAACATCCTCTGGCAGAGTTCCATATGTTGACCGTGAAGAAATACTTTTTTTGGTTTTGTTTTAAATCTGCTGCCTATTAATTTCATTGGGTGACCCCTGGTTCTTGTGTTATGTGAAGGAGTCAACAAACTTTTTTCCACACCAGTCATGATTTTATAGACCTCTATCATATCCAAGCTGAAAAGTCCCAGTCTTATGAATCTTTCCTCATACAGAAGCTGTTCCATACCCCTATCATTCCTGTTGCCCTTCTCTGTACCTTTTCCATATCCACTATATCTTTTTTGAGATGGGGCGACCACATCTGTACATAGCATTCAATACATTGGCGTTCTGTGGATTTATATAGAGGCAATATGATATTTTTCGCTGATGATCATTACCTCTCCTAATGATTCCCAACATTCTGTTTGCTTTTTCAATTGCCACTACACACTGAGCAGATGTTTTCAGAGAACTCTCCACAATGACTCCAAGTATCAGAGAGGTAGCCGTGTTAGTCTGAATTTGTAAAAAGCAACAGAGGGTCCTGTGGCACCTTTAAGACTAACAGAAGTGTTGGGAGCAGAAGCTTTCGTGGGTCTTGCATCTGAAGAAGTGAGGTTCTTACCCACGAAAGCTTATGCTCCCAACACTTCTGTTAGTCTTAAAGATGCCACAGGACCCTCTGTTGCTTTTTAATGACTCCAAGGTCTCTTTATTGATGGGTTCAGCTAACTTAGACCCCATCATTTTACATGTATAGCTGGGATTATATTTTGCCAAGTGCATTACTTTTCACTAATCAACACTGAATTTCTTCTGCCATTTTGTTGCCCACTCACCCAGTTTTCTGAGATCCCTGTGTAACTCTTCACAGTGTGTTTTGGACTTAACTATCTTGAGTAGTTTCGTATCATTTGCCAATTTTACCACCTCACTGCGTACCCTTTTTCCAGATCATTTATGAATATGTTGAGTAGCACCGGTCCCAGAACAGACCTCTGGGGAACACCGCTATTGACCTCTCTCCATTCTCATCTTCATTCCTAACCTTTGTTTCCGATCTTTTAACTGACGTGCCAGGCAGTGCCTTTAGGATCATCTAATGATCCTGAATTTACTTGAATCATAATCTTGTTGTTAACTTAATCACCCTGCCTCTCTTTATAAACAAACTCCCTGCCCCAAAGGCTCTGCTGCTCCCAGGTTCCCAGCTCATCACATCTCACACTCAAGCTGTTCCGGTTAAGAGCTCCATCTGGGGCTAGGGTGAGTTGACCTCCCCTACGAAACTCGGCGTGAGGGTTAGGGCCCTGCCCTGCCCCCCGTAAATGGTGCCCCTGCTATGAGGCCTGGTCTACGCTCACAGTCAAGTAAACGGAAGCTGCCCTGTGTCGACCTGCTTGTGTAAATGTCTTCATTTAAATTTGGCTCTCACCGATATAGAGAGGCACTTATGTGCCGATATAGAGAGGCACATAAGTGCCTCTCTATATCGATTTAATAACCCCACCTCCCTGGGCAATGTGGAGTCATGGTTGATGTAATTAGGTCGACGCAGTGTCAGTGTAGACACTGTTGCTTAGATCAACTGTTACTGGCTTTCAGGAGCCGTCCCAAAATGCCCCACACTGACAATACAATTGATACAAGCGCTCCTGCTGAGGACGCGCACACCTGACATAAGGAGCCAAACGTGCACACCCAGAAGCCATTCAATAACTGCAGTGTCTGTATGCCAACATACAGTTAGGTCGACATCATTCTGTAGTGTAGACATGGCCTGAGAAATGTCCTTTCTGGCTGACGTGGACTATCCTTGTTATATCATCATCTCTGAACGGCAAACGGCTAAAGCTCTTGTTCTGAGGTGATGCTGGTCAGTCTCTAAACAGGCTCCTATTGTTTATCGATTGGACAATTCACTTGGTTTTTAAGACTGGGAACAGTCAGTCATTAAGAGGAGGAAGCAGAACCCATGGCTCTTATCAGCGTGAGATCGGTGCCTGCCAGAGGTGAACGAGGGCAGACAGGGAGAACAGGCTGGCAGGTGTGGATGTGTTTTCAGAAGAGCTCTTGCATTAAAGAGCTGTGCCAACATAGCAATGCCGCCGGCGACAGGTGAAAGATGGTGTGTCCAGCGAGGCAAAGAGGGGCCTCAGTAGCTCTTTGTTGTACTAGGATTGGGTCCTGGTTGTGGACAGAGAGAGAGAAAACAGAGGCCCAGATTCTCAGGCCTTGTCTATACAAGAAAGATCCATTATAACCAATGGTGGGATTTTAATCTGAGTTAGTTCAACCATGAAAACCCCTGTGTGGAGGCTCTTCCTTCCATTCATATCAGGTTTATGTTGCGTTATCCTAAATCAGTGGTCCCCAAACTTTTTACCTCGCACCCCCCTTGCTCCTGTCTGGGTCCTCCCCCTCCCCCCGCCAGCTGGGAGCAGGGTCACAGCTTAGGGAGGGGTGATGTGGACAGTGGTAAGGTGGCCGAGGTTGGGGTCACAGCTGGGGGCAGGGATGGATCCCCAGACGCAGGGCTGAGAGCTGATGCCCGGGCACGGAGCTGCCAGCCAGGAGCCATCCCAAAATGCCCCACACTGACAATAGAATTGATACAAGCGCTCCTGATGAGGACGCGCACCCCTGATATAAGGAGCCAAACGTGCACACCAACAAGCAATTCAATATCTGGCCCGGCAGCTAGTAGCGGATCCCTGGGTGCGTGGCTGGCAGTCAGGGCAGGACTAGGAGCAGAGCTGAGTGGCGCTCTATCCCTCTATTTACTGCTCTCCTTTCTGAAAATTAACCATTTATACCCACCCTTTGTTTCCTATATTTTAACCAGTTACCAATCCATGAGAGTACCTTCCCTCTTATCCCGTGGCAGCTTACTTTGCATAAGAGCCTTTGGTGAGGGACCTTGTCAACGACTTTCTGAAAATCTAAGTACACGATATCCACTGGATTCCCCCTTGTCCAAATGCTTGTTGACCACCTCAATGAATTCTAGTAGATTGGTGAGGCATGATTTCACTTTACTAAAACCATGTTGACTCTTCCTGTAATTGCCGGGATCACCTCTGGAGCCCTTTTTAAAAACTGGCCTCACATTAGCTTTCCTCCAGTCATCTGGTACAGAAGCTGATTTAAATGATAGGTTACAGACTACAGTTAGCAGTTCTTCAATTTCACATTTGAGTTCCTTCAGAACTCTTGGGTGAATCCCATCTGGTCCTGGTGACTTATTGCTGTTTAATTGATCAATTTGTTCCCAAACCTCCTCTAATGATACCTCAATCTGGGACAGTGTATAGTTATGGTTGATGTAATTAGGTTGACACAGTGTAAGTGTAGACAATGTGTTGGTTAGATCAACTGTTACTGGCTTTCAGGAGCCATCCCAAAATGCACCACACTGACAATAGAATTGATACAAGCGCTCCTGATGAGGACGCGCACCCCTGATATAAGGAGCCAAACGTGCACACCAACAAGCAATTCAATATCTGGGCTGGCTGTATGCTGACATTCAGTTAGGTTGCAATAATTTTGTAGTGTAGACGTGGCCTAAGAAATGTCCTTTCTGGTTGCTGACGTGAACTATCCTGGTTATATCATCATCTCTAAACGGGAAACGGCTAAAGGTTTTGTTCTGAGGTGATGCTGGTCAGTCTCTAAACAGGCTCCTGTTGTTTATCGATTGCACAATTCACTTGGTTTTTAAGAATGGAACAGTCAGTCATTAAGAGGAGGAAGCAGAACCCATGGCTCTTATCAGCGTGAGATCGGTGCCTGCCAGAGATGAAGAAGGGCAGACAGGGAGAACAGGCTGGCAGGTGTGGATGTGTTTTCAGAAGAGCTCTTGCATGAAAGAGCTGTGCCAACATTGCAATGCCGCTGGCGACAGGTGAAAGATAGTGTGTCCAGCGAGGCAAAGAGGGGCCTCAGTAGCTCTTTGTTGTACTAGGATTGGGTCCTGGATGTGGACAGAGAGAGAGAAAACAGAGGCCCAGATTCTCAGGCCTTGTCTATACAAGAAAGATCCATTATTTGACCAATGGTGGGATTTTAATGAGAGTTAGTTCAACCATGAAAACCCCTGTGTGGAGGCTCTTCTTTCCATTCAAATCACGTTTATGCTGCGTTATCCTAAACTGACCAGGAATCGGTTTCAGCTGAACTAAAACACAACACTGCTAAACCAAAAGCAGGATCCACCAAACAGTCTGTAGCACTGGTTCAACTGACTCACTTTACGTTGCTCTGTCTCTCTTTGGTGCTTATGTGGAAATGTTGGAAGGATTAAAAACCTGCGTCTTAGGTCTTACCCCAACGTCGAACTGTTATGGATAAGGATGAGACTTTCGTGGGGGCAGATTCTCCCACATCGGCTAATGCAATGGGGAAACTTGGATAACTCTCAGCCTTCTCTTGCTACACTATTGTTAGTCAGTAAACCAGGAGCTGAGTACAACCAAAGGAAGCCTACTCCACTGATGTCTCTGAGAATGCTTGGGAGCGCCTCTGATTTTATTACTTGCTACATTCATGCCTCCAGGGTGGCTTTTGGGACTCAGGTTATGGAGGGAGGGTCATCCAGTGGTTAGAGCATTAGCTTAGGACTCAGAACAGCACAGGTCAATCCCCTGCTGTGTCACAGACTCCTGTGTGACCTTGATTATGTTATTGAGTAGCTCTGTGCCTCAGTTTCCCATCTTTAAGAGAGGGATAATAGCACTGCCCTTCTTTGCAGGGGTTTTGGAGGTTAAGGATATGAAAGTTTGGCCGATACTTCAGCTATGGGGAGCCATATCTGCACCCACGGTAGACACATGTCCAGTGTGGGGGGCAGGCCTTTCACAGAGGGAAAAAAGAAATGTTCATGACCTGAACAGGTCAGTAAAGTGGCAGGAGTTGCAGGCTACAAAGTCTAGGCAATAATGGGAGGGTAAAGACAGTCTTGTTGGTTCTATTGGACAGAGCTAGTGGTACAAGATGATGGGCTTGAACGAGGAGGGTAAGATCAGACTCATTGCCCCTTCAAGGGAACAGCCGTAGGGCCTGGGAGTAATTGAGAGGCTGCAGGGCTAGGGATGGGATATTTGGTTAGTTAGCAGACACTGTGGGCATGGGGATTGGGGAAGATGAGGAAGATAAAGCAGGTTCTGCCTCTCCATGCTAGAAAGGAAAAGATAAGTCACTTTGATATCAAGTTTAGGGAGAATAAGAGTTCATTCTTCCAGCTGAAGTTGGATCCTGGCCTTTGAAAGCAGAAATCAGATTCCACAGGGTGAGTTTCGGTGATAAATGAAGTGTCTGACCTTTCCTTGTTGATAAAGGTGATTGGTCTCCTCGACAATGCGGGCATTGAGTTTGGGCAATCAACCTTGTAATGTCCCGTACCACACATGGTATAAATACAGAAGCTAAACCCTCCAGCTGCACACTGGGGATATCAGGACCTGGAAGAACCTTTCCGAAGCCAAGATGAAGCTCCAGATTGTGGCTGCCGTTCTCCTCGTCACCATCCTTTCCCCAAAGACAAGCAGCGCGCAGGTGGCCGCACAGGTAAAGATGCCATCACTGCTAGCAGTATGAGACTTTCTATTATAATGATGGTTTTCTCTGTGAAATAGGATGTGAAATGGCTTCTCTTTCCTCTCTGTCCAAAGGTGAATTGTTCTTGGACAGTGTCTTAGCACTGTGCTGAGTTTGAATTGGCTGAGTACTGTAACGGGGGGAGGAGATTAAAGGATTTTCCTCACTTATTAAGAAAATTCTTTAGATCTGTTATTATGCTTCGATATCCCCAACGCGCATTTTGTTCCAAAGTTCAGATTCGATGTGTCCATACGGTTCAAAGTGGTTTGTGTGCTGGAGAAATAGAGAGACCCTCACTGATTGACATTAGCTTACTCTGCCATTTCCACTACACATCTGGCCAACTTGTGCCCCGGTGGTCAGCGATTTGGGGTGGGGGTGGGTTGAAATTTATCACCTAAAACACCTTATTTTTAACCAGAAATGATTTTGTTTTTTCAAAATGAAAATTTTCATGGAAAAGAATAAATGAATGAAAACCAAAAAACAAAATATGTTTTGAGTTTTGGCTTTTGATTGCCCACCCCCCACCCTGAGTGGCAAAGCAACCGTGAGAAATTTTTTGTCATTTAAAACAAAAACAAAAACGTAGTTTCTCCAGTGTACATGTAACTCCACCGACAGGAGAGTGAGTCTGTCGGCTTACTGAACATATCAGTTTAGGTAGGCTGGCAGATTGCTCCTAGTGTAGACCTGGCCTAATGAAACTATTTCCAATGTGAGGAATCGCTATATTTAAACAATATTGGAGAAAGAGCAGGAGCAAGTAACTCCGAACTATTTCCTTGCAGGGGTCCTTGGGCGCGAGTGCAGGCGTTGATGTACCAGTGAGTATTCAAAATTTACTTTGCTGTCAATCTCTTTAATGTTACCCCAGTTCCTCTTAGCAATCCCAAACCCGGAGCCCTGGGGTCAGTTGGAATAGCCTGGACAGATGTGGAAGGATTGGGGCAAAAGACAAAGGGAAGGGCTTCCAAGTCCTAAGGGGGCATGTAAGAGTTAATCCAGGTGTTCTTTGCGGTTTCAATTCTCTGATCATACTAGTACCTAGTTTGGTGGGTTTCTCTGGTCTCTGGTCTCTACAGCCATGAACAGATTCACTTCCCAGGTCAAGTCATACACATTGTGAGTTACAATTAAGCCCACTACTTCTCGCCCTATCTTCAGTGGACATGGAGAATAATTGATCACAGTCCTCTTTAGAACAACCCTTAATATATTTGAAGACTGTTATCGTGTCTCCCTCCTCAGTCCTCTTTTCTCAAGACTAAACATACCCCATTTTTTAACCTCTCCTCACAGGCCAAGTTTTCTAAACCTTTTACCATTTTTGTTGCTCTCCTCTGGACTCTCCGATTTGTTTACATCTTTCCTAAAGTGTGGTGCCCAGAACTGAAAACACTATTCCAACGGAGGCCTCCCCGGTGCTGAGCACAGTGAAACAAATACTTCCCGTGTCTTACATTCAACCCTCCTGTTAATATATCCCAGAATGATAATAGCCTGGTTTATATCTGCATCACATTGATGACTCAAATTCAATTTGTGACTCACAATAACCACCTGACCCTTTTCAAGGGTATTACCACCTAGCCAAGTATTCCTTATTTGTAGTTGGGAATTTGGTTTTTCTTTCCTAAGAGAAGTACTTTGCACTTCTCTATTGAATTTCCTCTCGGTGATTTCAGTCCAATTCTCCAATATGTCAAGGTTGTTTTGAATTCTAATTCTGGCTTCCAAGGTGCTTACAACTCCTCCCAGCTGGTATCATCTGCACATTTTATAAGTGTTTTCTCCACTCCATTATCCAAGTCATTAATGAAAATATTGAATAGTCTCGGACCCAGGAGTGACCACTGCAGAACGGCACTAGATACGCCCACCTAGCTTGACAGAGAACCACTGATACCCAGTCTTTCAACCAGTTGTGCGCACACATTATACCAATTTCACCTAGATCATGTCATTTCCCTTACATATTTAGCGAAAAGTGCAGATCTCATTCTTTCGGGGCTCAATCACAGAGGATTTGGACTTGATTCCCAAAAGTGCTGAACTGCAATTAACTCCTCCCTCCATGTTCTATATTTGTTGAAAACAACAAACATGATTCTCAGCCATTTTTGAAAGGAGAAAAATGTAGAACTACTTGAAATTTGTCACTAATCTATTTTTTTTAACTAAAAATGAATTTTTTAAAAAGAAATTTCATGGAAAAAATTGTTTTTTTCTGTGGTTTTTTTTTGGATTTTTTCAATGAAAATAATTAAAACTAAAAGAAAAAAAGTTATGAGTTCTATTGTATAATTTTCTAGTCACCTTTTTCTAAAAGTGCTGAAACCCATTTTTTTTAAATCCCCCCAAAACACACTTATAACTTTTCCAAAACTGTAGAAAAAAGGGAAGGAGGGAGGGGAAATCGAAAATCCAATTATTTTTTCATTTCTGATTTTGTCAAATAAATGAAAAAAAATTATGGACAAAAATATTGACAATTTTTGCGGGCTGGTCTATGCTACAAAATTCTGCTAGAAGAGATATTTGAGCTGGAGTGTGAAAAAATCATCCTTCCTGGGCAACAACACAGCTATGCCAGAGAATCCCCAGTTTAGATGCAGCTACACCGACGGAGGGGTGATTCTGTTGTCATACTGAAAATTGATTGGGGAGATGATGTCCCTATATCGGCAGAAGACCTTTGCATTGAAAAGTGTGTTACTTCCTTTTTTCCTGACTTTTTAATGAAAATAATGAAAACTAAAAAGGAAAAAAGTTTTGAGCTTTGTTATTTGATTCCTAAGACCCATTTTGCAAAAAGATTTGAAATGCTGTTTTGCTTTGAAATGTCCCCACGACACACTTATAATTTTTCAAAGAGCTCCAGAGAAGAAGAAAGAAGGAAGGGGGGAATAAATGAAAAAAAAATCTTTTTCATTTCTGATTGTTCAAAAAAACACGTTGACAATATTTTGACAAAAATTCATTTTGAAAAATTTGAACCTTCTCTAATTCTTATCTTGAGCAGTCAGACTCGAGAAAGGAAGCGCCAAAATTCCCGATTCTGGAGGTTAATCTGACCCCTAAGAAGCAAGGGTAGGGAGGCTATTTCTCATCGCAGAGGTGTCTGTGGCCATGTCGGAAATACACACTTCTCCTGGCATAGCTCTATCAGTATGGGGTATGCCACACTGGAGTCTTGTATCCAGTTTTGGGCCCCCCACTACAGAAAGGATGTGGACAAATTGGAAACAGTCCAGGGGAGGGCAATGAAAAGGATCACATGACTAGAAGGGTGATTCTGTCAGCACACCGAAAGTCGAACAGGGAGGTGGAGTGCCTATATTGGCAGAAAAAGCCCGTCTGTTGGCATGCACAGCAGGGGCAATGCAGTGCAATGCAGACATAGCTGTATTTTGCTTTGTGGGGGGGGGAATATGCCCAAAAGCGCACTAATATACCGGTATCGCTTTACTGGCAAAGCGCTCCTACTGTAGAACCGACCTGGGAAACTATTGCCATTGTGAGGAATCAGCTATTGAAATGATACTGGAGAAAGAGCAAGGTGAAGTAACTCCTAACTATCTCCTTACAGCGTGTCGTGAGTCCAGTTGGAGAAGCTGCTGGGGTGAGTACTGTAGATTTACTTTATTGTCAGGCTGTTTTATATTATCTCAGTACGTCTTAGCAAGCCCGAACCCTGAGACCTATGGAAAATTGGAGTACCCTGGACACATGTTCAAAGACTGCCGCTAAACACAAAGCAATGGGCTTCCAAGTCCCATGGGTCATGGAAGTGTTAATCCAAGTGTTCTTTGCAGTTTCAATGCTCCCATTATACTGGGTTCCTGTGGGCTCCATTCATTATAATCACTTCCCAGGTGGACTCATACATACTGTGAGCTGTGATACACTGGGAATCCTGCATGCGAGAGACTGGAGATCATAGTATCACCTTGGGCAATCCCATACATGGCCTCATCTATACAAGGAGCAGATCCCAAGCTGGTGTAAATTAGTGATGCTCTATCAAAGTAAGTGGAGACAGATCGCCGGGTGTAAATCAACCATCGCTCCAGTAAAGTCAGAGGGGCCAGATCCCCTTCTGGTGTAAATTATCCAGAGCTTCACTGGAGTCAATGGGCCAGATTCCAAATGGATGTAAATCAGCATTCCTGTCTTGGAGTTAATGCTCCAGGCTAAACCGAGGTAGCTCCATTGGAGGCAGGACAGTGGTGAGCAGCGTCAGCGGTGCTGTGCCCGTGAGTCTTGCAAATTCACTTTGCTTAAAGAGTCTGTTACATTACCCTGAAACTTTTAACAGTCAGAGGCCAGATTAAATGGCGGAAGCCCATTCTCTTAACGGTTAGGGTTAGCAATTGTATTAGGCGAGAGATCCCTGGTGATCCTAGTCCCTCTCTTATTGGTCTGGTTTCCCATCATGTTCAGAATTTGGAGTTTCAGATGCTGCTTTAAGAATTGGTGGTCATAAGGCCAGCTATGATTACAGCCCCCTTACAAGCCATAAAGGCCATGCTCAGAAACACTAGGGACAGCATGTAGCCATATTACAAGTTAAATGAACTCTGACTTTTCTTATTGATAAAGCCTATTGATCTCTTGGACAATCCCGGTGTTGGGTTTGGGCAATCAGGCTTCTAATGTCAGATATGAATCATGGTAGCAATAGAGCTGTTAAACCTCCCCAGCCTCATTGTGGACTTCATAATTGGAAGAAACAAGATTAAGTTTCAGATCATGGCTGCCTTTCTCCTGTCTCCATCCTTTACGAAAGGGAAGCAGTGCTTTGCCCGTAGAAGCGCTACTGCTAAACATGAAAGTACAACTATTAATAATACTTTCTATTATAATGAAGATTTTCACTGTGAAATATGAACTTAAATATCTCCACTTTCCTTTCTGCCAAACGTGAATTGTTCTGGCATGGTCTCTTAGCATTCCCTGTAGCTGAGTTTGAATTCTCTGAGGCCCCATCTACACTGAAAATTCATATCAGCAAAGCTACATGAAAGCAGTTATCCTGACCTAACTCCCTGTGTAAACAGTGCTAGGTCTACAGAAGAATTCTTCCCTAGACCTAGCTACCGCCTCCAGGGGAGGTGGATTACCTACAGCGATGGGAGAACCCCCTCCCGTCACTGTATGGAGTGTCTACACTGAAGCTCTGCAGTGGTGCACCGGTAGCCCTGCACTATGCTGATGTAGTGTTTTAAGTGTAGACACACCCTGAGTAGCACTAGTGGGGAGAGGAAGTTAAAGAGTTTTTGTCAGGCATTAGGAATGTTCTTTAGATCTATTATTTTGCTTCGATATCTCTTACTCTGCCGTATCCATTACTCATTTAGACCAACAAGTGCAGTAGTGGGCAGCAATTCACGGGGTCTCATTCTTTGGGGCTCAAGCATTTTTTTCTGATTTTTCAATGGAAATAATGAAAACAAAACCATAAAACTTCTGAGTTGTATCCTTTGATTCTCAAAATCCATTTTTGGAAATAGAGTTGAAATATAATTTTTCACTGAAATAGCCCAAAAAGATACTATAATTTTTCAAGCAGCTCCAGTAAAGAAGAAAGAAGGGGGGAGGTAAATGAAAACATGACAATTTTTTCATTTTTTTATTCTATCAGACAATGAATTTGTTCTCTGGAAAAAAATTGACAATTTTATTACAAATATTCATTTTGAAAAAATTGAACCAGCTCTAATTCTTCTGTCGGCATGCATAGTATCTACTCCGGGGCTATGCTATGTAGAGTAGACACGGCCTTATTTCACTCTGGGGGGAATATGCTATACTGGCAAAGTGCTCCTAGTATAGCCCTGGCCTGGTAAAGCTATTCTCATTGTCAAGAATCAGCTACATGAAATGATATTGGAGAAAGCTGGGAATTACCTGATCCTGCTCTATTTCCTTGCAGAATGTCTTGGATCAAGCTGGAAATGCTGTTGAGGTGAGTACTCAAGATACATTTTTGTCACGGAGTATTGGGGAACTCAGGGCCCTGCACCCCCGGCTCCCTGCGATTCACCATGACTCTCAGCCAGCCAGTAAAGCAGAAGGTTTATTTGGATGACAGGAATACAGTCCAAGACAGGTCTTGCAGGCACTGACAACAGGGACCCCCTCAGTTAGGTCCATCTTGGGGTCCCCGGGCATCCCAGCCCAGCCCCCCTTGGGAGGTCAGAGCCATCTCTGCCTCCCAGCCATCTCTCCAGCCTGCTTCCAGCCCACTGCTTTAGCCACCCCTCCCACAGCCTTTGTTCAGTTTCCCGAGCTAAGGAGTCGCCTCGCCTTCAACCCCTTCCTGGGTTCTCATGTTACACACTCAGGTATGCGCCCTCGGGCAGATCCCATCCTACAATGCAGACTATCCCAGCACACTCCCCTGTCAGCATTCACAGACCACAGTGAGAACAGGCCCAGTTCGTCACATCTCTCCCCCCTTCGAGACCGAACTGAGCAGGGTCACTTTAGCCAGTGACCCGGGGAAGTTCGAACCTACCCCCGTTCCCATGGATGCCCCCGCATCCCTCCCATTCCTTGGTGAGAATTACACCAGGCCCCTCCAGTTTCACGCTCCCCCTTAGGTTGGGGGTGCTTGATGGCACTCGCAGTTCGCATGTGGGAAGGTTTATGCGGCCTGCGCCCTTTTCCCACCCCCATACCTCTGGGGCTCCAACTGGGCTGTGGTCTTCTTCCAGCGCTCCAGTCTGGAGGTCTGTGCTTTGGGCTCTCTTGGTTTAGAGCCGCCCTTTTTACCTTGGCCACCCTCCGAAAAGGCTCCTTTATGCTGGGCAAGGGCCCTAAAGCTGTTTTCCCCTTGTCCCAGGCCTTCCTCCCCCTCTGACAGGGGTCACAGGATCTGCAGTACTGTCGGACAGTAACAAAGACCCCAGGCCAGTAAAAGCCCCATAGCCTCTGCTGGGTACGCCAGGTTCCCTGGTGCCCTGAGAGGGGAATGTCATGGGCCCGGCACAGCAGCTGGCGGCGATACTTCTGGGGTACCACCAGCTGCCTCCTGATCCCCCCTGACTCCATTTTCCCTGGGGGAGCCCATTCTCGGTACAGGAACCCCTTCTCCCACAGGAATCTTTTCCGGCCACCTCGTCCCATGGTCTGTACCGCATTGAGGTTGGCCAGGTCCCTTATCTTCCGCAAGGAGGGATCTCTCTGTAACTCGGCCTGGAACTCAGCAGCTGGGACGGGGATGGCCACCTGCTCTTTTTCGCCCGCTGGGTCCGAAGCTGCAGCCTCCCTGAGCCGCGTCCCTGGGCGTTCCCTCCCCACCAGGTTAGGGTCCCGCGCCTCAGGCAAGGCACCCCCCCCAAGGCCAGGGCGCAGTGCCCCTCGCCGGCTTTGACCGCGGGTCACAACTAAGGCGGTCTGGGGGCTGCTGGGCCAGTCCTCTAGGTCCCCCCCCATCAACACCTCAGTGGGCAAATGGTGGTGCACTCCCACGTCCTTGGGGCCCTCCTTGGCCCCCCATTTCAGGTGTACCCTCGCTACGGGAACCTTGAATGGGGTCCCGCCCACCCCGGTCAGGGTCAGGAAGGTGTTGGGCACCACCCGATCTGGGGCCACCACCTCGGGCCGGGCCAGTGTCACCTCTGCGCCCGTGTCCCAGTAACCATAAACTTCCTTCCCATCCACCTCCAGGGGAACAAGGCACTCGCTCCGCAGGGACAGCCCCGCGCCAACCCTGTAAACGGAGAACTTTGAATCTGGAGCATCTGGCCCCCCAGAGAAGCTAGCCCGGGGCTTTCCTCCCTCCTTAGCAGGTGGTACCCTGCCAGCCCCCCTTCCCTGGGAATGCTGCCTCTCGCTGGGCTGGGTCTCTACCCAGTCAACCCTCTGTGGGTTCGGCCTGTTCAGTCTGTCCCTGAGCCTGGGGCACTGGGCCCGTATGTGGCCCTTTTGGCCACAGTGGTAGCAGCCCATGTCCCATGGGTCCCCTTGAGTGGGTCGGATGGTCCTGATGCCGGATGTTCCCCTCTGATGGGGTTTTTCTGTATTTTCCCACGGGGAGGTCCCATGGTGACTCTCTCTCTGCACTGTGGTGGGACTGTTCCCTTGGGACTCCTCCCTTTTATCTCCTGACCGGCTCTTTACAAACTCATCGGCCAGCCGGCCTGCCTGTCGCGGGTTCTCTGGCTTTCTGTCCACCAACCACAGCCTCAGGTCAGATGGGCACCGCTCATACAGTTGCTCCAGTACCAGCAGTTTGACCAGGTCCTCCTTCGTCTGGGCCCCATCAGCCCACTTGCTGGCGTATCCTTCCATGCGGGCGGCTAGTTGTAGATATGAGATCTCAGGGGTTTTATCCTGACTCCGGAACCTTTCCCGGTACATCTCAGGAGTCAGCCCAAACTCTCGTAGCAGGGCCTTTTTGAATAGTTTGTAGTCCCCTTTCTCTGCCTCTTCCAGTTGGCGGTACAATGCCACGGCTTTGGGGTCCAGTAAGGGGGTAAGGACCCGGAGTCTGTCCGCGGGATCAACCCGGTGCAGCTCGCAGGCCGTCTCAAAGGCCTCCAGGAAGTCATCCATGTCCTCCCCCTCCTTGTATGGGGCCATGATGCACTTATCAAAGCTCCGTGCAGTCCTGGGTCCCCCCTCACTCACCGCAGCCGGGGGCTCGCTGCCCTTCAATCTCGCCAGTTCCAGTTCATGCTGACGCTGTCTCTCATTCTCCTCCCGTTCATGCTGTCTCTGTCTCTCTTCACGCTGATGCTGTCTCTCTTTCTCCTCCCGTTCACGCTGATGCTGTCTCTCTTTCTCCTCCCGTTCATGCTGACGCTGTCTCTCTTTATGCTGTCTCTGTTGTTCACGATCCTCCAGCTCCCTCAGTTTTAGCTCTTTCTCCCATTCCAGCCAATTCCGCTCCCTGGATGCCGAACGTCGCCGGGAGGATCCTCTGCTGGCCGGCGGGCTTCGCCGGGGGGACCCCCTGCTGGCCGGGGGGGTCACGGCGCCTTCGGTATTTGCTGGGCTCCTCCCCACCCTTCCCCTAGGCATAGGAAGGAGGGGTCTCGGGAAGCCCTCAGCAGCCGGCTGACCACTCCCAGTTGGGACAGACACTGGTGCCTGCGCTGCATTTGCCAGGCTGCTTCCCTGAGACACAGGGATCAGTTCATTCGCGCGATCTTCCGCCTCCAGCTGGGCAATGAGCTGTTCTTTGGTGAGCCTCCCAATGCGCAGCCGCCTCTGCTTGCACAGCTCCACCAGGTCGCTCTTAAGCCGCTTGGCATACATCTTCCTGCTGGCCACTCACCGGCCTGTGTGCTCACAGCTCCCCACAGTTCCCAGGGGGACCCCTAGAGTGCCAGCCCTTCTCGAGGTCACCGCCTCTCTGCCAGGGTCGAGCTGCAGACTCCTCCGCCCCTGGGACCACTCGCTGCGATCCCCCCGGGGGACCCTGTTACTGCAAAAGTCCTTCTCGCTGGTCACACACTCCCAGGGGTAATAACCGTCTCTCTCCCACTCTTCAGCCGGCCTGGTCCCCGTCAATCCCCCTTCGTTTTACTGCTCCCCAGTCACTTACCGCAGGAAGCGCCGTCCACGGGGTGCAGTAGATCCCACCGCTGCCACCAGTTGTCACGGAGTATTGGGGAACTCAGGGCCCTGCACCCCCGGCTCCCTGCGATTCACCATGACTCTCAGCCAGCCAGTAAAGCAGAAGGTTTATTTGGATGACAGGAATACAGTCCAAGACAGGTCTTGCAGGCACTGACAACAGGGACCCCCTCAGTTAGGTCCATCTTGGGGTCCCCAGGCATCCCAGCCCAGCCCCCCTTGGGAGGTCAGAGCCATCTCTGCCTCCCAGCCATCTCTCCAGCCTGCTTCCAGCCCACTGCTTTAGCCACCCCTCCCACAGCCTTTGTTCAGTTTCCCGAGCTAAGGAGTCGCCTCGCCTTCAACCCCTTCCTGGGTTCTCATGTTACACACTCAGGTATGCGCCCTCGGGCGCCCTCGGGCAGATCCCATCCTACAATGCAGACTATCCCAGCACACTCCCCTGTCAGCATTCACAGACCACAGTGAGAACAGGCCCAGTTCGTCACAATTTTATTTTCAGGTTGCTTTATATTACATCAGTATCTCTTCACAAGCCCAAATCCTGTGAGCAATGGTCAGGTGGAATAGCATGGACGCATATCGCCACAATTCAGGGGGAGTTGAATGAACTCTCTGAAATTTCCTTATTGATAAAGGCCATTGGTCTCTTTGACAATCTCGGCGTTGGATTTGGACAATCAGGCTTGTAATGTCAGATCTGACCAATGGTATAAGTAGAGCTGCTAACTCCACCACACTTTGGAAGAAACATGAAAACCAAGATTAAGCTCCTGCTCATCGCTGCCTTTCTCCCCATCTCCATGTTTTACCAGAAGGGAAGCTGCACTTTCCCCCTAGAAGCGCTACTGGTAAACATGGAAATACTCCTGGCAGTAACACTTTCTCCTGTTTCCTTGCTGCTAAAGGTGGATTGTTCTGGGACGATCTCTTAGCATTCCCTGTAGCTGAGTTTGAATTCTCTGAGGCCCATCTACACTGAAAACTCACATTGGCAAAGCTCAGGGGTGTGAAAAATGCACTCTACAAAGAAGCAGCTGTTCCAACTTAACCCCCGTGTAGACAGTACTCGGTGGACGGAAGAGTTTTAGCTAACACCTCTCGGGTAGGCGACACGTCTACACTGAAGTGCTTCAGTGCTGCACTCTAGAGCTGCACTCTGCTTCTGTAGCATTTTAAGTGTAGACAGATCCCGAGTAACACCAGTGGGGGGAGGAGGCTAACGGGTTTTCATCACCAATTAAGAAAACTGTAGATGTGCTGTTGTGCTCAGAGATCTCAAAAGCCTCGTTTGTTCCAAATTTCAGACTTGATGTGTACATGTAGGTGAGACGTGGTTTGTGTGCAGAAGACAGAGAGAGGCTCTCACTGACTGACAACAGCTTACTCTGCCATGTCCTTCCACATTTAGGCCAACAAGTGTAGCAGTGGTCAGTGATTCGGGGGGGTCATTCATTGATGACTCAAGCAGAGACGGCTTGGGCTTGATTCCCCAAAGTGCTGAACACGCCCAGCTGTGCAATGAGCTCCCCTCTTCCATGGTCAATAATTGTTGAAAACAACCCAGACGATGCTCCGTCATTTTTGAAAGAAGAAAAAAGTAGAACTAGTTGAAATGTGTCAATCTAATCTTTTTTCTTTGTAACCAAAAATGAATGTTTTCAAAATGAAAAATTGCATTGAAAAGTGTGTTACTTCCTTTTTTCCTGACTTTTTAATGAAAATAATGAAAACTAAAAAGGAAAAAAGTTTTGAGCTTTGTTATTTGATTCCTAAGACCCATTTTGCAAAAAGATTTGAAATGCTGTTTTTCTTTGAAATGTCCCCACGACACACTTATAATTTTTCAAAGAGCTCCAGAGAAGAAGAAAGAAGGAGGGGGGGAATAAATGAAAAAAAAACAAATCTATTTCATTTCTGATTGTTAAAAAAAAAAAAAAACTTTTTTTGGAAACACGTTGACAATATTTTGACAAAAATTCATTTTGAAAAATTTGAACCACATGACTAGAAGGGTGATTCTGTCAGCACACCGAAAGTCGAACAGGGAGGTGCAGTGCCTATATTGGCAGAAAAAGCCCGTCTGTTGGCATGCACAGCAGGGGCAATGCAGTGCAATGCAGACATAGCCGTATTTTGCTTTGTGGGGGGGGGAATATGCACAAAAGCGCACTAATATACCGGTATCGCTTTACTGGCAAAGCGCTCCTACTGTAGAACCGACCTGGGAAACTATTGCCATTGTGAGGAATCAGCTATTGAAATGATACTGGAGAAAGAGCAAGGTGAAGTAACTCCTAACTATCTCCTTACAGCGTGTCGTGAGACCAGTTGGAGAAGCTGCTGGGGTGAGTACTGTAGATTTACTTTAGAAGTAAAGAAGAAGAAAGAAGGGGGTGGTGGTGGAAATAAATGAAAAAACAACAACTTTTTTTCTGAAAACACATTGACAATATTTTTACAAAAATTCATGTTGTAAAATTTGAACCAGCTCTAATTCTTATCTTGCGGAGTCAGACTCAAGAAAGGAAGCACCAGTATGGGGTATGCCACACTGGAGTCTTGTGTCCAGTTTTGGGCCCCCCACTACAGAAAGGATGTGGACAAATTGGAGGGAGTCCAGTGGAGGGCAACGAAAATGATCAGGGGGCTGGGGCACATGACTAGAAGGGTGATGCTGTCAGCATACCGAACATCCATCGGGGAAGTGGAGTGTCTATATTGGCAGAAAAAGACCTTCTGTTGGCATGCACAGCATGTTCCGCAGGGGAATTGCAGGGTAATGCAGACATGGCTGTATTTTGCTTTGCGGGGGGGGGGGAATATGCGCAAAAGCGCACTAATATACCAGTATCGCTATACTGGCAAAGCGCTCCTACTGTAGAACTGACCTGGGAAACTATTGCCACTGTGAGGAATCAGCTATTGAAATGATACTGGAGAAAGAGCAGGGTGAAGTAACTCCTAACTATCTCCTTACAGCGTGTCGTGAGTCCAGTTGGAGAAGCTGCTGGGGTGAGTATTGTAGATTTACTTTATTGTCAGGCTGTTTTATATTATCTCAGTACCTCTTAGCAAGCCCGAACCCTGTGACCTATGGAAAATTGGAGTACCCTAGACACAGGTTCAAAGACTGGCGCTAAACACAAAGCAATGGGCTTCCAAGTCCCAGAGGTCATGTAAGTGTTAAACCAAGTGTTCTTTGCAGTTTCAATGCTCCCATTATACTGGGTTCCTGTGGGCTCCGTTCATTATAATCACTTCCCAGGTGGACTCATACATACTGTGAGCTGTGATACACTGGGAATCCTGTCATTCTGCATGCGAGAGACTGGAGTTAATAGTATCACCATGGGCAATCACATACATGGCCTCATCTATACAAGGGAGCAGATCCCAAACTGGTGTAAATTAGTGTTGCTCTATCAATGTAAGTGGAGACAGATCTGTCTCAGAGGGGTAGCCGTCTTAGTCTGGATCTGTAAAAAGCAACAGAGAGTCCTGTGGCACCTTGAAGACTCACAGATGTATTGGAGCATAAGCTTTCGTGGGTGAATGCCCACTTCATCCGACGCATGTAATGGAAATTTCCAGAAGCAGGTATAAATATGCAGGCAAGAATCAGTCTGGAGATAACGAGGTTAGTTCAATCAGGGAGGGTGAGGTCCTCTGCTAGCAGTTGAGGTGCGAACACCAAGGGAGGAGAAACTGCTTTTGTAGTTGGCTCTCTTATTGGTCCGGTTTCCCATCATGTTCAGAATCTGGAGTTTCAGGTGCTGCTTTATAAATTGGTGGTCATGGGGCCGGCGATGATTACAGACCCCTTACAAACCATAAAGGCCATGCTCAGAAACTCTAGGGACAGCATATTGCCATATTACACAGGGAGGTAAATCAACTCTAACCTTTCCTCATTGATAAAGGAGATTGGTCTCTTTAACAGTCTAGGTGTTGAGTTTGAGCAATCAGGCTTGTAACATCATATACGACTAGTGGTATTGATGGAGCTGTAAACCCCTCGGACTCAATACTTCATAATCGGAGGAATCAAACGGTAACCAACATTAAGCTCCAAATCATGGCTGCCCTTCCCCCCATCTCCACCCTTTATGGAAAGGGAAGCAGTGCTTTGCCAGTAGAAGCTATGCTGGTAAAAGTGAAAGTACTACTAGGATTAATACTTTGTATTAGAATGATGATTTTCTCTGTGAAATATGAACTTAAATGTTCTCTTTTTCTTTCTGCCCAGTGATGAATTGTTCTATGACGATCTCTTAGCATTCCCTGTGGCTGAGCGTGAATTGTCTGAGACACCTTCTCTACTGAAAACTCACATTGATATAGCTACATCTCTCATGAGCGTGAAAAATCCACACTCCTGAAAGAAGTGGCTGTTCCGACCTAACCCTCATTGTAGACAGTGCTAGATAGGTGGAAGAATTTTACACTTCACCTAGGTACTGCCCCACAGGGATGTGGATTAACTATAGCAACAGGAGAGTGCCTCCTGTCACGGTAGCGAGTGTTTACAGGACAGGAGTTTTAATGCTGCATTCTGTGGTTTTGCTGGTATTGCTGGGCAGGGTTAACACTAAAAAGTTCTGCCAGCATCGTTATATTCGCTAGCGTGTGAAAAGAATCACCCCCTCCTGGAAAACAGCGATACTGAAAAATCTCCGGCATGGAGGCAACTATACCAACACAGGGGTGAGTCTCTCAGCTTACTGAACGTCCAGCGGGGAGCTGGTGTTATTAGATTATTGGGTCAGACCAAGTCCTGATGTCAGCATATGCACCCTGTACTCTAGGACCTATGCGGGCATAGGCTCTGTAGCATAGACATAGCCACTTTTCGCTTTCACAGGAGAATAGGCGATACCAGCAAAAGCACACTAGTATACTGGTAGATCTGCACTGGCAACGCGCCCCTAGTGTAGAACTGGCTGGTAACACTATTGCCATTGTGAGGAATCAGCAACTTGGAAATGATATTGGAGAAGGAGTTTCTTGATCCTGCTCTATTTCCTTACAGGGGCTCGTGCGTCCGGTTGGAGGTCTTGCTGAGGTGAGTACTCAAAATTACTTTGCTGTCCAGCTGTTCTGTATTATCACAGTATCTCTTAGCAAGCCTGAACCCTGAGCCCAGTGGTCAGCTGGAATAGCCTAGACACACATGGAAAGAGTGAGGTAAAACACAAAGCTATGGGCTTCCTATTCCAACAAGCGCACATAAGAATTACAGATCCCCAGCCGGTATAAATGATCTATAGCTTCACTGGAGCCAACGGGCCAGATTCCAAATGGGTGTAAAGCAGCATTGCTGTATTGGAGTTAATGCTCCAGGCTAAACTGAGGCACGTCCGTTGGAGGCAGGACAGGGGCTAGAAGCGTCACTGGTGCTGTGCCTGTGAGGACTGGAAATTCACTTTGCTGAAACCGGCTGTTACCTTGTCCTGACACTGTTCACAGAAAAAGGCCAGGTTAAATCCCAGAAGCCAATTCCCTTAACAGGTAGGGTTTGCAATTCTACTAAGTGAGAGATCCTTGGCAGTCCTATTGTCACTCATAACGGAAAATCACACCAATAAAAGGGCTCCCATATTTCAGAATCTGGAGGTTCAGGTGCTACTTTATAAATAGGTGGTCATAGGCCCAGGTATGATTACAGCCCCCTTACAAACCATAAAGGCCATGTTCAGAAACACTAGGGACAGCATAGACACACCCTGAGTAGCACTAGTGGGGAGTGGAGGTTAAAGAGTTTTTGTCAGGCATTAAGAATGTTCTTTAGATCTATTATTGTGCTCCGATATCTCTTACTCTGCCATATCCATTACTCATCTAGACCAACAAGTGCAGTACTTCTCAGTGATCTAGGGAGTCACATTCTTTGTGGGCTCAAGCAGAGGTGACTTAGACTCATTCCCAAAATGAGGTGACTGCACTCAGCTGTGCATTCAGCTCCCCTCACATGTTTTCTACCTTTTTTGAAAACTAGAAACAGGATGCTCCGCCATTTTTGAATTGAGAAAAATGCAGAGCAAGTGGAAAATTTGTCACTTTAATATATTTTGTATTTGTCATGAAAAAAGTTTTCTTTTAATATGAACATTTTAATGGAAAAAGTTTCTTCCATTTTTTCTTTTTTTTTCAATGAAAATAAGAAAAACCAAAAGAAGTTTTGAATTTGGTCATTTCATTCCCCACGGTCCAATTTCCAAATAGAGTTGAAATGCTATTTTTCTTTGAAATTTACACATTTATAATTTTTCAAAGAGCTCCAACGAAGAAGAAAAAAAGGGGGAAGTAAATGAAAAAAAAAAAGCAAAACTTTTTCATTCCTGATTTTGTTAAAAAAAGTATTAATTAGATTTCTGGGGGGGGGGGGGGGCAGAATTAATTTTTTTTTTAAATTCATTACAAAAAGTGTTGATCATCCCTAATTCTTATCTTGAGGGATCAGAGTCATGAAAGGAAGCTCCCATAGTCCAAATTCTGGAGGTTAAACTCACCCCTGTGAAGCAGGGATAGGGGGGCTGTTTACTTTCGCAGAACTCTCTGGGGCCATGTCTACAATACAGACTTCTGCTGGCATAGCTCCATCTCTATGGGGTGTAAAAAAGTTCACGTCAGTATGTGGATCCTCTACCCTAGGGCCGATGCAGGCACAGGCTCTGTAGTGTAGACATGGCCTCATCTCCCTTTCAGAGGAGAACAGGCGATACCAGCAAAAGCACACTAGTATACTGGTAGAACTGCACTGGCAATGCGCTCCTAGTGTAGAACTGGCTGGTAACACTATTGCCATTGTGAGGAATCAACAACCTTGAAATGATATTGGAGAAGGAGTTTCTTGATCCTGCTCTATTTCCTTACAGGCGGTTGCGCGTCCAGCTGGAGGTCTTGTAGGGGTGAGTACTCAAAATTACTTTGCTGCCCAACTGTTTAATATGATCATTCCAGAGGACATGCTTCCATGCTGATGACTGGATCTGTTTGATAATAATCCAAAGCAACGTGCGCACTGACACACGTTCATTTTCATCACCTGAATCAGATCCACCAACAGAAGGTTGATTTTCTTTTTGAGTTGTTCGGGTTCTGTAGTTTCCACATCTGAGTGTTGCTCTTTTAAGACTTCTCACAACATGTTCCACACCTCGTCCCTCTCAGATTTTGGAAGGCACTTCAGATTCTTAAGGCTTGGGTCGAGTGCTGTTGCTATCTTTAGAAATCTCACATTGGTATCTTCTTTGTGTTTTGTCAAATCTGCAGTGAAAGTGTTCTTAAAACAAACAGCATGTGCTGGGTCATCATCCGAGACTGCTATAACATGAAATATATGGCAGAATGTGGGTAAAACACAGAGCAGGAGACATACAATCTCCAACAATGTGTTCAGTTACAAATTTAATTAACACATTATTTTTTTTTTGAACGAGTGTCACGAGCATGGAAGCATGTCCTCTGGAATGGTGGCCAAAGCATGAAGGGGCATACGAATGTTTAGCATATCTGAAACGTAAATACTTGCAGTGCCGGCTACAAAAGTGCCATGCGAACGCCTTTTCTCACTTTCAGGTGACACTGTAAATAAGAAGTGGGCAGCATTATCTCCCGTAAATGAAAACAAACTTGTTTGTCTTAGCGATTGGCTGAACAAGAAGTAGGATTGAGTGGAATTGTAGGCTCTAAAGTTTTACATGGTTTTGTTTTTGAGTGCAGTTATTTTAAAATAAAATCTACATTTGAAAGTTGCACTTTCACACAAAAGAGATTGCATTACAGTCCTTGTATGAGGTGAATTGAAAAATACTATTTCTTTATATCGGAGGGACAGAACAGGTCGTGCTGGTGGGGGAGTGGCACTAGATATGAAAGAAAACAGAGTCAAATAAAGTACAAATCTTAAATGAACCAAACTGTACCATAGAATCTCTATGGATAGTAAGTCCATATACAACCAACCACCTGACCAAGATAGTGATAGCGACTGTGAAATGCTCAGAGACATTAGAGAGGCTATAAAAAAAAAACTCAATAATAATGGGGGATTTCAACTATCCCCATATTGACTGGGTACATGTCATATTAGGACAGGATGAAGATATAAAGTTTCTTGACACTTGACTACTTCTTGGAGAAGCTAGTCCTGGAACCCCCAAGGCGAGAGTGTAGAACTGGCTGGTAAACTATTGCCATTGTGAGGAATCAACAACCTTGAAATGATATTGGAGAAGGAGTTTCTTGATCCTGCTCTATTTCCTTACAGGCGGTTGCGCGTCCAGTTGGAGGTCTTGTAAGGGTGAGTACTCAAAATTACTTTGCTGTCCAACTGTTTAATATGATCATTCCAGAGGACATGCTTCCATGCTGATGACTGGTTCTGCTCGACAATGACCCAAAGCAATGTGTGGACTGACACACATTAATTTTCATCACCTGAATCAGAGGCCAACAACAGAAGATTGATTTTCTTTTTGGGTGGGCCACTGCGGGGAGCCCTGGGCCCTTTAAATCACTGCTGGAGCCCTGCTGCTGCTACCGCGATGTAACGGGGTTTCACCTATTTTGGATTTTTGGCTCCCAAGGACCGCGTTATATCAGGGTGGAGCCCTGCTGCTGCTACCCCTGGGGATCCCGCAGCGGTGCTCGGCCGGCGATTTAAAGGGCGCGGGGATCCGGCTGCTGCAGGGAGCTCCGGGCCCTTTAAATCACCGCTGGAGCCCTGCCACCGCTACCCCAATGTAACGGGGTTTCACCTATTTTGGATTTTTGGCTCCCAAGGACCGTGTTATATTGGGGTAGAGGTGTACAGTAAAGAACAGAATTACCATACACCTAGATGAACACAATTTGTTGGGGAAGAGTTAACATGATTTTTGTAAAGAGAAATCATGCCTTACCCATCTACTAGAATTCTTTGAGGGGGTCAACAAGCATGTGGACAAGGGGGATCCAGTGGATATAGTGTACTTAGATTTCCAGAAAGCTTTTGACAAGCTCCCTCATCAAAGATTCTTAAGCAAAGTGAGCTGTCATGGAATAAGAGGGAAGATCCTCTCATGGATCAGTAATTGGTTAAAAGATAGGAAACAAAGGGTAGGAATAAATGGTCAATTTTCAGAATGGAGAGAGGTAAATAGTGGTGTCCCGCAGGGGTCTGTACTGGGACCAGCACTACTCCACATTTTCATAAACAATCTGGAAAATGGGATAAACAGGGAGGTGGCAAAATTTGCAGATGATACAAAACTACTCAAGATATTTAAGGCCAAAGCAGACTGTGAAGAGTTACAAAGGCATCTCACAATAACTGGGTGACTGGGCAACAGAATGGCAGATAAGAACATAAGAACATAAGAAAGGCCGTACCGGGTCAGACCAAAGGTCCATCCAGCCCAGAATCCTGTCTACCGACAGTGGCCAATGCCAGGTGCCCCAGAGGGAATGGACCTAACAGGCAATGATCAAGTGATCTCTCTCCTGCCATCCATCTCCACCCTCTGACAGACAGGGGCTAGGGACACCATTCCTTACCCAGCCTGGCTAATAGCCATTAATGGACTTAACCACCATGAATATATCCAGTTCTCTTTTAAACGCTGTTATAGTCCTAGCCTTCACAACCTCCTCAGGTAAGGAGTTCCACAAGTTGACTGTGCGCTGCGTGAAGAAGAACTTGCTTTTATTTGTTTTAAACCTGCTGCCTATTAATTTCATTTGATGACCCCTAGTTCTTGTATTATGGGAATAAGGAAATAACTTTTCCTTATCCACTTTCTCCACATCACTCATGATTTTATATACCTCTATCATATCCCCCCTTAGTCTCCTCTTTTCCAAGCTGAAGAGTCCTAGCCTCTTTCATCTCTCCTCATATGGGACCCGTTCCAAACCCTTAATCGTTTTAGTTGCCCTTTTCTGAACCTTTTCTAGTGCCAGTATAATGAAATTCAATGTTGATAAATGCAAAGTAATGCACATGGCAAAACATCATCCCAACTATACTATACAATGACAGGGTCTGAATTACCTGTTACCACTCAAGAAAGATTTTTTTTCAATGCAAATTATGAAAAATGAAACCAAAAATGTTTTGAATGTTGTTGATTCCCCAGAGTCCTGTTTGCAAATAGAGTTCAAATGCTATTTTCCTTTGAAATTTGCCACAAAACACACCTACAATTTTTCAAACAGCTCCATAAAAGAAGAAAGAAGGGGGGAAAGAAAATGAAAAAATGCAAAACTTTCATTTCCGATTTTGTCAAAAAAGAAGCGATACGTTTTCTGGTAAAAAACAGACAATTTGCTTGCAAAAATTCATTACGAAAAATGTTGATCATCTCTAATTCTTATCTTGAGGGATCAGAGTCACGAAAGGAAGCTCCCATAGTCCAGATTCTGGAGGTTAATCTCACCCCTGAGAAGCAAGGATAGGGGGACTGTTTCCCATCACAGAGCTGGCTGGGCCCGTGTTTAAAATAGAGACTTCTGTTGGAATAGCTTGATCTGTATGGGGTGGGAAGAAGTTTGATTCCTTACTGACATAGCTGCACTGGCAAAAATCATAGAATCATAGAAGATTAGGGCTGGAAGAGACCTCAGGAGGTCATCTAGTCAAACCTCCTACTCAAAGCAGGACCAACACCAACTAAATCATCACAGACAGGGCTTTGTCAAGCCAGGCCTTAAAAACCTCTAAGGATAGAGATTCTACCACCTCCCTAGGTAAGCCATTCCAGTGCTTTACCATCCTCCTAGTGAACTAGTGTTTCCTAATATCCAACGTAGACCTGCCTCACTGTAGCTTGAGACCACTCCTCCTTGTTCTGTCATCTGCCACCACTGAGAGCAGCCAAGCTCCATCCTCCTTGGAACTCCCCTTCAGGTAGTTGAAGGCTGCTATCAAATCCCCCCTCATTCTTCTCTTCTGGAGACTAAACAAGACCAGTTCCCTCAGCCTCTCCTCGTAAGTCATGTGCCCCAGCCCCCTAATCATTTTTGTTGCACTCCGCTGGACTCTCTCCAATTAGTCTTCATCTTTTTTGTAGTGGGGGGCCCAAAACTGGACGCAGTACTCCAGATGTGTCCTCACCAATGCTGAATAGAGGGGAATAATCGCTTCCCTCAATCTGCTGGCAATGCTCCTACTAATGCAGACCAATATGCCGTTAGTCTTCTTGGCAACAAGAGCACATTGCTGACTCATATCCAGCTTCTCCTCCAATGTAATCCCCGGGTCCTTTTCTCCAGACCTACTGCTTAGCCAGTCGTTCCCCAGGATGTAGCAGTCCATGGGATTCTTTCGTCCTCAGTGGAGGACTCTGCACTTGTCCTTGTTGAACCTTATCAGATTTCTTTTGGCACAATCCTCCACTTTGTCTAGGTCACTCTGGACCCTATCCCTACCCTCCAGCGTATCTACCTCTTCCCCCAGTTTAGTGTCATCTGTGAACTTGCTGAGGTTGCAATCCAGCACATCATCCAGATCATTAATAAAGACGTTGAACAAAACCAACAGGACCAACCCCGGGGGCACTCCGCTTGATACCGGCTGCTAACTAGACATCGAGCCGTTGATCACTACCCTTGAGCCAGACATCCTAGCCAGCTTTCTATCCACCTTATAGTCCATTCATCCAATCCATACCTTTTTAACTTGCTGGCAAGAATACTATGGGAGACCATATCAAAAGCTTTGCTAAAGTCAAGATATATCACGTCCACTGCTCTCCCCTCATCCACAGAGCCAGTTATCTATCTGGTTGGTCAGGCATGATTACTGTAACTGTAGTTATACCAGGCATGATTACTGTAACTGTAGTTATACTACCAAGTGCTCTTGGTGGTATTGCTGGGCCTGGTGTACACTTCACTGTTCTGCCAACATCGCTATATCAGCTAGGAGTGTGAAAAACACTATGCTGAAAAATCCCCAGCATAGAAGCAACTATACTGGCACAAGAGTGAGTCTCTCAGTTTACTGAACGTCCAGCGGGGAGGTGGTGTTATTATGTTGGAACACGTCCTTAAGTCATCATATGCAGCCTGTACTCTAGGGACTATGTAGGCATATGCTCTGTAGTGTAGATATGGCCTCATTTCAGAGGAGAATATGCTATACCAGGAAAAGTACACTAGCGTACTGGTAGAATTGTACTGACAAAGCGCTCCTAGTGTAGAATTGGCTGGTAACGCTCCTGCCACTGTGAGGAATCAACTACATAAAGTGATATTGGAGAAGGGAGTTTCTTGATCCTGCTCTATGTCCTTACAGGAGGTCGTGCATCCAGTTGGACGTCTTCTTGGGGTGAGTACTCAACAATACTTTGCTGTCCGCCTGTTTTATATAATCATTCATGAGGACATGCTTCCACGCTGATGACTGGTTCTGCGCGATAATAATCCAAAGCGGTGCGGAATGATGCACGTTCATTTTCATCATGTGGGGCAGATGCTACCAACAGAAGGTTGATTTTCTTTTTGGGTGGTTCGCTTTCTGTAGGTTTCGCATTGTAGTGTTGCTCTTTTAAGACTTCTGACAACATATTCCACATCTCATTCCTCTCAGATTTTGGAAGGCACTTCAGATTTTTAAACCTTGGGCTGAGTGTTGTAGCTATCTTTAGAAATCTCACCTTCTTTGTGTTTTGTCAAATTTGTCAAAGCGCTGCTAGTGTAGAACTGGCTGGTAAAGCTGTTGCCATTGTGAGGAATCAGCTACATTGAAGTGATTTTGGAGAAGGGCGTTTCTTGATCCTATCATAACTGTTTCCTTCCAGGAGGTCGTGCACCCAGTTGGAGATCTTCTTAATGTGAGTACTCAAAATTATTTTGCAGTCCAGCTGTTTTATATGATTTCAGTACCTCTTAGTAACCCTGAACCCTGAGCCCAGTGTTTAGCTGGAATAGCCTAGACACACGTGGAAAGAGTGAGGCAAAACACAAAGCTATGGGCTTCCAAGTCCCACACGGGTGTCTAAGAGTTAATCCAAGTGTTCTTCGCAATTTCAATTCTCCCATTATACAAGTAGGCAATTTATTGCATTTCTGTGGTCTCTCTTCATTATGACCAGGTCCCAGATGGAGTCATACATATTGTGAGCTGTGATTCACTGGAAATCCTGTGAATCTGCATACTTGAGACTGGGGATAATAGTATCTCCACAGGCAATCACATACGTGGCCTCATCTATACAAGGGAGCAGATTCCCAGATGATGTAAATTGGTGTTGCCCCAATAAAATAAGTGGGGACAGATCAACAACTGGTGTCACTCATCTATAGCTCGATGAACGTTAGTGGGGCCAAATGCCCAACGGATGGAAATCAGTCTTAGCTCCAATAAAGTGAGTGAGGCTAGATCCCCAGTTGGTGGAAATGATCTACAACTCCAGGGGAGTCAACGAGCCAGATTCCAAATGGGTGTAAATCCACATCTCTGTATTGGAGATGCACCAGAGTAAACTGATGTAGCTCCACTGGAGTTAGCAATGAAAGTAATGGTAGGAGTAACATACTATCTATTATAATGACGATTTTCTCTCAGAAATATGATCGGACATGTCTGCGCTTTCCTCTTTGCCCAAAGGTGAACTGTTCAGGGACAGTGTCTTAGCATTCCCTGTAGCTGAGTTTGGATTGTCTGAGTGAGCAGGAAGGAGGATGAAAGGTTCTCCTCGCTTATTAAGAACATTCTTTACATCTATTATTGTGGTTAGATAGATTAAAAGCAGCTTTTGTCCAAGTCTCAGACTCAGTGTGTACATATGGTTCTAAGAAGTTTGTGTGCTGGAGAAATAGAGGCCCTCACTGACTGACATTAGCTTACTATGCCGTTTCCCTTACGCAATTAGTCCAACAGGAAGAAAAGCTGTCACTCATTTAGGGGGTCTCACAGTTGTGGGTTTCAAGTACAGATGCCTGGGGCTCGATTTCAAAAGGTGCCAAGCACCCTGGGCTACAACAGAAGTCAGTAGGGGCTCTGGGACAATTTGCCATGACACAAGCACCTCAGCTGCTTCTGCCAGGGATAGGAGCTAACCAGCCTCATCCCAATGACACAGGAAGTCAATGGAAACAAATAACTTTCTTGTTTTTTTCTCTCTAAAGGGTTTACTGGGGAAATGATCTGTGGTGAGTATCTCAAGTTCTCTCTCTTGGAGAATCTCTTGCATTATCTTGGCAGCTCTCATAATGGGAATTGAGACGGGCGCCATTTGAGTTAAAGGAGGCACCCTTAGTATATATCATGGTACAATCTCAGTGAAAGGAAAGAAGTGCCCCCCCCCTCTTGCTGCTGCCCACCAGCCCTGACACAGAAGGGTCCCCCACCGAGCAGCATCTGCGAATGGCATGAAACTGTTTGTTTCAGCTGCTGCCTTTAGTCCATGCCAAGGAGTAACAACTAGCCAGCAGAAACAAAGCTTTACCTTTTTGTTTATGAGGTGTCATTTTCCTGCTTGTCTGGTAGTTAGAGAGGGGATGGGTGAGTGTCAGGCTCAAATTCATGTTAATAACAGAGAACACCACTAGCACAATTCATAGGTTCATACATTTTAAGGCCAGAAGGGACCATTCCATTCAGCTAGTCTGACCTCCTGCATAATACAGTCCAGGGAATTTCATCCAGTCAATCCTGCAACAAGCCCATGATTTCTAGGTGAGCTAGGGCACATCTTAAAGAAAGATATCCTGTGTAAAGTCCTCACCAGCGCCTACATGTTTTAAGACTGTAAGTTGCATTTTCAAAAGTGAGGTTCATTTCAGCACTTCATATCCCCGGACTTTCACCAGGACTCAGGCTCCTAAGTGCCTACGTCAATTTTGAATGTGGGACTTGGACTTGGACTCCTAAGTCACTTATCAAAGGGGTAGCCATGTTAGTCTGGATCTGTAAAAGCAGCAAAGAGTCCTGTGGCACCTTATAGACTAACAGACGTTTTGGAGCATGGGCTTTCGTGGGCGAATGCCCACTTCTTCGGATGCATGTCACTTAGTTGCTCATGCAAATTTTATGCCAAGACTTGATTGAGAGACTTCAAGTGATGGAGAATCCACCTTGTCCCTTGGTAACTTCCCCGTTTGACGGTTGTGTTCATGTAAAAGGGAATGTCTCCAGTTCACCTGTTCCTAGTTAAGTGCCTCCCAGTGGGTCCTGATACAGGGCTCCTGGCCTCGAAAAAGACTCAGGCAGCAGTTGAGAAAGGAGTCAGGTTGGAGAAGCAGGGAGCTGTTAAGAATTGCTAGGAGAGAACTGTCTGAGATCTGAGAAGGCAGCAGTGGAAGATGTTGGGGAAGAGACCTGTGCAGAGAGAGAACTTCCAAGAGCTGTTAGCATAGTGCTGTGGATGGCAGCCATTGGAGAGAACTGGCCAGAGCAGGGAAACCCTGCTGAAGGGAAGGTGTGTGCAGAGGTCCCTAGGTAAAGGGGACAAACTAGCTGAGTCAGGGCAGGCTGAGCCAAGAAGCAGAGGGTTATTTCTAGATCGAGGATCTCAGGAGATGTTGCTTAGCAGGGGTAGGACTCACAGGCAAAGGGGCCTGAAGTGTGGAACACTGTGGGGAGCCCTCTCGCAGAAGACCTGAACTGAGGGCTGTGGGAGAACAGAAGTAAGAAGGATGGAGAATCACCGGAGATGTGGAGGCCCTAGAATAGGGGCCCAAAAGAACTGGGGAACAGTGTGGTTGTTGCCTCTCAGGAGCAAAGGCGCCAATTCCGTGGGTGTTCTGGGGCTTCCATTAGCCAAACCTGGAAGAATGTACTGCACTGGCTTTGTGACATGCTTCCTCTCCACAATCACTTTTCCTGATCTCACAGCAGCCACTTCACCACCAGGTTCATGCCCCACAGATCAGGAGCAGGGCAGAGGGCTACTCTCAACATCACTGGGCTGCCCCCTTCAAGCACACACGGCTTCTTCCCCTTCCCTCCTGTCACCCTCTCCATTGAATGCAATGCTGGGAAGTGCAATGTTGTCTCATTGAAACAGCATCCCCATGGCAGACAGAGTAAACCCCTCTCTGTGTGTAAATACTGACACACTGGCAGGGATCTGAGGAGTGTGGGAACCAGCGCATAAATCCCAGTGGTAGCTCAAATCCCCCAAAGAAAGTTTTAATTTCTAAAATAACCCTTCCCTTTAACAAATCCAAGAGCTCAGTTCCAGCCCCCCCAAATCTCCCCTTGCCCTCTCCTCCCTCATTTCCCCATCCAATGCCATCAATAGCAGTTTGTAAAGGACACTGCTGTACAACGCACAATACTGTAAGTGAAATGCTGTCTGCCACACACAGCTGTACGGGGCTAGAAAGGGACTAAACTCCTTCAGGGAGTGGGGGAGGGCTCTTGTCTGATTCCCTGTGGGTTACTGGGACCATAATGTCTGTTTCCCATCTCTCCCCAGGCCTAAGAATTATGAATTAATAACTCAAACGCTGACGAAACCGGATTGGCTGACTTCGATGACGACACCTGCCATTACGCTTCCTGCGCTGCTGCTTCACAACTTTCCCACCAATCAAATGCTGACGGACAATCATGAATCATACTGAATGGGCCTCTAGCTGATTACTGTGACAGTCCTTGATTTTTTATGCTTTTTGCTGTAACAGGGAGCGGAGGGACACTGAGCTCTGTCCCGCAGCTGCCCTGGGGGATGGCGAGCGCTTTGCAAAAATTAAAATAAATACAAATGCACAAAAAATGTTCAGTAGCTGTTGGTTTTTTTACTTTTTAGTAAATTAAATTTCCTTCCAGGCTGGCATAGGATTTGCTCCACTGTAAACGCTGACACTATTGTTAGTCGATTCCCAACTCTTTGTAGGCAATGATTACTGTATGGGGGGAAAGACACTCTGTTCTCCAGTATTGCTCCTTCTCCCTCAGTGGGGAAACCGGGAAAGCAGCAGCACTGGGGAAAATGACTAATGGAGTGACACACAAACCCAGAAGAGCAGGAGGGAAGAGTATCTGTAAACCGAGCTACAGAACCACACTACCAGGGCCATGACTGAGAGAACGTGTGGCAAGTTTTCCTTTCAGGGTAGATGTTCCAGCACATAATCCCTAAAGTCTAGAGGTGCCTCCTTGCACTCCATAAAACGATCCCTTTCCAGAACAGTTACACTCTTTTCGCCTAAACATCAGACTAGACACCACTGCCATTAAATCAACCCATAAACTGCACCTCAGTCTTGCTTCTTCAAAGGACACAGATTAGGGATAAATTCATATGAAGGTTTAATTTGTTCTCAATTATTTTGGGCTTCAGCCACTTCCACTGGCTTCTCAGCCTCTTCCAGCCCAGTTCCCTACGCCCAGACTGTCACCCTCTATCCTTCATGTCACACACAATATCTCTTCCCCAAAAGTCATTGGGGTTGGGCTTTGCAAAGAATCCTAAAGCAGTTAGGGGAGCTGGATACCAAACTTCCTTCGGTCTGTCTGCAAATCCCAACCTAGGCAACAGAATAATATTTTGCAAAGCAGATGGGAGCAGGGCTGCTCTTTTTGATCACTCCACTCACAACATGTCGACCGCTGCTGGAAATAAAAGTGGCAGCTCTTCCTGAACCCCTCTCCACATTCGCATGACTCTACTGGATTGGGACTGCAGAAGCAGCCACTTCCACACAACCTGTTAGGAAGGTGTCAAAGCTTTGATCCAGTGCCCCATCAGACTGCTGTGAGGGGACACAGCCACTGGTTTCCATGTCTTTCAAGCCTCCAGAGTCTGAACAGACAGGAGCCTAGAGACTGGCCCTGTCTTGGGGTCCTTATGCACACGCCCAGGGTGCTGATCTATCTAGCACCCCCTCCTGAGAGTTGCAACCATGGGGTCCAACCTCCCAGTTGCTAGAATCAGTGCGGACTCCTCTGACTCCCCCGTAGCTTAAACTCACCCTCTTCCAGAATCCCACCGAAGATAGGAGGCTTCCAGTTTAACTCTCCCAGGTGGGCCACGATAAGATGAAACTTGTAACATGGAGAGTCAGACTTTGCATGGGATTCTAAAATACTATTACACTTCACTTAAGCACAAGAAATACACAGAGAGAGCAGATCATATAGAAACCCACAAATATCCTAAACACAATGCCCCTCACTCTGGCTCACCCTTCCCTTGGGAATCCTTTGGGGACCAGCTATGTTTAGGCAGGCAGGGTTCCCCCACCTCATCAGGCTCTTGCAAGAGTTCCCCTCGACTTGGACTGGTAACAACGGCCGAAGACCCCAAATAGATCAACTCCTGCCTTTCTACCCTTCCAATCCCTGTCAGGTGTGACCCCTGGATCTGTCTCCTCAGGCAACTTCATTGCCAGTGGCCCACTCCCTGACAAACTGATCCCCCAGGTTCGGAGCCAGTCTACTCTCTAGGATGTTTGTATTTGAATAGGGGACCATCCCAATGTCATGACTCTCTACTGTCAGTGCTGAATCATTACACCCTGGCATTTCCGTCTACCATAGAGACAAAGGGATCACAGAGAAGACCCCCTGCCCCCACATTCAAAATGGAGTTTGCAATCTAATAAAGATACAGATGGACAGTTCCTAAGCTCACACAGAACTCATAAACTGCATGGACAGATTCCCAAATCATCAAGAAGCCATGTCAAAACTTAGCCTACAAAGGCTAGAGTCCACTATTAAATCTTAAGAAAATGCAGGTGTAACCCATGCCTAGCCTGTGCGGCTGTGTGCCCTCTAGCAGCAGGACAACATACAGGTGTATGAGTCAGCAACTGACTTTGCACAAACAAAGATAACTCTTTCAGCTCTGGCATGATTTCAGATGTAGCTAGCCAGGGTTCAGTCCCCCCGATGGCTCCTTCCCAGGGGAGTTTTGTCAGAAGAGATGGTCCATATGAGGATTGGAGCTGCAATGGAACTCGGAAAGTTGGGACGAGCTTTCGCAGGCAGGGCAGCTTTTAGCTCATGGTGATGAGGGTATGATCACCATTATTAGACATTGTGGCTCTCTGCTCCCTCTAGTGGTGGCTGATTGTTGGTGACACTCCATGTATTTGTGATTTATACCTACAAGGTATCTTCACACAAACAGGGCATTTTAAAGTGCCCTTTATATCAGGCCAACATTTTCCAAAAGTAACTAGTGATTCTGGGAAGCCCAAATTGACATGCCTTCAAAGAGAGCTGATTTTCACAGGTTGGATGCTCTGCAAAAGGCGTTTTGAGTTGTGCCCCCAAAATCACTAGTCACTTCTGAAAATACATTTAAATAATGATAAAACAAATGCCCAAAGAAAAATCTCCAGGTGCCTCAACTCACCCATATCAGTCAATTAAGGTAACAACACAGCCCTATTAGTCCCTCCCCAGAAAAGTGCCTTCAACCTTCCCCACAGCCGTTCCCTAACTATTTGTCACGACCCCAGAGATCAGCAGATAGAGGTGCAGCAATCCATTTTCCTCCGCACAGCGTGACCTCGCATGTGATGCATGTGAAGTCATGAGACATTGAGAATGCCATTTTGCTCTGTGATGTGGCATCCTCCACACAGCAGGACCCAGCACATACCACACGTGTGAGGTCATGAGGCATGGAAGATGCCATTTAGTAGAGCAAATTGGCATCGTCTATGAGACGTGATGTCGCATGCAACATACATGTGAGTCATGCTGTGCTGAGGATGCCATTTTGCTCTCCAAAATCTTAGAATCGTAGGACTGGAAGGGACCTCGAGAGGTCATCTAGTCCAGTCCCCTGCACTCATGGCAGGACGAAGTATTATCTAGACCTTCCTTGACAGGTGTCTGTCCAACCTGCTCTTAAAAATCCCCAATGATGGAGATTCCACCACCTCCCTAGGCAATTTATTCCAGTGCTTAATCACCCTGACAGGAAGTTTTTCCTAATGTCCAAACTCAAGCTTCCTTGCTGCAATTTAAACCTATTGCTTCTTTTCCTAGCCTCAGAGATTAAGAACAATTTTTCTCCCTCCTCCTTGTAACAACCTTTTATGTACTTGAGCACTGTTATTATGTCCCCTCTCAGGCTTCTCTTTTCCAGACTAAACAAACCCAGTTTTTTCAGTCTTCCCTCATAAGTCATGTTTTGTAAACCTTTAATCATTTTTGTTGCTCTTTTCTGGACTTTTTCCAATTTGTCCATATCTTTCCTGAAATGTGGCACCGAGAACTGGACACAATACTCCAGTTGAGGCCTAATCAGAGCAAAGTAGAGCAGAAGAATCGCTTTTCATGTCTTACTTAAAACACTCCTTCTAATAAATACCAGAATGAGGTTTGCTTTTTTTGTAACAGTGTTACACTCTTGACTCATATAATCTGGCTTTCTATGAGTTGGAAATGCAGGTCACAGTCTCTGAAAATGCACAGCAGGATCTGGGCAGAGGCCTCCATGGTTATGTTCTCTATCTGGATACCGGCGCAGATGGAAGAGACAGGAGCAGAGTTGGCACTGGTGATGCGGCTCTTCCTAACCATAGCGATTATATTACGTCTCCTCCCACAAACTCCCTCTCAAACACCCCTGTTCCCTAGTTCCCCGTGGTCGCTTAGCCTCTGGCTTTTAAGGCCTTCTCTCCTAGGTCAGCCCTACCCCCTCGTTAATCACACAAGGGGAGCGTGATCACAAGGCTGATTGAGGCTGATCAAGGATGATCCAGGGAATAAGGCTCAAACAGTCCTCAGATACACAATTCCAACTGACCATGTAACTTAAATAACCTGAAAGAGAAAGAGAAATACAAACAGCCAAACAACCTGACTCACCCCAAGATGAGTACTCGCTCATTATTCGTTCAGCAGGGAGATCACCTCAAGCTGTCAAACTCCCCTGTTTGCGATCCCCAGCTGGCTAGTATTAATGTATTTCTCCTGAAAACGTCCCCATGAGGTAGGGACATGCTGCTACCCTCATTTTGCGAATGGCAAACAGAGAGCCTATGTGATTTGCCCAAGGTCACACAAGAGCTCTGTAGCAGAGCAAAGAATTCAACTCCTGGCAAGGGCCCTAACCACTGGACCAGGCTTCCTGTCTAATGGCCTTAGACTGGGTCTGAGTTTAGCTCAGTTGGTAAAACATCAGACTTTTAATCTGAGGGTCCATGGTTCAAGTCCCTGGGCAGGTTTAGGGGGGATCATTTCCCCCTGTGGTATCCTTCAAGAGGTAGCTCTTCAGTACTCCTTGATATAAAGGGGGGAGGATAGCTCAGTGGTTTGAGCATTGGCCTGCTAAACCCGGGGTTATGAGTTCAATCCTTGAGGGGGCCATTTAGGGATCTGATATTCTATGATTCTATGTTGCCATTAGGCTCAAAAGGACCTTAAGTTGTATCTTCACTGCAGGGTTAACTTAAGTTATGAACATGCAAGTTACACCTCTAGAGTGAGAACAGCCACGCTGTAATATCCCCCTCCCACTGCTATATCCACACTGATGCTACACTCACCCCTGTGTGACGCTAGGGCTGCTGGGGGCACATCTCAGGGTTCTTTGACCTATAGAAAGTTTCTCTTTGGATACCTTCCTAGTGAATTGTGGGATAACTTGTCTGTCCCTTCTCGGCACACCAGGGGAACCGTGGGAATGCACTGGAGGATGAGCAGTACTTGAGTAGCCTGCGTCACTACAGAGACGTCATGTTAGCAGCTGGCGAGTTGCACTAACTCTAGCTTTAGCCTATACCTCGTGACAGGCCAGCCAGCGCCAATGAAAAGCTCACTACACTCAAGCTAAGGGTATTTGTGTGTGGTCTGGACTTGAGTGAGTGGCAACACTCAAGTGATAACTCAAATTAGCTTTGCAGTGAAGACAAGCCCATGTAACTGAGAAACATATCTACTATGTTTGTACAGCTCCTAGCACAGCAAGGCTTCAACTTACTTCTATACAGATGTTAAATAATAATGAAACAATGAGGTTATCTCAGGTGATCTGCTTTTGGGGTCTCTCCAGATTGACTCCTGCGCTACATTATAACATTTAACCCTCTTCAGTAGCATTTAAAATGCACTTTCCGTCCACACACAAAACTGCTTTAGTCAGTTATGGCTGGTTCTAAGCAACGTCACAAAGTGACTCTGCTCTCTGAGGACTAAAGAACAATTCAGCCCAAATCATTCCTGACTCAGTCATTTCATGAGACCTTTAAAAATGGGGTTGAGACTCCAAGCAGTATTTGGAGTGGAGCTGACAGATGTCTCTCAGCTCCCTTGTTAGGCCCCTCTACATCTGGGGGATTACCGTATCCGAGGTGGAAACAAAACTTGAACGCCTTAATGGGGCTAAGTCGGGAGGACCGGACGATCTACATCCGAGAATATTGAAGGAATTGGCGCCGGAAATAGCAGGCCCGTTAGCGATAATATTTAATGAATCTGTAAACTCGGGGGTGGTCCCATTAGACTGGAGAATAGCTAATGTGGTTCCTATTTTCAAGAAAGGGAAAAAAAGTGATCCGGGTAACTACAGGCCTGTTAGTCTAACATCTGTAGTGTGCAAGGTGTTAGAGAAAATTCTGAAAGAGAAACTAGTTGAGGACCTGGAGGGTAGTGGCAATTGCGATAAATTACAACATGGTTTTACGAAGGGCAAATCGTGCCAAACGAATCTGATCTCCTTCTTTGAGAAAGTAATGGATTTATTAGATAAAGGAAATGCGGTGGACCTAATATACCTGGATTTCAGTAAAGCGTTTGATACTGTACCCCATGAGGAATTATTGGTTAAACTGAAAAACATGGGGATCGATATGAAAATCCAGAAGTGGATAAGGAATTGGTTACTGGGGAGAAAGCAGCGGGTTGTATTAAAGGGTGAACTGTCGGGTTGGAGGGAGGTTACTAGTGGAGTGCCTCAAGGTTCGGTTTTGGGACCCATTTTATTTAATCTATTTATAACTGACCTCGGAACCGATTGCAGGAGTGGGCTGATAAAATTTGCAGATGATATGAAGGTGGGAGGCGTTGTAAATTCGGAGGAGGACAGGGATATCCTGCAGGGAGACTTGAATGAGCTTGTGAATTGGAGTATCAGAAATAAGATGAAATTTAATAGTGAAAAGTGTAAGGTGATGCATTTGGGGATGACTAATAACAATTTTAGTTACAAGATGGGGACGCATTGGTTAGAAGTAACGGAAGAGGAGAAGGACCTAGGGGTCCTTGTAGACCGCAGGATGACTATGAGTCGACAATGTGACGTGGCGGTGAAAAAAGCCAATGCGGTCTTGGGATGCATTAGGCGAGGTATATCTAGTAGGGATAAGGAGGTCCTGCTTCCGTTGTACAAGGCGCTGGTGAGACCTCATTTGGAGTACTGTGTGCAGTTCTGGTCTCCCATGTTTAAAAAAGATGAACTCAAACTGGAACGGGTGCAGAGAAGGGCCACTAGGATGATCAGAGGAATGGAAAACCTGTCGTATGAAAGGAGACTAGAGGAGCTTGGGTTGTTTAGTCTGACAAAGCGAAGGCTGAGAGGGGATATGATTGCTATCTTTAAATATATTAGAGGGATTAATACAAGGGAGGGAGAAGAATTATTCCAGCTTAGTACTAACGTGGATACCAGAACGAATGGATACAAACTGGCCGTGGGGAAGTTCAGACTTGAAATTAGACGAAGGTTTCTGACCGTCAGAGGGGTGAAATATTGGAACGGCCTTCCGAGGGAAACGGTGGGGGCGACGGACCTGTCTGGTTTTAAGATAAAGTTAGATAAGTTTATGGAGGGAATGGTTTAATGGTAAAACATAGTAGTCAAGGAAAGCCAAGCAATGGTGGGTAAATAGTATAATGGCTAACAGGGGTCGGGCTGGAGACTCTTGCCTATATGCTCGGGGTCTTACTGATCGCCACATTTGGGGTCGGGAAGGAATTTTCCTCCAGGGCAGATTGGCTGAGCCTCTGGAGGTTTTTCGCCTTCCTCCGCAGCATGGGGCAGGGATCTCTAGCAGGAGGGTCTCTGCCGATTGCAGTCACTAAAAACAGGATTGGGGACTTCAACAGCTGACTCCAGGGAAGGGGTAGGGACGGTTTTATGGCCTGCAGCATGCAGGGGGTCAGACCAGATGATCATAATGGTCCCTTCTGACCTTAAAGTCTATGAGTCTATGAGTCTATTCCCTCCTGTACCAGGGCCCCCATATCATCCTTCCACCCTTCCAAAGAATATTTGTCTGTGCCTATGTTAATGCTACCAGATCATGTCATCACACTACAAACCATTGGGGTTGTATCTCCACTAACATCCCCACCAGCTGCTAAACCACATTAGATTTACCTGCAGAAACCCGATAAAAGTATGTCAAATTATGAATGGGAAAGAGTAGGTGGAAAGGAAGCTTCTGTTTTCCTTGCCTTGTAATAGAACAACAAGGGGTTATTCAATGAAATTGAATGGAGGCAAATTCAAAATGGAATCAAAGATCACATAATGTGTAATAACGAGGGCTCCCAAGAGATTAAAAAAAATAATCACAGTTAATCGCACTGTTAAACAATAACAGAATACCATTTATTTAAATATTTTGGAGGTGTTCTACATTTTCAAATATATTGATTTCAGTTACAACACAGAATACAAAGTGTACAGTGCTCACTTTATATTTATTTTGATCACAAATATTAGCACTGTAAAAAACAAAAGAAATAGTATTTTTCAATTCACCTCTTACAAAGACTGTAGTGCAATCTCTTTACCATTAAAGTTGAACTTACAAATGTAGAATTATGTACAAAAAATAACTGCATTCAAAAATAAAACAATGTAAAACCTTAGAGCCTACAAGTCCACTCAGTCCTATTTCTTGTTCAGCCAATCGCTCACACAAAGAGCCATTACAAACATTGAATCTATCTCCCCATGTAAGTATTCTCACACTTGCTTCTTATCAAACTGTCTGTACTGGGCTATCTTGATTATCATCTCAAAAGTTTTTTTTTCTCTTACTTAATTGGCGTCTCAGAGTTGGTAAGACAACTCCCACCTGTTCATGCTCTCTGTATTTGTAGAAATACCTCCGTTATATGTTCCATTCTATGCATCCGAAGAAGTGGGCTGTAGCCCACGAAAGCTTATGCTCTATTAAATTTGTTAGTCTCTAAGGTGCCACAAGTACTCCTGTTCTTTTTTCAAAGAAGTTTATTTACATTTGCAGGAGATAATGCTGCCTGCTAATTGTTCACAACGTCACCTGAATGTGAGAACAGGTGTTCGCGTCTCAGTATTGCAGTCAGCGTCGCAAGATGTTTACATTCCAGATGTGCTAAAGATTCATAGGTCCCTTCATGCTTCATCCACCATTCCAGAGGATGTGCGTCCATGCTCATGACAGGTTCTGGTCGATAACAATCCAAAGCAGTGCGGACAGAAGCAGGTTCACTTTCATTATCTGAGTCACATGCTATCAGCAGAAGGTTGATTTTATATTCTTGGTGGTTTGGGTTCTGTAGTTTCTGCATCAGCGTGTTGCTCTTTCAAGATTTCTGAAAGCACGCTCCACACATCATCCCTCTCAGATTTTGGAAGGCACTTCAGATTCTGAAACCTTGGGTCGAGTGCTGTAGCTATCTTTAGAAATCTCATATTGATAACGTCTTTGCTTTTTATGAAATCTTCAGCAAAAGTGTTCTTGAAACGAACAACATGTGCTGGGCTACCACCCGAGACTGCTATAAGATGAAATATAGGACAGAATTTGGGTCACACAGAGTAGGAGACATACAGTTCTCCCCCAAGGAGTTCATTCACAAATTTAATTAGCGCATTATTTTTTTAACGAGTATCATCAGCATGGAAGCATGTCCTCTGGAATGGTGGCTGAAGCATGAAGGGGCATACGAATGTTTAGCATATCTGGCATGTAAACACCTTACCATGCCGGCTACAAAAGTCCCATGCGAACGCGTGTTCTCACTTTCTGGTGACATTGTAAATAAGAAGTGGGCAGCATTATCTCCCGTAAATGTAAAGAAACTTGTTTGTCTTAGCGATTGGCTGAACAAGAAGTAGGGCTGAGTGGACTTGTAGGCTCTAATGTTTTGCATTGTTTTGATTTTGAATGCAGTTATGTAACAAAAAAATCAAAATTTATAAGTTGCATTTTCATGATAAGGAGATTGCACTACAGTACTTGTATGAAGTGAACTGAAAAATACTATTTCTTTTGTTTAGTATTTTTACAGTGCAAATATTTGTAATAAAAATAATAATAGAAAGTGAACAGTGGACACTTTGTATTCTGTGTGGTAATTGAAATCAATATATTTTAAAATGTAGAAAAATATCCAAAAATTTAATAAATTTCAATAGGCATTCTATTGTTTACCAGTGCTATTAAAACTGCGATTAATCGCGATTCATTTTTTTAATTGTGATTAATTTTTTTGAGTTAATCGCTTGAGTTAACTGCAACTAATCGAGAGCCCTAGTAACTACACTGTTGAACTCCTTGTCACAGGATGTTCTTAAGCCAAGAATGTAGGTGAGTGGAGATTTATGTGGATAAAATTAAATGGGATTGGGGGGTGATGTTCGGGAAAGGTAAAGCAAGTGATGCTTGTACACACAATGTGTCTGTGCAGTGCCTGGCACAACAGGGCCCTGATCTCAGCTGGGGCTGGGACTGTCTCTCCCTGTTTGTGTGTCCTGATCTCATCTGCCTCCTAGTCATTACCGTGAGTCAGATCACAAAAAGTAATCATAATCTGATCCGGTATGGGAATTCCCTGGGCTACTTGGTGATACCACCCAGCTCTGTAACACACAGATCCACAGGGAATAACCAGGTAAGTACTGAAAAGGCAGGGACTTGGGGTTCAGTCATGTACCTCTAGCCCTACAGTACAGCCTGCTAGGATCTGGAGAGACGTCTCCCTGAACAGTGGGGAATCAGCAAGAGTGATCCTGCGAATCTCCTACAGCGAGGTATTTTAGGGAGAGTGACCATGTGAAGAAATGTCCTTTCTGGCTGACGTGAACTATCTTTCTTATAAAAAGAACAGGAGTACTTGTGGCACCTTAGAGACATAAGCATAAACATGCTGTCTGTATGTGTGTATATATATCTCCTCAATATATGTTCCATTCTATATGCATCCGAAGAAGTGGGCTGTAGTCCACGAAAGCTTATGCTCTAATAAATTTGTTAGTCTCTAAGGTGCCACAAGTACTCCTGTTCTTTTTGCGGATACAGACTAACACGGCTGCTACTCTGAAACTTATCTTTCTTATATCACCGTATCTGAACAGCAAACGGCTAAAGCTCTTGTTCTGAGGTGATGCCCGGTCAGACTCTAAACAGGCTCCTATTGTTTGTCCACTGGACAAGTCACTTGGTTTTTAAGAATGGGAACAGTCAGTCATTAAGAGGAGGAAGCAGAACCCATGGCTCTTATCAGCGTGAGATCGGTGCCTGCCAGAGGTGAACAAGGGCAGACAGGGAGAACAGGCTGGCAGGTGTGGATGTGTTTTCAGAAGAGCTCTTGCATGAAAGAGCTGTGCCAACATAGCAATGCCGCCAGCGACAGGTAAAGGTGGGGTGTGTCCAGCGAGGCAAAGAGGGGCCTCAGTAGCTCTTTGTTGTACTAGGATTGGGTCCTGGTTGTGGGCTGAGAGAGAGAAAACAGAGGCCCAGATTCTCAGGCCTTGTCTATACAAGAAAGATCCATTATTTGACCAATGGTGGGATTTTAATCTGAGTTAGTTCAACCATGAAAACCCCTGTGTGGAGGCTCTTCTTTCCATTCAAATCAGGTTTATGTTGCGTTATCCTAAATCAGTGGTCCCCAAACTCTTTTACCTCGCACCCCCCGCTTACTCCTATATGTGCCCCCCCCCACCCACCAGGAGCGGGTCGCAGGTCGGGGAGGGGGCACGTGGCAGGGGTAAGGGGGCTGAGGATGGGGTCACAGCTGCGGGCAGGGGCGGATCCCCAGACACTGGGCTGAGAGCGGATGCCCTGGTGTAGGACCGCCAGCTGGGACCCTGGGTGCGGGCCCGGCGGCTAGTAGTGGATCCCTGGGTGCGTGGCTGGCAGTCAGGATGGGACTAGGGGCAGAGCTGAGTGGAGCTCTATCCCCACCCCACATGGGGGCTGGCCTGTGCCCCAGCAGTGCCCCCAAATGTTCCCCTGCACTCCTCTAGTGGGGGGTGCCCCGCAGATTGGGGACCTCTGTCCTAAATTGACCAGGAATCGGTTTCAGCTGAACTAAATACATCACTGCTAAACTGAAACAAGTATCCACCAAACATTCTGTAGCTCTGGTTCAACTGACCCCCTTTACACTGCTCGGTCTCTCTTCAATACTTTCGTGGCCCCTGCCACCCTAATAGCTGGGAAAGTCACAATCATTAATGTATTTCTCCTATAGACCTCCCCATGAGGTAGCAAAGTGCTGCTACCCTCATTTTGCAGATGGCAAACGGAGAGCCTACGTGATTTCCCCAAGGTCACACAAAAGCTCTGTAGCAGAGTAAGGAATTGAACTCGTGGGTTAGGGCCCTAACCACTGGACCAGGCTTCCTGTCTAAAGGCCTTAAAATGGGTGTGAGTTGAAGGCACCTTTATGTCGCCATTAGGTTCAAAAGGACCTTACAGTGCATCTTCACTGCAGGGTTAATTTAAGTTATCTACATTCAAGTTACACCTCTCCAGTGAGAGCAGCAACGCTTTAAAATCCCCCTCCCGCTGCTATATCCACACTGACGCTGCACTCACCCCTGTGTGACGCTAGGGTTGCTGGGGCCACATCTCCTGGTTCTTTGACCGGTAGTAAACTGAGCTGCTCTATGGAGACTTTCCTAGTGAATTGCGGAACAACTTTTGCGCAATTAGTCTGTGGAACTCATTGCCACAGGATGTTGTTGAGCCAAGAACTTGGCTAGACTGGACATTCAACTGGATAAAATTATATGGCATGGGGGGGATGATATTGGGGGGAGATAAAGCAAGTTCTGCCTGTATACATTGTGTGTTTGTGCAGCACGCGGCATAACGGTACCCTTGTCTCTGGTGGGGCAGGGACTGTCTCTCACTCTGCGGCTATGCGACGCCTGGCACAATAGGGTCCTGATATGGCCCTCTAGTCGCTACCAGAATACAGATAATAAATAATTATAATAATCTGATCCGGTATGGGAATTCCTACATGATTTCCCTGGGCTATTTGGTGATACCACCCAGCTCTGTGCCACACAGATCCACTGGGAATAACCGGGTAAGTACTGAAAAGGCAGGGACTTGGGGCTCAGTCGTGTACCTCAAACCCTAGAGTACCAGGAGCTGCACAGCCTGCTAGAATCTGGAAAAAAGTCTCCCTCATACTGAGGAATCAGCAGGAGTGATCCTGAGAACCTCCTGCTGCAAATCCTCTTAGGGTGAGTTACCCACGCCAAGGTAGGGGCGCCATTTCCAATTTTGGTGTGTGGGGAAGAGAGGGGCAACTTTTCCGGTGATTCATGGGGCTACTTAGGCACTTGCAAACTAGTTTTTTGACAGATAACTTATCAATTAGCTGACAATAATTTTCTTTCCATTATAGAAGAAAGAAAATGAAATAAATATTAGACCCACACAGCTCTAATAACAACATGTTCTGACATCTTGTGGCAAGTCACTTAAGGGACACTGGTTAGCTTTAAATTTTTAATGTATATTCTTATTTTATTACTAACTCTGTGGAGAGAGAGACCCCGTCAGGACTCCTGGGTCCTATCCCAGCTCTGGGAGGAGAGTGGAGGTCTATCGGCTTACAGCGGGGAGCAGATATATCTGGGTTCTATATAAGAACATAAGAACCGCCATACTAGGTCAGACCAAAGGTCCATCTAGCCCAGTATCCTGTCTTCTCACAGTGGCCAGTGCCAGGTGCTTCAAAGGGAATGAACAGCACAGGCAATCATCAAGTTGCCCTGTTGCCCACTTCCAAGTTCTGGCAACCAGAGGCGAGGGACATGCAGAACATCGTGTTGGATCCCTGCCCACCCTGTCTAATAGGTCCAGCAATGGCTATCCTCCATGAACGTATCTAGTTCTTATTGGAACCCTGTTATAGTTTTGGCCTTCACAACATCCTCTGGCAGAGTTCCATATGTTGACCGTGAAGAAATACTTTTTTTGGTTTTGTTTTAAATCTGCTGCCTATTAATTTCATTGGGTGACCCCTGGTTCTTGTGTTATGTGAAGGAGTCAACAAACTTTTTTCCACACCAGTCATGATTTTATAGACCTCTATCATATCCAAGCTGAAAAGTCCCAGTCTTATGAATCTTTCCTCATACAGAAGCTGTTCCATACCCCTATCATTCCTGTTGCCCTTCTCTGTACCTTTTCCATATCCACTATATCTTTTTTGAGATGGGGCGACCACATCTGTACATAGCATTCAATACATTGGCGTTCTGTGGATTTATATAGAGGCAATATGATATTTTTCGCTGATGATCATTCCCTCTCCTAATGATTCCCAACATTCTGTTTGCTTTTTCAATTGCCACTACACACTGAGCAGATGTTTTCAGAGAACTCTCCACAATGACTCCAAGGTCTCTTTATTGATGGGTTCAGCTAACTTAGACCCCATCATTTTACATGTATAGCTGGGATTATATTTTGCCAAGTGCATTACTTTTCACTAATCAACACTGAATTTCTTCTGCCATTTTGTTGCCCACTCACCCAGTTTTCTGAGATCCCTGTGTAACTCTTCACAGTGTGTTTTGGACTTAACTATCTTGAGTAGTTTCGTATCATTTGCCAATTTTACCACCTCACTGCGTACCCTTTTTCCAGATCATTTATGAATATGTTGAGTAGCACCGGTCCCAGAACAGACCTCTGGGGAACACCGCTATTGACCTCTCTCCATTCTCATCTTCATTCCTAACCTTTGTTTCCGATCTTTTAACTGACGTGCCAGGCAGTGCCTTTAGGATCATCTAATGATCCTGAATTTACTTGAATCATAATCTTGTTGTTAACTTAATCACCCTGCCTCTCTTTATAAACAAACTCCCTGCCCCAAAGGCTCTGCTGCTCCCAGGTTCCCAGCTCATCACATCTCACACTCAAGCTGTTCCGGTTAAGAGCTCCATCTGGGGCTAGGGTGAGTTGACCTCCCCTACGAAACTCGGCGTGAGGGTTAGGGCCCTGCCCTGCCCCCCGTAAATGGTGCCCCTGCTATGAGGCCTGGTCTACGCTCACAGTCAAGTAAACGGAAGCTGCCCTGTGTCGACCTGCTTGTGTAAATGTCTTCATTTAAATTTGGCTCTCACCGATATAGAGAGGCACTTATGTGCCGATATAGAGAGGCACATTAGTGCCTCTCTATATCGACTTAATAACCCCACCTCCCTGGGCAATGTGGAGTCATGGTTGATGTAATTAGGTCGACGCAGTGTCAGTGTAGACACTGTTGCTTAGATCAACTGTTACTGGCTTTCAGGAGCCGTCCCAAAATGCCCCACACTAACAATACAATTGATACAAGCGCTCCTGCTGAGGACGCGCACACCTGACATAAGGAGCCAAACGTGCACACCCAGAAGCCATTCAATAACTGCGGTGTCTGTATGCCAACATACAGTTAGGTCGACATCATTCTGTAGTGTAGACATGGCCTAAGAAATGTCCTTTCTGGCTGACGTGGACTATCCTTGTTATATCATCATCTCTGAACGACAAACAGCTAAAGCTCTTGTTCTGAGGTGATGCTGCTCAGACTCTAAACAGGCTCCTGTTGTTTGTCCACTGGACAGTTCATTGGGTTTTTAAGAATGAGAACAATCAGTCATTAAGAGGAGGAAGCAGAACCCATGGCTCTTGTCAGCGTGAGATCGGTGCCTGCCAGAGGTGAACGAGGGCAGACAGGGAGAACAGGCTGGCAGGTGTGGATGTGTTTTCAGAAGAGCTCTTGCATGAAAGAGCTGTGCCAACATAGCAATGCCGCCGGCGACAGGTGAAAGATGGTGTGTCCAGCGAGGCAAAGAGGGGCCTCAGTAGCTCTTTGTTGTACTAGGATTGGGTCCTGGTTGTGGACAGAGAGAGAGAAAACAGAGGCCCAGATTCTCAGGCCTTGTCTATACAAGAAAGATCCATTATAACCAATGGTGGGATTTTAATCTGAGTTAGTTCAACCATGAAAACCCCTGTGTGGAGGCTCTTCCTTCCATTCATATCAGGTTTATGTTGCGTTATCCTAAATCAGTGGTCCCCAAACTTTTTACCTCGCACCCCCCTTGCTCCTGTCTGGGTCCTCCCCCTCCCCCCGCCAGCTGGGAGCAGGGTCACAGCTTAGGGAGGGGTGATGTGGACAGTGGTAAGGTGGCCGAGGTTGGGGTCACAGCTGGGGGCAGGGATGGATCCCCAGACGCAGGGCTGAGAGCTGATGCCCGGGCACGGAGCTGCCAGCCAGGAGCCATCCCAAAATGCCCCACACTGACAATAGAATTGATACAAGCGCTCCTGATGAGGACGCGCACCCCTGATATAAGGAGCCAAACGTGCACACCAACAAGCAATTCAATATCTGGCCCGGCAGCTAGTAGCGGATCCCTGGGTGCGTGGCTGGCAGTCAGGGCAGGACTAGGAGCAGAGCTGAGTGGCGCTCTATCCCTCTATTTACTGCTCTCCTTTCTGAAAATTAACCATTTATACCCACCCTTTGTTTCCTATATTTTAACCAGTTACCAATGCATGAGAGTACCTTCCCTCTTATCCCGTGGCAGCTTACTTTGCATAAGAGCCTTTGGTGAGGGACCTTGTCAACGACTTTCTGAAAATCTAAGTACACGATATCCACTGGATTCCCCCTTGTCCAAATGCTTGTTGACCACCTCAATGAATTCTAGTAGATTGGTGAGGCATGATTTCACTTTACTAAAACCATGTTGACTCTTCCTGTAATTGCCGGGATCACCTCTGGAGCCCTTTTTAAAAACTGGCCTCACATTAGCTTTCCTCCAGTCATCTGGTACAGAAGCTGATTTAAATGATAGGTTACAGACTACAGTTAGCAGTTCTTCAATTTCACATTTGAGTTCCTTCAGAACTCTTGGGTGAATCCCATCTGGTCCTGGTGACTTATTGCTGTTTAATTGATCAATTTGTTCCCAAACCTCCTCTAATGATACCTCAATCTGGGACAGTGTATAGTTATGGTTGATGTAATTAGGTTGACACAGTGTAAGTGTAGACAATGTGTTGGTTAGATCAACTGTTACTGGCTTTCAGGAGCCATCCCAAAATGCACCACACTGACAATAGAATTGATACAAGTGCTCCTGATGAGGACGCGCACCCCTGATATAAGGAGCCAAACGTGCACACCAACAAGCAATTCAATATCTGGGCTGGCTGTATGCTGACATTCAGTTAGGTTGCAATAATTTTGTAGTGTAGACGTGGCCTAAGAAATGTCCTTTCTGGTTGCTGACGTGAACTATCCTGGTTATATCATCATCTCTAAACGGGAAACGGCTAAAGGTTTTGTTCTGAGGTGATGCTGGTCAGTCTCTAAACAGGCTCCTGTTGTTTATCGATTGCACAATTCACTTGGTTTTTAAGAATGGAACAGTCAGTCATTAAGAGGAGGAAGCAGAACCCATGGCTCTTATCAGCGTGAGATCGGTGCCTGCCAGAGATGAAGAAGGGCAGACAGGGAGAACAGGCTGGCAGGTGTGGATGTGTTTTCAGAAGAGCTCTTGCATGAAAGAGCTGTGCCAACATTGCAATGCCGCTGGCGACAGGTGAAAGATAGTGTGTCCAGCGAGGCAAAGAGGGGCCTCAGTAGCTCTTTGTTGTACTAGGATTGGGTCCTGGATGTGGACAGAGAGAGAGAAAACAGAGGCCCAGATTCTCAGGCCTTGTCTATACAAGAAAGATCCATTATTTGACCAATGGTGGGATTTTAATGAGAGTTAGTTCAACCATGAAAACCCCTGTGTGGAGGCTCTTCTTTCCATTCAAATCACGTTTATGCTGCGTTATCCTAAACTGACCAGGAATCGGTTTCAGCTGAACTAAAACACAACACTGCTAAACCAAAAGCAGGATCCACCAAACAGTCTGTAGCACTGGTTCAACTGACTCACTTTACGTTGCTCTGTCTCTCTTTGGTGCTTATGTGGAAATGTTGGAAGGATTAAAAACCTGCGTCTTAGGTCTTACCCCAACGTCGAACTGTTATGGATAAGGATGAGACTTTCGTGGGGGCAGATTCTCCCACATCGGCTAATGCAATGGGGAAACTTGGATAACTCTCAGCCTTCTCTTGCTACACTATTGTTAGTCAGTAAACCAGGAGCTGAGTACAACCAAAGGAAGCCTACTCCACTGATGTCTCTGAGAATGCTTGGGAGCGCCTCTGATTTTATTACTTGCTACATTCATGCCTCCAGGGTGGCTTTTGGGACTCAGGTTATGGAGGGAGGGTCATCCAGTGGTTAGAGCATTAGCTTAGGACTCAGAACAGCACAGGTCAATCCCCTGCTGTGTCACAGACTCCTGTGTGACCTTGATTATGTTATTGAGTAGCTCTGTGCCTCAGTTTCCCATCTTTAAGAGAGGGATAATAGCACTGCCCTTCTTTGCAGGGGTTTTGGAGGTTAAGGATATGAAAGTTTGGCCGATACTTCAGCTATGGGGAGCCATATCTGCACCCACGGTAGACACATGTCCAGTGTGGGGGGCAGGCCTTTCACAGAGGGAAAAAAGAAATGTTCATGACCTGAACAGGTCAGTAAAGTGGCAGGAGTTGCAGGCTACAAAGTCTAGGCAATAATGGGAGGGTAAAGACAGTCTTGTTGGTTCTATTGGACAGAGCTAGTGGTACAAGATGATGGGCTTGAACGAGGAGGGTAAGATCAGACTCATTGCCCCTTCAAGGGAACAGCCGTAGGGCCTGGGAGTAATTGAGAGGCTGCAGGGCTAGGGATGGGATATTTGGTTAGTTAGCAGACACTGTGGGCATGGGGATTGGGGAAGATGAGGAAGATAAAGCAGGTTCTGCCTCTCCATGCTAGAAAGGAAAAGATAAGTCACTTTGATATCAAATTTAGGGAGAATAAGAGTTCATTCTTCCAGCTGAAGTTGGATCCTGGCCTTTGAAAGCAGAAATCAGATTCCACAGGGTGAGTTTCGGTGATAAATGAAGTGTCTGACCTTTCCTTGTTGATAAAGGTGATTGGTCTCCTCGACAATGCGGGCATTGAGTTTGGGCAATCAAGCTTGTAATGTCCCGTACCACACATGGTATAAATACAGAAGCTAAACCCTCCAGCTGCACACTGGGGATATCAGGACCTGGAAGAACCTTTCCGAAGCCAAGATGAAGCTCCAGATTGTGGCTGCCGTTCTCCTCGTCACCATCCTTTCCCCAAAGACAAGCAGCGCGCAGGTGGCCGCACAGGTAAAGATGCCATCACTGCTAGCAGTATGAGACTTTCTATTATAATGATGGTTTTCTCTGTGAAATAGGATGTGAAATGGCTTCTCTTTCCTCTCTGTCCAAAGGTGAATTGTTCTTGGACAGTGTCTTAGCACTGTGCTGAGTTTGAATTGGCTGAGTACTGTAACGGGGGGAGGAGATTAAAGGATTTTCCTCACTTATTAAGAAAATTCTTTAGATCTGTTATTATGCTTCGATATCCCCAACGCGCATTTTGTTCCAAAGTTCAGATTCGATGTGTCCATACGGTTCAAAGTGGTTTGTGTGCTGGAGAAATAGAGAGACCCTCACTGATTGACATTAGCTTACTCTGCCATTTCCACTACACATCTGGCCAACTTGTGCCCCGGTGGTCAGCGATTTGGGGTGGGGGTGGGTTGAAATTTATCACCTAAAACACCTTATTTTTAACCAGAAATGATTTTGTTTTTTCAAAATGAAAATTTTCATGGAAAAGAATAAATGAATGAAAACCAAAAAACAAAATATGTTTTGAGTTTTGGCTTTTGATTGCCCACCCCCCACCCTGAGTGGCAAAGCAACCGTGAGAAATTTTTTGTCATTTAAAACAAAAACAAAAACGTAGTTTCTCCAGTGTACATGTAACTCCACCGACAGGAGAGTGAGTCTGTCGGCTTACTGAACATATCAGTTTAGGTAGGCTGGCAGATTGCTCCTAGTGTAGACCTGGCCTAATGAAACTATTTCCAATGTGAGGAATCGCTATATTTAAACAATATTGGAGAAAGAGCAGGAGCAAGTAACTCCGAACTATTTCCTTGCAGGGGTCCTTGGGCGCGAGTGCAGGCGTTGATGTACCAGTGAGTATTCAAAATTTACTTTGCTGTCAATCTCTTTAATGTTACCCCAGTTCCTCTTAGCAATCCCAAACCCGGAGCCCTGGGGTCAGTTGGAATAGCCTGGACAGATGTGGAAGGATTGGGGCAAAAGACAAAGGGAAGGGCTTCCAAGTCCTAAGGGGGCATGTAAGAGTTAATCCAGGTGTTCTTTGCGGTTTCAATTCTCTGATCATACTAGTACCTAGTTTGGTGGGTTTCTCTGGTCTCTGGTCTCTACAGCCATGAACAGATTCACTTCCCAGGTCAAGTCATACACATTGTGAGTTACAATTAAGCCCACTACTTCTCGCCCTATCTTCAGTGGACACGGAGAATAATTGATCACAGTCCTCTTTAGAACAACCCTTAATATATTTGAAGACTGTTATCGTGTCTCCCTCCTCAGTCCTCTTTTCTCAAGACTAAACATACCCCATTTTTTAACCTCTCCTCACAGGCCAAGTTTTCTAAACCTTTTACCATTTTTGTTGCTCTCCTCTGGACTCTCCGATTTGTTTACATCTTTCCTAAAGTGTGGTGCCCAGAACTGAAAACACTATTCCAACGGAGGCCTCCCCGGTGCTGAGCACAGTGAAACAAATACTTCCCGTGTCTTACATTCAACCCTCCTGTTAATATATCCCAGAATGATAATAGCCTGGTTTATATCTGCATCACATTGATGACTCAAATTCAATTTGTGACTCACAATAACCACCTGACCCTTTTCAAGGGTATTACCACCTAGCCAAGTATTCCTTATTTGTAGTTGGGAATTTGGTTTTTCTTTCCTAAGAGAAGTACTTTGCACTTCTCTATTGAATTTCCTCTCGGTGATTTCAGTCCAATTCTCCAATATGTCAAGGTTGTTTTGAATTCTAATTCTGGCTTCCAAGGTGCTTACAACTCCTCCCAGCTGGTATCATCTGCACATTTTATAAGTGTTTTCTCCACTCCATTATCCAAGTCATTAATGAAAATATTGAATAGTCTCGGACCCAGGAGTGACCACTGCAGAACGGCACTAGATACGCCCACCTAGCTTGACAGAGAACCACTGATACCCAGTCTTTCAACCAGTTGTGCGCACACATTATACCAATTTCACCTAGATCATGTCATTTCCCTTACATATTTAGCGAAAAGTGCAGATCTCATTCTTTCGGGGCTCAAGCACAGAGGATTTGGACTTGATTCCCAAAAGTGCTGAACTGCAATTAACTCCTCCCTCCATGTTCTATATGTGTTGAAAACAACAAACATGATTCTCAGCCATTTTTGAAAGGAGAAAAATGTAGAACTACTTGAAATTTGTCACTAATCTATTTTTTTTAACTAAAAATGAATTTTTTAAAAAGAAATTTCATGGAAAAAATTGTTTTTTTCTGTGGTTTTTTTTTGGATTTTTTCAATGAAAATAATTAAAACTAAAAGAAAAAAAGTTATGAGTTCTATTGTATAATTTTCTAGTCACCTTTTTCTAAAAGTGCTGAAACCCATTTTTTTTAAATCCCCCCAAAACACACTTATAACTTTTCCAAAACTGTAGAAAAAAGGGAAGGAGGGAGGGGAAATCGAAAATCCAATTATTTTTTCATTTCTGATTTTGTCAAATAAATGAAAAAAAATTATGGACAAAAATATTGACAATTTTTGCGGGCTGGTCTATGCTACAAAATTCTGCTAGAAGAGATATTTGAGCTGGAGTGTGAAAAAATCATCCTTCCTGGGCAACAACACAGCTATGCCAGAGAATCCCCAGTTTAGATGCAGCTACACCGACGGAGGGGTGATTCTGTTGTCATACTGAAAATTGATTGGGGAGATGATGTCCCTATATCGGCAGAAGACCTTTGCATTGAAAAGTGTGTTACTTCCTTTTTTCCTGACTTTTTAATGAAAATAATGAAAACTAAAAAGGAAAAAAGTTTTGAGCTTTGTTATTTGATTCCTAAGACCCATTTTGCAAAAAGATTTGAAATGCTGTTTTGCTTTGAAATGTCCCCACGACACACTTATAATTTTTCAAAGAGCTCCAGAGAAGAAGAAAGAAGGAAGGGGGGAATAAATGAAAAAAAAATCTTTTTCATTTCTGATTGTTCAAAAAAACACGTTGACAATATTTTGACAAAAATTCATTTTGAAAAATTTGAACCTTCTCTAATTCTTATCTTGAGCAGTCAGACTCGAGAAAGGAAGCGCCAAAATTCCCGATTCTGGAGGTTAATCTGACCCCTAAGAAGCAAGGGTAGGGAGGCTATTTCTCATCGCAGAGGTGTCTGTGGCCATGTCGGAAATACACACTTCTCCTGGCATAGCTCTATCAGTATGGGGTATGCCACACTGGAGTCTTGTATCCAGTTTTGGGCCCCCCACTACAGAAAGGATGTGGACAAATTGGAAACAGTCCAGGGGAGGGCAATGAAAAGGATCACATGACTAGAAGGGTGATTCTGTCAGCACACCGAAAGTCGAACAGGGAGGTGGAGTGCCTATATTGGCAGAAAAAGCCCTTCTGTTGGCATGCACAGCAGGGGCAATGCAGTGCAATGCAGACATAGCTGTATTTTGCTTTGTGGGGGGGGGAATATGCCCAAAAGCGCACTAATATACCGGTATCGCTTTACTGGCAAAGCGCTCCTACTGTAGAACCGACCTGGGAAACTATTGCCATTGTGAGGAATCAGCTATTGAAATGATACTGGAGAAAGAGCAAGGTGAAGTAACTCCTAACTATCTCCTTACAGCGTGTCGTGAGTCCAGTTGGAGAAGCTGCTGGGGTGAGTACTGTAGATTTACTTTATTGTCAGGCTGTTTTATATTATCTCAGTACCTCTTAGCAAGCCCGAACCCTGAGACCTATGGAAAATTGGAGTACCCTGGACACATGTTCAAAGACTGCCGCTAAACACAAAGCAATGGGCTTCCAAGTCCCATGGGTCATGGAAGTGTTAATCCAAGTGTTCTTTGCAGTTTCAATGCTCCCATTATACTGGGTTCCTGTGGGCTCCATTCATTATAATCACTTCCCAGGTGGACTCATACATACTGTGAGCTGTGATACACTGGGAATCCTGCATGCGAGAGACTGGAGATCATAGTATCACCTTGGGCAATCCCATACATGGCCTCATCTATACAAGGAGCAGATCCCAAGCTGGTGTAAATTAGTGATGCTCTATCAAAGTAAGTGGAGACAGATCGCCGGGTGTAAATCAACCATCGCTCCAGTAAAGTCAGAGGGGCCAGATCCCCTTCTGGTGTAAATTATCCAGAGCTTCACTGGAGTCAATGGGCCAGATTCCAAATGGATGTAAATCAGCATTCCTGTCTTGGAGTTAATGCTCCAGGCTAAACCGAGGTAGCTCCATTGGAGGCAGGACAGTGGTGAGCAGCGTCAGCGGTGCTGTGCCCGTGAGTCTTGCAAATTCACTTTGCTTAAAGAGTCTGTTACATTACCCTGAAACTTTTAACAGTCAGAGGCCAGATTAAATGGCGGAAGCCCATTCTCTTAACGGTTAGGGTTAGCAATTGTATTAGGCGAGAGATCCCTGGTGATCCTAGTCCCTCTCTTATTGGTCTGGTTTCCCATCATGTTCAGAATTTGGAGTTTCAGATGCTGCTTTAAGAATTGGTGGTCATAAGGCCAGCTATGATTACAGCCCCCTTACAAGCCATAAAGGCCATGCTCAGAAACACTAGGGACAGCATGTAGCCATATTACAAGTTAAATGAACTCTGACTTTTCTTATTGATAAAGCCTATTGATCTCTTGGACAATCCCGGTGTTGGGTTTGGGCAATCAGGCTTCTAATGTCAGATATGAATCATGGTAGCAATAGAGCTGTTAAACCTCCCCAGCCTCATTGTGGACTTCATAATTGGAAGAAACAAGATTAAGTTTCAGATCATGGCTGCCTTTCTCCTGTCTCCATCCTTTACGAAAGGGAAGCAGTGCTTTGCCCGTAGAAGCGCTACTGCTAAACATGAAAGTACAACTATTAATAATACTTTCTATTATAATGAAGATTTTCACTGTGAAATATGAACTTAAATATCTCCACTTTCCTTTCTGCCAAACGTGAATTGTTCTGGCATGGTCTCTTAGCATTCCCTGTAGCTGAGTTTGAATTCTCTGAGGCCCCATCTACACTGAAAATTCATATCAGCAAAGCTACATGAAAGCAGTTATCCTGACCTAACTCCCTGTGTAAACAGTGCTAGGTCTACAGAAGAATTCTTCCCTAGACCTAGCTACCGCCTCCAGGGGAGGTGGATTACCTACAGCGATGGGAGAACCCCCTCCCGTCACTGTATGGAGTGTCTACACTGAAGCTCTGCAGTGGTGCACCGGTAGCCCTGCACTATGCTGATGTAGTGTTTTAAGTGTAGACACACCCTGAGTAGCACTAGTGGGGAGAGGAAGTTAAAGAGTTTTTGTCAGGCATTAGGAATGTTCTTTAGATCTATTATTTTGCTTCGATATCTCTTACTCTGCCGTATCCATTACTCATTTAGACCAACAAGTGCAGTAGTGGGCAGCAATTCACGGGGTCTCATTCTTTGGGGCTCAAGCATTTTTTTCTGATTTTTCAATGGAAATAATGAAAACAAAACCATAAAACTTCTGAGTTGTATCCTTTGATTCTCAAAATCCATTTTTGGAAATAGAGTTGAAATATAATTTTTCACTGAAATAGCCCAAAAAGATACTATAATTTTTCAAGCAGCTCCAGTAAAGAAGAAAGAAGGGGGGAGGTAAATGAAAACATGACAATTTTTTCATTTTTTTATTCTATCAGACAATGAATTTGTTCTCTGGAAAAAAATTGACAATTTTATTACAAATATTCATTTTGAAAAAATTGAACCAGCTCTAATTCTTCTGTCGGCATGCATAGTATCTACTCCGGGGCTATGCTATGTAGAGTAGACACGGCCTTATTTCACTCTGGGGGGAATATGCTATACTGGCAAAGTGCTCCTAGTATAGCCCTGGCCTGGTAAAGCTATTCTCATTGTCAAGAATCAGCTACATGAAATGATATTGGAGAAAGCTGGGAATTACCTGATCCTGCTCTATTTCCTTGCAGAATGTCTTGGATCAAGCTGGAAATGCTGTTGAGGTGAGTACTCAAGATACATTTTTGTCACGGAGTATTGGGGAACTCAGGGCCCTGCACCCCCGGCTCCCTGCGATTCACCATGACTCTCAGCCAGCCAGTAAAGCAGAAGGTTTATTTGGATGACAGGAATACAGTCCAAGACAGGTCTTGCAGGCACTGACAACAGGGACCCCCTCAGTTAGGTCCATCTTGGGGTCCCCGGGCATCCCAGCCCAGCCCCCCTTGGGAGGTCAGAGCCATCTCTGCCTCCCAGCCATCTCTCCAGCCTGCTTCCAGCCCACTGCTTTAGCCACCCCTCCCACAGCCTTTGTTCAGTTTCCCGAGCTAAGGAGTCGCCTCGCCTTCAACCCCTTCCTGGGTTCTCATGTTACACACTCAGGTATGCGCCCTCGGGCAGATCCCATCCTACAATGCAGACTATCCCAGCACACTCCCCTGTCAGCATTCACAGACCACAGTGAGAACAGGCCCAGTTCGTCACATCTCTCCCCCCTTCGAGACCGAACTGAGCAGGGTCACTTTAGCCAGTGACCCGGGGAAGTTCGAACCTACCCCCGTTCCCATGGATGCCCCCGCATCCCTCCCATTCCTTGGTGAGAATTACACCAGGCCCCTCCAGTTTCACGCTCCCCCTTAGGTTGGGGGTGCTTGATGGCACTCGCAGTTCGCATGTGGGAAGGTTTATGCGGCCTGCGCCCTTTTCCCACCCCCATACCTCTGGGGCTCCAACTGGGCTGTGGTCTTCTTCCAGCGCTCCAGTCTGGAGGTCTGTGCTTTGGGCTCTCTTGGTTTAGAGCCGCCCTTTTTACCTTGGCCACCCTCCGAAAAGGCTCCTTTATGCTGGGCAAGGGCCCTAAAGCTGTTTTCCCCTTGTCCCAGGCCTTCCTCCCCCTCTGACAGGGGTCACAGGATCTGCAGTACTGTCGGACAGTAACAAAGACCCCAGGCCAGTAAAAGCCCCATAGCCTCTGCTGGGTACGCCAGGTTCCCTGGTGCCCTGAGAGGGGAATGTCATGGGCCCGGCACAGCAGCTGGCGGCGATACTTCTGGGGTACCACCAGCTGCCTCCTGATCCCCCCTGACTCCATTTTCCCTGGGGGAGCCCATTCTCGGTACAGGAACCCCTTCTCCCACAGGAATCTTTTCCGGCCACCTCGTCCCATGGTCTGTACCGCATTGAGGTTGGCCAGGTCCCTTATCTTCCGCAAGGAGGGATCTCTCTGTAACTCGGCCTGGAACTCAGCAGCTGGGACGGGGATGGCCACCTGCTCTTTTTCGCCCGCTGGGTCCGAAGCTGCAGCCTCCCTGAGCCGCGTCCCTGGGCGTTCCCTCCCCACCAGGTTAGGGTCCCGCGCCTCAGGCAAGGCACCCCCCCCAAGGCCAGGGCGCAGTGCCCCTCGCCGGCTTTGACCGCGGGTCACAACTAAGGCGGTCTGGGGGCTGCTGGGCCAGTCCTCTAGGTCCCCCCCCATCAACACCTCAGTGGGCAAATGGTGGTGCACTCCCACGTCCTTGGGGCCCTCCTTGGCCCCCCATTTCAGGTGTACCCTCGCTACGGGAACCTTGAATGGGGTCCCGCCCACCCCGGTCAGGGTCAGGAAGGTGTTGGGCACCACCCGATCTGGGGCCACCACCTCGGGCCGGGCCAGTGTCACCTCTGCGCCCGTGTCCCAGTAACCATAAACTTCCTTCCCATCCACCTCCAGGGGAACAAGGCACTCGCTCCGCAGGGACAGCCCCGCGCCAACCCTGTAAACGGAGAACTTTGAATCTGGAGCATCTGGCCCCCCAGAGAAGCTAGCCCGGGGCTTTCCTCCCTCCTTAGCAGGTGGTACCCTGCCAGCCCCCCTTCCCTGGGAATGCTGCCTCTCGCCGGGCTGGGTCTCTACCCAGTCAACCCTCTGTGGGTTCGGCCTGTTCAGTCTGTCCCTGAGCCTGGGGCACTGGGCCCGTATGTGGCCCTTTTGGCCACAGTGGTAGCAGCCCATGTCCCATGGGTCCCCTTGAGTGGGTCGGATGGTCCTGATGCCGGATGTTCCCCTCTGATGGGGTTTTTCTGTATTTTCCCACGGGGAGGTCCCATGGTGACTCTCTCTCTGCACTGTGGTGGGACTGTTCCCTTGGGACTCCTCCCTTTTATCTCCTGACCGGCTCTTTACAAACTCATCGGCCAGCCGGCCTGCCTGTCGCGGGTTCTCTGGCTTTCTGTCCACCAACCACAGCCTCAGGTCAGATGGGCACCGCTCATACAGTTGCTCCAGTACCAGCAGTTTGACCAGGTCCTCCTTCGTCTGGGCCCCATCAGCCCACTTGCTGGCGTATCCTTCCATGCGGGCGGCTAGTTGTAGATATGAGATCTCAGGGGTTTTATCCTGACTCCGGAACCTTTCCCGGTACATCTCAGGAGTCAGCCCAAACTCTCGTAGCAGGGCCTTTTTGAATAGTTTGTAGTCCCCTTTCTCTGCCTCTTCCAGTTGGCGGTACAATGCCACGGCTTTGGGGTCCAGTAAGGGGGTAAGGACCCGGAGTCTGTCCGCGGGATCAACCCGGTGCAGCTCGCAGGCCGTCTCAAAGGCCTCCAGGAAGTCATCCATGTCCTCCCCCTCCTTGTATGGGGCCATGATGCACTTATCAAAGCTCCGTGCAGTCCTGGGTCCCCCCTCACTCACCGCAGCCGGGGGCTCGCTGCCCTTCAATCTCGCCAGTTCCAGTTCATGCTGACGCTGTCTCTCATTCTCCTCCCGTTCATGCTGTCTCTGTCTCTCTTCACGCTGATGCTGTCTCTCTTTCTCCTCCCGTTCACGCTGATGCTGTCTCTCTTTCTCCTCCCGTTCATGCTGACGCTGTCTCTCTTTATGCTGTCTCTGTTGTTCACGATCCTCCAGCTCCCTCAGTTTTAGCTCTTTCTCCCATTCCAGCCAATTCCGCTCCCTGGATGCCGAACGTCGCCGGGAGGATCCTCTGCTGGCCGGCGGGCTTCGCCGGGGGGACCCCCTGCTGGCCGGGGGGGTCACGGCGCCTTCGGTATTTGCTGGGCTCCTCCCCACCCTTCCCCTAGGCATAGGAAGGAGGGGTCTCGGGAAGCCCACAGCAGCCGGCTGACCACTCCCAGTTGGGACAGACACTGGTGCCTGCGCTGCATTTGCCAGGCTGCTTCCCTGAGACACAGGGATCAGTTCATTCGCGCGATCTTCCGCCTCCAGCTGGGCAATGAGCTGTTCTTTGGTGAGCCTCCCAATGCGCAGCCGCCTCTGCTTGCACAGCTCCACCAGGTCGCTCTTAAGCCGCTTGGCATACATCTTCCTGCTGGCCACTCACCGGCCTGTGTGCTCACAGCTCCCCACAGTTCCCAGGGGGACCCCTAGAGTGCCAGCCCTTCTCGAGGTCACCGCCTCTCTGCCAGGGTCGAGCTGCAGACTCCTCCGCCCCTGGGACCACTCGCTGCGATCCCCCCGGGGGACCCTGTTACTGCAAAAGTCCTTCTCGCTGGTCACACACTCCCAGGGGTAATAACCGTCTCTCTCCCACTCTTCAGCCGGCCTGGTCCCCGTCAATCCCCCTTCGTTTTACTGCTCCCCAGTCACTTACCGCAGGAAGCGCCGTCCACGGGGTGCAGTAGATCCCACCGCTGCCACCAGTTGTCACGGAGTATTGGGGAACTCAGGGCCCTGCACCCCCGGCTCCCTGCGATTCACCATGACTCTCAGCCAGCCAGTAAAGCAGAAGGTTTATTTGGATGACAGGAATACAGTCCAAGACAGGTCTTGCAGGCACTGACAACAGGGACCCCCTCAGTTAGGTCCATCTTGGGGTCCCCGGGCATCCCAGCCCAGCCCCCCTTGGGAGGTCAGAGCCATCTCTGCCTCCCAGCCATCTCTCCAGCCTGCTTCCAGCCCACTGCTTTAGCCACCCCTCCCACAGCCTTTGTTCAGTTTCCCGAGCTAAGGAGTCGCCTCGCCTTCAACCCCTTCCTGGGTTCTCATGTTACACACTCAGGTATGCGCCCTCGGGCGCCCTCGGGCAGATCCCATCCTACAATGCAGACTATCCCAGCACACTCCCCTGTCAGCATTCACAGACCACAGTGAGAACAGGCCCAGTTCGTCACAATTTTATTTTCAGGTTGCTTTATATTACATCAGTATCTCTTCACAAGCCCAAATCCTGTGAGCAATGGTCAGGTGGAATAGCATGGACGCATATCGCCACAATTCAGGGGGAGTTGAATGAACTCTCTGAAATTTCCTTATTGATAAAGGCCATTGGTCTCTTTGACAATCTCGGCGTTGGATTTGGACAATCAGGCTTGTAATGTCAGATCTGACCAATGGTATAAGTAGAGCTGCTAACTCCACCACACTTTGGAAGAAACATGAAAACCAAGATTAAGCTCCTGCTCATCGCTGCCTTTCTCCCCATCTCCATGTTTTACCAGAAGGGAAGCTGCACTTTCCCCCTAGAAGCGCTACTGGTAAACATGGAAATACTCCTGGCAGTAACACTTTCTCCTGTTTCCTTGCTGCTAAAGGTGGATTGTTCTGGGACGATCTCTTAGCATTCCCTGTAGCTGAGTTTGAATTCTCTGAGGCCCATCTACACTGAAAACTCACATTGGCAAAGCTCAGGGGTGTGAAAAATGCACTCTACAAAGAAGCAGCTGTTCCAACTTAACCCCCGTGTAGACAGTACTCGGTGGACGGAAGAGTTTTAGCTAACACCTCTCGGGTAGGCGACACGTCTACACTGAAGTGCTTCAGTGCTGCACTCTAGAGCTGCACTCTGCTTCTGTAGCATTTTAAGTGTAGACAGATCCCGAGTAACACCAGTGGGGGGAGGAGGCTAACGGGTTTTCATCACCAATTAAGAAAACTGTAGATGTGCTGTTGTGCTCAGAGATCTCAAAAGCCTCGTTTGTTCCAAATTTCAGACTTGATGTGTACATGTAGGTGAGACGTGGTTTGTGTGCAGAAGACAGAGAGAGGCTCTCACTGACTGACAACAGCTTACTCTGCCATGTCCTTCCACATTTAGGCCAACAAGTGTAGCAGTGGTCAGTGATTCGGGGGGGTCATTCATTGATGACTCAAGCAGAGACGGCTTGGGCTTGATTCCCCAAAGTGCTGAACACGCCCAGCTGTGCAATGAGCTCCCCTCTTCCATGGTCAATAATTGTTGAAAACAACCCAGACGATGCTCCGTCATTTTTGAAAGAAGAAAAAAGTAGAACTAGTTGAAATGTGTCAATCTAATCTTTTTTCTTTGTAACCAAAAATGAATGTTTTCAAAATGAAAAATTGCATTGAAAAGTGTGTTACTTCCTTTTTTCCTGACTTTTTAATGAAAATAATGAAAACTAAAAAGGAAAAAAGTTTTGAGCTTTGTTATTTGATTCCTAAGACCCATTTTGCAAAAAGATTTGAAATGCTGTTTTTCTTTGAAATGTCCCCACGACACACTTATAATTTTTCAAAGAGCTCCAGAGAAGAAGAAAGAAGGAGGGGGGGAATAAATGAAAAAAAAACAAATCTATTTCATTTCTGATTGTTAAAAAAAAAAAAAAACTTTTTTTGGAAACACGTTGACAATATTTTGACAAAAATTCATTTTGAAAAATTTGAACCACATGACTAGAAGGGTGATTCTGTCAGCACACCGAAAGTCGAACAGGGAGGTGCAGTGCCTATATTGGCAGAAAAAGCCCGTCTGTTGGCATGCACAGCAGGGGCAATGCAGTGCAATGCAGACATAGCCGTATTTTGCTTTGTGGGGGGGGAATATGCACAAAAGCGCACTAATATACCGGTATCGTTTTACTGGCAAAGCGCTCCTACTGTAGAACCGACCTGGGAAACTATTGCCATTGTGAGGAATCAGCTATTGAAATGATACTGGAGAAAGAGCAAGGTGAAGTAACTCCTAACTATCTCCTTACAGCGTGTCGTGAGACCAGTTGGAGAAGCTGCTGGGGTGAGTACTGTAGATTTACTTTAGAAGTAAAGAAGAAGAAAGAAGGGGGTGGTGGTGGAAATAAATGAAAAAACAACAACTTTTTTTCTGAAAACACATTGACAATATTTTTACAAAAATTCATGTTGTAAAATTTGAACCAGCTCTAATTCTTATCTTGCGGAGTCAGACTCAAGAAAGGAAGCACCAGTATGGGGTATGCCACACTGGAGTCTTGTGTCCAGTTTTGGGCCCCCCACTACAGAAAGGATGTGGACAAATTGGAGAGAGTCCAGTGGAGGGCAATGAAAATGATCAGGGGGCTGGGGCACATGACTAGAAGGGTGATGCTGTCAGCATACCGAACATCCATCGGGGAAGTGGAGTGCCTATATTGGCAGAAAAAGACCTTCTGTTGGCATGCACAGCATGTTCTGCAGGGGAATTGCAGGGGAATGCAGACATGGCTGTATTTTGCTTTGGGGGGGGGGAATATGCTATACTAGCAAAAGAGCACTAATATACCAGTATCGCTATACTGGGAAAGCGCTCCTACTGCAGAACTGACCTGGGAAACTATTGCCATTGTGAGGAATCAGCTATTGAAATGATACTGGAGAAAGAGCAGGGTGAAGTAACTCCTAACTATCTCCTTACAGCGTGTCGTGAGACCAGTTGGAGAAGCTGCTGGGGTGAGTTCTGTAGATTTACTTTATTGTCAGGCTGTTTTATATTATCTCAGTACCTCTTAGCAAGCCCGAACCCTGCGACCTATGGAAAATGGAGTACCCTGGACACATGTTCAAAGACTGGTGCTAAACACAAAGCAATGGGCTTCCAAGTCCCAGAGGTCATGTAAGTGTTAATCCAAGTGTTCTTTGCAGTTTCAATGCTCCCATTATACTGGGTTCCTGTGGGCTCCGTTCATTATAATCACTTCCCAGGTGGACTCATACATACTGTGAGCTGTGATACACTGGGAATTCTGTCATTCTGCATGCGAGAGACTGGAGATAATAGTATCACCTTGGGCAATCACATACATGGCCTCATCTATACAAGGGGCAGATCCCAAGCTGGTGTAAGTTAGTGTTGCTCTATCAATGTAAGTGGAGTCAGATCTGTCTCAGAGGGGTAGCCGTATTAGTCTGGATCTGTAAAAAGCAAAAGAGAGTCCTCTGGCACCTTGAAGAGTAACAGATGTATTGGAGCATAAGCTTTCGTGGGTGAATGCCCACTTCATCCGACGCATGTAATGGAAATTTCCAGAGGCAGGTATAAATATGCAGGCAAGAATCAGTCTGGAGATAACGAGGTTAGTTCAATCAGGGAGGGTGAGGTCCTCTGCTAGCAGTTGAGGTGCAAACTCCAAGGGAGGAGAAACTGCTTTTGTAGTTGGCTCTCTTATTGGTCCGGTTTCCCATCATGTTCAGAATCTGGAGTTTCAGGTGCTGCTTTATAAATTGGTGGTCATGGGGCCGGCGATGATTACAGACCCCTTACAAACCATAAAGGCTATGCTCAGAAACACTAGAGACAGCATATTGCCATATTACACAGGGAGGTAAATCAACTCTAACCTTTCCTCATTGATAAAGGAGATTGGTCTCTTTAACAGTCTAGGTGTTGAGTTTGAGCAATCAGGCTTGTAACATCATATACGACTAGTGGTATCGATGGAGCTGTAAACCCCTCGGACTCAATACTTCATAATCGGAGGAATCAAACGGTAACCAACATTAAGCTCCAAATCATGGCTGCCCTTCCCCCCATCTCCACCCTTTACCGAAAGGAAAGCAGTGCTTTGCCGGTAGAAGCTCTGCTGGTAAAAGTGAAAGTACTACTAGGATTAATACTTTGTATTAGAATGATGATTTTCTCTGTGAAATATGAACTTAAATGTTCTCTTTTTCTTTCTGCCCAGTGATGAATTGTTCTGTGACGATCTCTTAGCATTCCCTGTGGCTGAGTGTGAATTGTCTGAGACACCTTCTCTACTGAAAACTCACATTGATATAGCTACATCTCTCATGAGCGTGAAAAATCCACATTCCTGAAAGAAGTGGCTGTTCCAACCTAACCCTCATTGTAGACAGTGCTAGATAGGTGGAAGAATTTTACACTTCACCTAGGTACTGCCCCACAGGGATGTGGATTAACTATAGCAACAGGAGAGTCCCTCCTGTCACGGTAGCGAGTGTTTACAGGACAGGAGTTTTAGTGCTGCATTCTGTGGTTTTGCTGGTATTGCTGGGCCTGGTTTACACTAAAAAGTTCTGCCAGCATCGTTATATTCGCTAGCGTGTGAAAAAAATCACCCCCTCCTGGAAAACAGCGATACTGAAAAATCTCCGGCATGGAGGCAACTATACCAACACAGGGGTGAGTCTCTCAGCTTACTGAACGTCCCGTGGGGAGCTGGTGTTATTAGATTATTGGGTCAGACCTAGTCCTGATGTCAGCATATGCAGCCGGTACTCTAGGACCTATGCGGGCATAGGCTCTGTAGCATAGACATAGCCACATTTCGCTTTCCCAGGAGAATAGGCGATACCAGCAAAAGCACACTAGTATACTGGTAGATCTGCACTGGCAAGGCGCCCCTAGTGTAGAACTGGCTGGTAACGCTATTGCTATTGGGAGAAATCAGCAACTTGGAAATGATATTGGAGAAGGGAGTTGCTTGATCCTGCTCTATTTCCTTACAGGGGCTCGTGCGTCCGGTTGGACGTCTTGCTGAGGTGAGTACTCAAAATTACTTTGCTGTCCAGCTGTTCTGTATTATCACAGTATCTCTTAGCAAGCCTGAACCCTGAGCCCAGTGGTCAGCTGGAATAGCCTAGACACACATGGAAAGAGTGAGGTAAAACACAAAGCTATGGGCTTCCTATTCCAACAAGCGCACAGAAGAATTACAGATCCCCAGCCGGTATAAATGATCTATAGCTTCACTGGAGCCAACGGGCCAGATTCCAAATGGGTGTAAAGCAGCATTGCTGTATTGGAGTTAATGCTCCAGGCTAAACTGAGGCACGTCCGTTGGAGGCAGGACAGGGCTAGAAGCGTCACTGGTGCTGTGCCTGTGAGGACTGGAAATTCACTTTGCTGAAACCGGCTGTTACCTTGTCCTGACACTGTTCACAGAAAAAGGCCAGGTTAAATCCCAGAAGCCAATTCCCTTAACAGGTAGGGTTTGCAATTCTACTAAGTGAGAGATCCTTGGCAGTCCTATTGTCACTCATAACGGAAAATCACACCAATAAAAGGGCTCCCATATTTCAGAATCTGGAGGTTCAGGTGCTACTTTATAAATAGGTGGTCATAGGCCCAGGTATGATTACAGCCCCCTTACAAACCATAAAGGCCATGTTCAGAAACACTAGGGACAGCATAGACACACCCTGAGTAGCACTAGTGGGGAGTGGAGGTTAAAGAGTTTTTGTCAGGCATTAAGAATGTTCTTTAGATCTATTATTGTGCTTCGATATCTCTTACTCTGCCATATCCATTACTCATCTAGACCAACAAGTGCAGTACTTCTCAGTGATCTAGGGAGTCACATTCTTTGTGGGCTTAAGCAGAGATGACTTAGACTCATTCCCAAAATGAGGTGACTACACTCAGCTGTGCATTCAGCTCCCCTCACATGTTTTCTACCTTTTTTGAAAACTAGAAACAGGATGCTCCGCCATTTTTGAACTGAGAATAATGTAGAGCAAGTTGAAAATTTGTCACTTTAATATATTTTGTATTTGTCATGAAAAAAGTTTTCTTTTAATATGAACATTTTAATGGAAAAAGTTTCTTCCATTTTTTCTTTTTTTTTCAATGAAAATAAGAAAAACCAAAAGAAGTTTTGAATTTGGTCATTTCATTCCCCACGGTCCAATTTCCAAATAGAGTTGAAATGCTATTTTTCTTTGAAATTTACACATTTATAATTTTTCAAAGAGCTCCAACGAAGAAGAAAAAAAGGGGGAAGTAAATGAAAAAAAAAAGCAAAACTTTTTCATTCCTGATTTTGTTAAAAAAAGTATTAATTAGATTTCTGGGGGGGGGGGGGGGGGCAGAATTAATTTTTTTTTTTAAATTCATTACAAAAAGTGTTGATCATCCCTAATTCTTATCTTGAGGGATCAGAGTCATGAAAGGAAGCTCCCATAGTCCAAATTCTGGAGGTTAAACTCACCCCTGTGAAGCAGGGATAGGGGGGCTGTTTACTTTCGCAGAACTCTCTGGGGCCATGTCTACAATACAGACTTCTGCTGGCATAGCTCCATCTCTATGGGGTGTAAAAAAGTTCACGTCAGTATGTGGATCCTCTACCCTAGGGCCGATGCAGGCACAGGCTCTGTAGTGTAGACATGGCCTCATCTCCCTTTCAGAGGAGAACAGGCGATACCAGCAAAAGCACACTAGTATACTGGTAGAACTGCACTGGCAATGCGCTCCTAGTGTAGAACTGGCTGGTAACACTATTGCCATTGTGAGGAATCAACAACCTTGAAATGATATTGGAGAAGGAGTTTCTTGATCCTGCTCTATTTCCTTACAGGCGGTTGCGCGTCCAGCTGGAGGTCTTGTAGGGGTGAGTACTCAAAATTACTTTGCTGCCCAACTGTTTAATATGATCATTCCAGAGGACATGCTTCCATGCTGATGACTGGATCTGTTTGATAATAATCCAAAGCAACGTGCGCACTGACACACGTTCATTTTCATCATCTGAATCAGATCCACCAACAGAAGGTTGATTTTCTTTTTGAGTTGTTCGGGTTCTGTAGTTTCCACATGTGAGTGTTGCTCTTTTAAGACTTCTCACAACATGTTCCACACCTCGTCCCTCTCAGATTTCGGAAGGCACTTCAGATTTTTAAGCCTTGGGTCGAGTGCTGTTGCTATCTTTAGAAATCTCACATTGGTATCTTCTTTGTGTTTTGTCAAATCTGCAGTGAAAGTGTTCTTAAACAAACAGCATGTGCTGGGTCATCATCCGAGACTGCTATTACATGACATATATGGCAGAATGTGGGTAAAACACAGAGCAGGAGACATACAATCTCCAACAATGAGTTCAGTTACAAATTTAATTAACACATTATTTTTTTGAACGAATGTCACGAGCATGGAAGCATGTCCTCTGGAATGGTGGCCAAAGCATGAAAGGGCATATGAATGTTTAGCATATCTGGCACGTAAATACCTTGCAATGCCGGCTACAAAAGTGCCATGCGAACGCCTTTTCTCACTTTCAGGTGACTCTGTAAATAAGAAGTGGGCAGCATTATCGCCCGTAAATGAAAACAAACTTGTTTGTCTTAGCGATTGGCTGAACAAGAAGTAGGATTGAGTGGAATTGTAGGCTCTAAAGTTTTACATGGTTTTGTTTTTGAGTGCAGTTAATTTAAAATAAAATCTACATTTGAAAGTTGCACTTTCACACAAAAGAGATTGCATTACAGTCCTTGTATGAGGTGAATTGAAAAATACTATTTCTTTATATCGGAAGGACAGAACAGGTCGTGCTGGTGGGGGAGTGACACTAGATGTGAAAGAAAACAGAGTCAAATGAAGTAAAAATCTTAAATGAACCAAACTGTACCATAGAATCTCTATGGATAGTAAGTCCATATACAACCAACCACCTGACCAAGATAGTGATAGCGACTGTGAAATGCTCAGAGAGATTAGAGAGGCTATAAAAAAACAACTCAATAATAATGGGGGATTTCAACTATCCCCATATTGACTGGGTACATGTCATCTTAGGACAGGATGCAGATATAAAGTTTCTTGACACTTGACTACTTCTTGGAGAAGCTAGTCCTGGAACCGCCAAGGCGAGAGTGTAGAACTGGCTGGTAACACTATTGCCATTGTGAGGAATCAACAACCTTGAAATGATATTGGAGAAGGAGTTTCTTGATCCTGCTCTATTTCCTTACAGGCGGTTGCGCGTCCGGTTGGAGGTCTTGTAGGGGTGAGTACTCAAAATTACTTTGCTGTCCAACTGTTTAATATGATCATTCCAGAGGACATGCTTCCATGCTGATGACTGGATCTGTTTGATAATAATCCAAAGCAATGTGTGGACTGACACACATTAATTTTCATCACCTGAATCAGAGGCCAACAACAGAAGATTGATTTTCTTTTTGGGTGGGCCACTGCGGGGAGCCCTGGGCCCTTTAAATCACTGCTGGAGCCCTGCTGCTGCTACCCCGATGTAACGGGGTTTTACCTATTTTGGATTTTTGGCTCCCAAGGACCACGTTATATCAGGGTGGAGCCCTGCTGCTGCTACCCCTGGGGATCCCGCAGCGGTGCTCGGCCGGCGATTTAAAGGGCGCGGGGATCCGGCTGCTGCAGGGAGCTCCGGGTCCTTTAAATCACCGCTGGAGCCCTGCCGCCGCTACCCCGATGTAACGGGGTTTCACCTATTTTGGATTTTTGGCTCCCAAGGACCATGTTATATCGGGGTAGAGGTTTACAGTAAAGAACAGAATTACCACACACCTAGATGAACACAATTTGTTGGGGAAGAGTTAACATGATTTTTGTAAAGAGAAATCATGCCTTACCCATCTACTAGAATTCTTTGAGGGGGTCAACAAGCATGTGGACAAGGGGGATCCAGTGGATATAGTGTACTTAGATTTCCAGAAAGCTTTTGACAAGCTCCCTCATCAAAGATTCTTAAGCAAAGTGAGCTGTCATGGGATAAGAGGGAAGATCCTCTCATGGATCAGTAATTGGTTAAAAGATAGGAAACAAAGGGTAGGAATAAATGGTCAGTTTTCAGAATGGAGAGAGGTAAATAGTGGTGTCCCGCAGGGGTCTGTACTGGGACCAGCACTACTCCACATATTCATAAACAATCTGGAAAATGGGATAAACAGGGAGGTGGCAAAATTTGCAGATGATACAAAACTACTCAAGATATTTAAGACCAAAGCAGACTGTGAAGAGTTACAAAGGGATCTCACAATAACTGGGTGACTGGGCAACAGAATGGCAGATAAGAACATAAGAACATAAGAAAGGCCGTACCGGGTCAGACCAAAGGTCCATCCAGCCCAGAATCCTGTCTACCGACAGTGGCCAATGCCAGGTGCCCCAGAGGGAATGGACCTAACAGGTAATGATCAAGTGATCTCTCTCCTGCCGTCCATCTCCACCCTCTGACAGACAGAGGCTAGGGACACCATTCCTTACCCAGCCTGGCTAATAGCCATTAATGGACTTAACCACCATGAATATATCCAGTTCTCTTTTAAACGCTGTTATAGTCCTAGCCTTCACAACCTCCTCAGGTAAGGAGTTCCACAAGTTGACTGTGCGCTGCGTGAAGAAGAACTTCCTTTTATTTGTTTTAAACCTGCTGCCTATTAATTTCATTTGATGACCCCTAGTTCTTGTATTATGGGAATAAGGAAATAACTTTCCTTATCCACTTTCTCCACATCACTTATGATTTTATAGACCTCTATCATATCCCCCCTTAGTCTCCTCTTTTCCAAGCTGAAGACTCCTAGCCTCTTTCATCTCTCCTCATATGGGACCCGTTCCAAACCCTTAATCGTTTTAGTTGCCCTTTTCTGAACCTTTTCTAGTGCCAGTATAATGAAATTCAATGTTGATAAATGCAAAGTAATGCACATGGCAAAACATCATCCCAACTATAATATACAATGACAGGGTCTAAATTAGCTGTTGCCACTCAAGAAAGATTTTTTTTCAATGAAAATTATGAAAAATGAAACCAAAAATGTTTTGAATGTTGTTGATTCCCCAGAGTCCTACTTGCAAATAGAGTTCAAATGCTATTTTCCTTTGAAATTTGCCACAAAACACACCTATAATTTTTCAAACAGCTCCATAAAAGAAGAAAGAAGGGGGGAAAGAAAATGAAAAAATGCAAAACTTTCATTTCCGATTTTGTCAAAAAAGAAGCGATACGTTTTCTGGTAAAGAACGGACAATTTGCTTGCAAAAATTCATTACGAAAAATGTTGATCATCTCTAATTCTTATCTTGAGGGATCAGAGTCACGAAAGGAAGCTCCCATAGTCCAGATTCTGGAGGTTAATCTCACCCCTGAGAAGCAAGGATAGCGGGACTGTTTCCCATCACAGAGCTGGCTCGGCCCGTGTCTAAAATACAGACTTCTGTTGGCATAGCTTGATCTGTATGGGGTGGGAAGAAGTTTGATTCCTTACTGACATAGCTGCTCTGGCAAAAATCATAGAATCATAGAAGATTAGGGCTGGAAGAGACCTCAGGAGGTCATCTAGTCAAACCTCCTACTCAAAGCAGGACCAACACCAACTAAATCATCCCAGCAAGGGCTTTGTCAAGCCAGGCCTTAAAAACCTCTAAGGATAGAGATTCTACCACCTCCCTAGGTAAGCCATTCCAGTGCTTTACCACCCTCCTAGTGAACTAGTGTTTCCTAATATCCAACGTAGACCTCCCTCACTGTAGCTTGAGACCACTCCTCCTTGTTCTGTCATCTGCCACCACTGAGAGCAGCCAAGCTCCATCCTCCTTGGAACTCCCCTTCAGGTAGTTGAAGGCTGCTATCAAATCCCCCCTCATTCTTCTCTTCTGGAGACTAAACAAGACCAGTTCCCTCAGCCTCTCCTCGTAAGTCATGTGCCCCAGCCCCCTAATCATTTTTGTTGCACTCCGCTGGACTCTCTCCAATTAGTCTTCATCTTTTTTGTAGTGGGGGGCCCAAAACTGGACGCAATACTCCAGATGTGTCCTCACCAATGCTGAATAGAGGGAAATAATTGCTTCCCTCAATCTGCTGGCAATGCTCCTACTAATGCAGACCAATATGCCGTTAGTCTTCTTGGCAACAAGGGCACATTGCTGACTCATATCTAGCTTCTCCTCCAATGTAATCCCCGGGTCCTTTTCTCCAGACCTACTGCTTAGCCAGTCGTTCCCCAGGATGTAGCAGTCCATGGGATTCTTTCGTCCTCAGTGGAGGACTCTGCACTTGTCCTTGTTGAACCTCATCAGATTTCTTTTGGCACAATCCTCCACTTTGTCTAGGTCACTCTGGACCCTATCCCTACCCTCCAGCGTATCTACCTCTCCCCCCAGTTTAGTGTCATCTGTGAACTTGCTGAGGTTGCAATCCAGCACATCATCCAGATCATTAATAAAGACGTTGAACAAAACCGGCCCCAGGACCAAACCCGGGGGCACTCCGCTTGAAACCGGCTGCTAACTAGACATCGAGCCGTTGATCACTACCCTTGAGCCAGACATCCTAGCCAGCTTTCTATCCACCTTATAGTCCATTCATCCAATCCATACCTTTTTAACTTGCTGGCAAGAATACTATGGGAGACCATATCAAAACCTTTGCTAAAGTCAAGATATATCACGTCCACTGCTTTCCCCATATCCACAGAGCCAGTTATCTATCTGGTTGGTCAGGCATGATTACTGTAACTGTAGTTATACCAGGCATGATTACTGTAACTGTAGTTATACTACCAAGTGCTCTTGGTGGTATTGCTGGGCCTGGTGTACACTTCACTGTTCTGCCAACATCGCTGTATCAGCTAGCAGTGTGAAAAACACTATGCTGAAAAATCCCCAGCATAGAAGCAACTATACTGACACAAGAGTGAGTCTCTCAGTTTACTGAACGTCAAGCGGGGAGATGGTGTTATGATGTTGGAACAAGTCCTTAAGTCATCATATGCAGCCTGTACTCTAGGGGCTATGAGGGCATATGCTCTGTAGTGTAGATATTTCAGAGGAGAATATGCTATACCAGGAAAAGCACACTAGCGTACTGGTAGAACTGTACTGACAAAGCGCTCCTAGTGTAGAATTGGCTGGTAACGCTCCTGCCACTGTGAGGAATCAACAACATAAAGTGATATTGGAGAAGGGAGTTTCTTGATCCTGCTCTATGTCCTTACAGGAGGTTGTGCGTCCAGTTGGACCTCTTCTTGGGGTGAGTACTCAACAATACTTTGCTGTCCGCCTGTTTTATATAATCATTCATGAGGACATGCTTCCACGCTGATGACTGGTTCTGCGTGATAATAATCCAAAGCGGTGCGGAATGATGCACGCTCATTTTCATCATCTGGGGCAGATGCTACCAACAGAAGGTTGATTTTCTTTTTGGGTGGTTCGCTTTCTGTAGGTTTCGCATTGTAGTGTTGCTCTTTTAAGACTTCTGACAACATATTCCACATCTCATTCCTCTGAGATTTTGGAAGGCACTTCAGATTTTTAAACCTTGGGCTGAGTGTTGTAGCTATCTTTAGAAATCTCACCTTCTTTGTGTTTTGTCAAATTTGTCAAAGCACTGCTAGTGTAGAACTGGCTGGTAAAGCTGTTGCCATTGTGAGGAATCAGCTACATTGAAGTGATTTTGGAGAAGGGCGTTTCTTGATCCTATCATAACTGTTTCCTTCCAGGAGGTCGTGCACCCAGTTGGAGATCTTCTTAATGTGAGTACTCAAAATTATTTTGCAGTCCAGCTGTTTTATATGATTTCAGTACCTCTTAGTAACCCTGAACCCTGAGCCCAGTGTTTAGCTGGAATAGCCTAGACACACGTGGAAAGAGTGAGGCAAAACACAAAGCTATGGGCTTCCAAGTCCCACCCGGGTGTCTAAGAGTTAATCCGAGTGTTCTTTGTAATTTCAATTCTCCCATTATACAAGTAGGCAATTTATTTTGCTTTTCCGTGGTCTCTCTTCATTATGACCAGGTCCCAGATGGAGTCAGACATATTGTGAGCTGTGATTCACTGGAAATCCTGTGAATCTGCATACTTGAGACTGGGGATAATAGTATCTCCACAGGCAATCACATACGTGGCCTCATCTATACAAGGGAGCAGATTCCCAGATGATGTAAATTGGTGTTGCCCCAATAAAATAAGTGGGGACAGATCAACAACTGGTGTCACTCATCTATAGCTCAATGAACGTTAGTGGGGCCAAATGCCCAACGGATGGAAATCAGTCTTAGCTCCAATAAAGTGAGTGAGGCTAGATCCCCAGTTGGTGGAAACGATCTACAACTCCAGGGGAGTCAATGGGCCAGATTCCAAATGGGTGTAAATCCACATCTCTGTATTGGAGATGCACCAGAGTAAACTGATGTAGCTCCATTGGAGTTAGAGCAGAGGTTCGCAGCGTCAGTGGTGCTGTGCCTGTGAGTACTGCAAATTCACTTTGCTTTACGAGTCTGCTACATTACCCGGATAATTTTAACAGAGGCCAGGTTAAGTGATGGAAGCCCATTTCCTTAATGGGTAGCAACTGGCACGCCTAGTTTCTCTCATGATGGTAAATCAGACCAATAATATGGTTCCTATTGTGACGGGATCCCCAGGGTGCAGCCTGGGACTGGGGGACTGCTGTGCTCCCTCAACTCTCTGCAGCCTGGGCTGTCTCTCACAATGCCTTGCTAGTGACCAGCAGCAAACCCCTCCAGGTGCTGTTATCACTCAGCACAACCACATGTGGAGCCCCACACTCAGCTAGATTGCATGAATGCTTCCATAGCCGCTCATAAATCACACAGAGAAGGCACCAGCCAAATTCCCCCAGCTCCCAGCACTGTACCTCAGGAATATACCATCTTGCACTGCTCAAGACACTGTCCCTGAACTGTTCACCTTTGGGCAAAGAGGAAAGCGCAGACATGTACAATCATATTTCTGAGAGAAAATCGTCATTATAATATAGAGTATGTTACTCCTACCATTACTTTCATTGTTACCAGCAGCATTTGTACGGGCCCAAGATGAGCAGTGCAAATGTATTGATTGTTTCACCACTTCATCAATGGAAAGTGGATATACACCAGCCTTTGCCAACCTGAGCAGTTTTGCCGCACAATTCATACAAACTCACTGGTAAAGATGAATAGTTAAACAAATGTTTTGACTACAAAAGGTAGATTTTAAGTGATAGGCAAAAAGTCAGAGTTAATTACCAAAATACAATAAAATCTAAGCATGCAGTCTAAGCTCTCAACCCTATTAAGACTGGGCAACATCTAGATTAAGCAGTTTTTCTCACTCCACTGGATATTGGAGTCCTTCATGTACTGATTTCACCCTTGAAACCTGGGCCAGTCTCCTCTACCGGAGTCTTCAGTCTTCTGTGAGTGTCTTTGTTGCTTGCAGCATAGGTGGGGGCAGGAGAAAGGCCAGGCATGGGGCCCCTGTGTCATGAGTCCCCAGCCAAGGTTGAGCAATTCCCTTGGTGTGGCCTCATGCAGGTGAGTCATTGCATTGTAGCTCCCTTGCTGGACAATGACCAGTGATGTCTGTTCAATAGCACCCATCCCGGTGTTGGTTACCTCCCTTGTCATTGTCTTTGTGTAGCTAGTATCTGGGTGCCTCCGAAACCCACAGCATATTTTAGTGAAAACCATACAGCACAATTCTTATAATTTCATATGCATTGCTGCTACAGATGTTTAGATAGAACAATGTCTTTCAGCAGATCATAACCTTTCCCCTGATAGCTTACCAGGCATGCTTTATATGCAAGATCACGGTTATATAAAAATGAAGGCACTCCCCAAAGTATAGCGTGTCACACCCACGTTTCAAAATCTGGAGTTTCAGGTGTTGCTTTACAACCTGCTGGCCAAGAACAATCTATAGCTGCCATTCTCCTCGTCTCCATCCCTTGCCCAAAGGGAAGCAGCGCTGGGCCCGTACAAATGCTGCTGGTAACAATGAAAGTAATGGTAGGAGTAACATACTCTCTATTATAATGAAGATTTTCTCTCAAAAATATGATCTGACATGTCTGCACTTTCCTCTTTGCCCAAAGGTGAACTGTTCAGGGACAGTGTCTTAGCATTCCCTGTAGCTGAGTTTGGATTGTCTGAGTGAGCAGGAAGGAGGATGAAAGGTTCTCCTCACTTATTAAGAACATTCTTTACATCTATTATTGTGTTTAGATAGATTAAAAGCAGCTTTTGTCCAAGTCTCAGATTCAGTGTGTACATATGCTTCTAAGAAGTTTGTGTGCTGGAGAAATAGAGGCCCTCACTGACTGACATTAGCTTACTATGCCGTTTCCCCTACGCATTTAGTCCAACAGGAGGAAAAGTTGTCACTCATTTAGGGGGTCTCACAGTTGTGGGTTTCAAGTACAGATGCCTGGGGCTCGATTTCAAAAGGTGCCAAGCACCCTGGGCTACAACTGAAGTCAGTAGGGGCTCTGGGACAATTTGCCATGACACAAGCACCTCAGCTGCTTCTGCCAGGGATAGGAGCTAACCAGCCTCATTCCAATGACACAGGAAGTCAATGGAAACAAATAACTTTCTTGTTTTTTTTCCCTAAAGAATTTACTAGCGAAATGATCTGTGGTGAGTATCTCAAGTTCTCTCTCTTGGGGAATCTCTTGCATTATCTTGGCAGCTCTCATAATGGGAATTGAGACTGGAGCCATTTGAGTTAAAGGAGGCACCCTTAGTATATATCATGGTACAACCTCAGTGAAAGGAAAAAGTGCCCCCCTCTGTTGCTGCTCCCCACCAGCCCTGACACAGAAGGGTCCCCCACCGAGCAGCATCTGCAAATGGCATGAAACTGTTTGTTTCAGCTGCTGCCTTTAGTCCATGCCAAGGAGTAACAACTAGCAAGGAGAAACAAAGCTTTAACTTTTAGTTTATGAGGTGTCATTTTCCTGCTTGTCTGGTAGTTAGAGAGGGGATGGGTGAGTGCCAGGCCCAAATTCATGTTAATAACAGAGAACACCACTAGCACAATTCATAGGTTCATACATTTTAAGGCCAGAAGGGACCATTCCATTCAGCTAGTCTGACCTCCTGCATAACACCGTCCAGGGAATTTCATCCAGTCATTCCTGCAACAAGCGCATGATTTCTAGATGAGCTTTGGGCACACCTTAAAGAAAGATATCCTGTGTAAAGTCCTCACCAGCACCTACATGTTTTAAGACTGTAAGTTGCGTTTTCAAAAGTGAGGTTCACTTCGGCACTTCATATCCCCGGACTTTCACCAGGACTCAGGCTCCTAAGTGCCTACGTCAATTTTGAATGTGGGACTAGAACTTGGACTCCTAAGTCACTTATCAAAGGGGTAGCCGTGTTAGTCTGGATCTGTAAAAGCAGCAAAGAGTCCTGTGGCACCTTATAGACTAACAGATGTTTTGGAGCATGGGCTTTCGTGGGCGAATGCCCACTTCTTCGGATGCATGTCACTTAGTTGCTCATGCAAATTTTATGCCAAGACTTGATTGACAGACTTCAAGTGATGGAGAATCCACCTTGTCCCTTGGTAACTTCCCCGTTTGATGGTTGTGTTCATGTAAAAGGGAATGTCTCCAGTTCACCTGTTCCTAGTTAAGTGCCTCCCAGTGGGTCCTGATAGAGGGCTCCTGACCTTGAAAAAGACTCAGGCAGCAGTTGAGAAAGGAGTCAGGTTGGAGAAGCAGGGAGCTGTTAAGAATTGCTAGGAGAGAACTGTCTGAGATCTGAGAAGGCAGCAGTGGAAGATGTTGGGGAAGAGACCTGTGCAGAGAGAGAACTTCCGAGAGCTGTTAGCATAGTGCTGTGGATGGCAGCCATTGGAGAGAACTGGCCAGAGCAGGGAAACCCTGCTGAATGGAAGGTGTGTGCAGAGGTCCCTAGGTAAAGGGGACAAACTAGCTGAGTCAGGGCAGGCTGAGCCAAGAAGCAGAGGGCTGTTTCTAGATCGAGGCTCCCGGGAGATGTTGCTTAGCAGGGGTAGGACTCACAGGCAAAGGGGCCTGAAGTGTGGAACACTGTGGGGAGCCCTCTCGCAGAAGACCTGAACCGAGGGCTGTGGGAGAACAGAGGTAAGAAGGATGGAGAATCACCGGAGATGTGGCGGCCCTAGAATGGGGCCCAAAAGAACTGGGGAACAGTGTGGTTGTTGCCTCTCAGGAGCATAGGCGCCAATTCCGTGGGTGCTCTGGGGCTTCCATTAGCCAAACCTGGAAGAATGTACCGCGTAGCAGCACTGGCTTTGTGACATGCTTCCTCTCCACAACCAGTTTTCCTGATCTCACAGCAGCCACTTCACCACCAGGTTCATGCCCCACAGATCAGGAGCAGGGCAGAGGGCTACTCTCAACATCACTGGGCTGCCCCCTTCAAGCACACACGGCTTCTTCCCCTTCCCTCCTGTCACCCTCTCCATTGACTGCAATGCTGAGAAGTGCAATGCTTTCTCCTTGAAACAGCATCCCCATGGCAGACAGAGTAAACCCTCCCTCTGTGTGTAAATACTGACACACTGGCAGGGATCTGAGGAGTGTGGGAACCAGCGCATAAATCCCAGTGGTAGCTCAAATCCCCCAAAGAAAGTTTTAATATCTAAAATAGCCCTTCCCTTTAACAAATCCAAGAGCTCAGTTCCAGCCCTCCCAAATCTCCCCTTGCCCTCTCCTCCCTCATTTCCCCATCCAATGCCATCAGTAGCAGTTTTAAAGGACACTGCTGTACAACGCACAATACTGTAAGTGAAATGCTGTCTGCCACACACAGCTGTACGGGGCTAGAAAGGGACTAAACTCCTTCAGGGAGTGGGGGAGGGCTCTTGTCTGATTCCCTGTGGGTTACTGGGACCATAATGACCGTTTGCCATCTCTCCCCAGGACTAAGAATTATGAATTAATAACTCAAACGCTGACGAAACCGGATTGGCTGACTTCGATGATGACACCTGCCATTACGCTTCCTGTGCTGCCGCTTCACAACTCTCCCACCAATCAAATGCTGACGGACAATCATGAATCATACTGAATGTGCCTCTAGCTGATTACTGTGACAGTCCTTGATTTTTTATGCTTTTTGCTGTAACAGGGAGCGGAGGGACACTGAGCTCTGTCCCGCAGCTGCCCTGGGGGATGGCGAGCGCTTTGCAAAAATTAAAATAAATACAAATGCACAAAAAATGTTCAGTAGCTGTTGGTTTTTTTTTACTTTTTAGTAAATTAAATTTCCTTCCAGGCTGGCATAGGATTTGCTCCACTGTAAACGCTGACACTATTGTTAGTCAATTCCCAACTCTTTGTAGGCAATGATTACTGTATGGGGGAAAGACACTCTGTTCTCCAGTATTGCTCCCTCTCCCTCAGTGGGGAAACCGGGACAGCAGCAGCACTGGGGAAAATGACTAATGGAGTGACACACAAACCCAGAAGAGCAGGAGGGAAGAGTATCTGTAAACTGAGCTACAGAACCACACTACCAGGGCCGTGACTGAGAGAACGTGGGGCAAGTTTTCCTTTCAGGGTAGATGTTCCAGCACATAATCCCTAAAGTCTAGAGGTGCCTCCTTGCACTCCATAAAACGATCCTTTTCCAGAACAGTTACACTCTTTTGACCTAAACATCAGACTAGACACCACTCCCATTAAATCAACCCATAAACTGCACCTCAGTCTTGCTTCTTCAAAGGACACAGATTAGGGATAAATTCATATGAAGGTTTAATTTGTTCTCAATTATTTTGGGCTTCAGCCACTTCCACTGGCTTCTCAGCCTCTTCCAGCCCAGCTCCCTACGTCCGGACTGTCACCCTCTATCCTTCATGTCACACACAATATCTCTTCCCCAAAAGACACTGGGGTTGGGCTTTGCAAAGAATCCTAAAGCAGTTAGGGGAGCTGGATACCAAACTTCCTTCGGTCTGTCTGCAAATCCCAACCTAGGGAACAGAATAATATTTTGCAAAGCAGATGGGAGCAGGGCTGCTCTTTTTGATCACTCCACTCACAACATGTCGACCGCTGCTGGAAATAAAAGTGGCAGCTCTTCCTGAACCCCTCTCCACATTCGCATGACTCTACTGGATTGGGACTGCAGAAGCAGCCACTTCCACACAACCTGTTAGGAAGGTGTCAAAGCTCTGATCCAGTGCCCCACCAGACTGCTGTGAGGGGACCCAGCCACTGGTTTCCATGTCTTTCAACCCTCCAGAGTCTGAACAGACAGGAGCCTAGAGACTGGCCCTGTCTTGGGGTCCTTATGCACACGCCCAGGGTGCTGATCTATCTAGCACCCCCTCCTGAGAGTTATAACCAGGGGGTCCAACCTCCCAGTTGCTAGAATCAGCGCGGACTCCTCTGACTCCCCCGTAGCTTAAACTCACCCTCTTCCAGAATCCCCCCGAAGACAGGAGCCTTCCAGTTTAACTCTCCCAGGGGGGCCACGATAAGGTGAAACATGTAACATGGAGAGTCAGACTTTACATGGGATTCTAAAATACTATTGCACTTCACTTAAGCACAAGAAATACACAGAGAGCAGATCGTATAGAAACCCACAAATATCCTAAACACAATGCCCCTCACTCTGGCTTGCCCTTCCCTTGGGAATCCTTTGGGGACCATCTATGTTTAGGCAGGCAGGGTTCCCCCACCTCATCAGGCTCTTGCAACAGTTCCCCTCGACTTGGACTGGAAACAACGACCGAAGACCCCAAATAGATCAACTCCTGCCTTTCTACCCTTCCAATCCCCGTCAGGTGTGACCCCTGGATCTGTCTCCTCAGGCAACTTCATTGCCAGTGGCCCACTCCCTGACAAACTGATCCTCCAGGTTCGGAGCCGGTCTACTCTCTAGGATGTTTGTATTTGAATAGGGGACCATCCCAATTTAATGACCCTCTACTGTCAGTGCTGAATCATTACACCTTGGCATTTCCGTCTACCATGGAGACAAAGAGATCACAGAGAAGACCCCTCCCCCTCCGCCCCCACATTCAAAATGGAGTTTGCAATCTAATAAAGATACAGATGGACAGTTCATAAGCTCACACAGAACTCAAACTGCATGGACAGATTCCCAAATCATCAAGAAGCCATGTCAAAACTTAGCCTACAAAGGCTAGAGTCCACTATTAAATCTTAAGAAAATGCAGGTGTAACCCATGCCTAGCCTGTGCGGCTGTGTGCCCTCTAGCAGCAGGACAACATACAGGTGTATTAGTCAGCAACTGACTTTGCACAAACAAATAGAACTCTTTCAGCTCTGGCGTGATTTCAGATGTAGCTAGCCAGGGTTCAGTCCCCCCGATGGCTCCTTCCCAGGGGAGTTTTGTCAGAAGAGATGGTCCATACGAGGATTGGAGCTGCAATGGAACTCGGAAAGATGGGACGAGCTTTCGCAGCCAGGGCAGCTTTTAGCTCATGGTGATGAGGGTCTGATCACCATTATTAGACATTGTGGCTCTCTGCTCCCTCTAGTGGTGGCTGATTGTTGGTGACACTCCATGTATTTGTGATTTATACCTACAAGGTATCTTCACACAAACAGGGCATTTTAAAGTGCCCTTTATATCAGGCCAACATTTTCCAAAAGTAACTAGTGATTCTGGGAAGCCCAAATTGACATGTCTTCAAAGAGAGCTGATTTTCACAGGTTGGATGCTCTGCAAAAGGCGTTTTGAGTTGTGCTCCCAAAATCACTATGATAAAACAAATGCCAAAGAAAAATCTCCAGGTGCCTCAACTCACCCATATCAATCAATTAAGGTAACAACACAGCCCTATTAGTCCCTCCCCAGAAAAGTACCTTCAACCTTCCCCACAGCGGTTCCCTAACTATTTGTCACGATCCCAGGCATCAGCAGATAGAGGTGCAGCAATCCATTTTCCTCCGCACAGCGTGACCTCGCATGTACGATGCATGTGAAGTCATGAGACATTGAAAATGCCATTTTGCTCTATGATGTGGCATCCTCCACACAGCAGGACCCTGCACATACCACACGTATGAGGACATGCGGCACGGAAGATGCCATTTAATAAAGCAAATTGGCATCGTCTATGAGGCGTGATGTCGCATGCAACATACATGTGAGTCATGCTGTGCTGAGGATGCCATTTTGCTCTCCAAAATCGTAGAATCATAGGACTGGAAGGGACCTCGAGAGGTCATCTAGTCCAGTCCCCTGCACTCACGGCAGGACTAAGTATTATCTAGACCTTCCCTGACAGGTCTTTGTCCAACCTACTCTTAAAAATCCCCCATGATGGAGATTCCACCACCTCCCTAGGCAATTTATTCCAGTGCTTAATCACCCTGACAGTTAGGAAGCTTTTCCTAATGTCCAACCTAAACCTCCCTTGTTGCAATTTAAACCCATTGCTTCTTGTCGTAGCCTCAGAGGTTAACGAGAACAATTTACCTCTCTCCTGCTTGTAACAATCTTTTATGTACTTGAGCACCGTTATCATGTCCCCTCTCAGACTTCTCTTTTCCAGACTAAACAAACCCAGTTTTTTCAGTCTTCCCTCATAGGTCATGTTTCCTAAACCTTTAATCATTTTTGTTGCTCTTTTCTGGACTTTTTCCAATTTGTCCACATCTTTCCTGAAATGTGGCGCCCAGAACTGGACACAATACTCCAGTTGAGGCCTAATCAACGCAAAGTAGAGCGGAAGAATCACTTCTCATGTCTTACTTAAAACACTCCTGCTAATAAATCCCAGAATGATGTTTGCTTTTTTTGCAACAGTGATACACACTTGACTCATATTATCTGGCTTTCTATGAGTGGGAAATGCAGGTCACCGTCTCTGCAAATGCACAGCAGGATCTGGGTAGAGCTGTTGACGTCGCTAGGCCTCACCCTAGGTAACTCGGGAGGGTAGACGACCACAAGTGTCAATAAAGCCTTCCTGCACTAGGCCTATATGAACCAAACTTCTTCCATGTTTAAACTCTAATCAACCTCAAAAGCCAGGTGCAATTGGAATATGTAAGCAACCAGTTATCTGTGTGCAACCCCCTGCTCACACCGGTATCAAGCAGTAATAATGAGGCCTGCATGTTTCTGGCTAAAGAATAAAAGGACAAAATAACGGTTTAAAGAAGTTACTAACAAGCTAGGCTTATAGGTGCCAAAAATAACTTAACTGCTTAAATGTAATCGTTATTTGCTTAGTAACTGTTACCAGGGAAGGGAGGGCTAAAGGGGAAGAAAGAAAGGGAAAGGGGGGGGGGGTAAAGCTTAACTGCAAAATGTATAAAAGAGGAAAAACTGTTTCTGTTAGTGTGCTTGATTTGAGACGTGCCTGTCTCCTAGCACCGCTTTGGGATCCCAAATAAACGTTGTTTGCTTCTCCACCGCTGCTGTGTTTATTGGCGCGAAGCACACCGGGCAACGAACCCCGCTGTTGCTGTCCTCGGGCCTCTGTGCCGGCAACAGAGGCATCCATGGTTATGTTCTCTGTCTGGATACCGGCGCAGGTGGAGGAGACAGGAGCAGCATTGGCACTGGTGACACGGCTCTTCCTAACCATAGGTATTATATTACATCTCCCTCCCACAAACTCCATCTCAAACACCCCTGTTCACTAGTTCCCCGTGGTCGCTTAGCCTCTGGCTTTTAAGGCCTTCTCTCCTAGGTCAGCCCTACCCCCTCGTTAATCACACAAGGGGAGGGTGATCACAAGGCTGATTGAGGCTGATCAAGGATGATCCAGGGAAAAAGGCTCAAACAGTCCTCAGACACACAATCCCAACTGACCCTGTAACTTAAAGAACCTGAAAGAGAAAGAGAAATACAAAGAGCCAAACAACCTGACTCACCCCAAGATGAGTACTCGCACATTGTTCGTTGAGCAGGGAGATCACCTCACCCTGTCAAACTCCCCTGTTTGCGATCCCCAGCTGGCTAGTATTAATGTATTTCTCCTGAAAACGTCCCCATGAGGTAGGGACGTGCTGCTACCCTCATTTTGCGAATGGCAAACAGAGAGCCTATGTGATTTGCCCAAGGTCACACAAGAGCTCTGTAGCAGAGCAAAGAATTCAACTCCTGGCGAGGGCCCTAACCACTGGACAAGGCTTCCTGTCTAATGGCCTTAGAATGGGTCTGAGTTTAGCTCAGTTGGTAGAACATCAGACTTTTAATCTGAGGGTCCAGGGTTCAAGTCCCTGGGCAGGTTTAGGGGGGATCATTTCCCCCTGTGGTATCCTTCAAGAGGCAGCTTGATATAAAGGGGGGAGGGAAAGCTCAGTGGTTTGAGCATTGGCCTGCTAAACCCAGGGTTATGAGTTCAATCCTTGAGGGGCCATTTAGGGATCTGATATTCTATGATTCTATGTTGCCATTAGGCTCAAAAGGACCGTAAGTTGTATCTTCACTGCAGGGTTAACGTGAGTTATGAACATGCAAGTTACGCCTCTCAAGTGAGAAGAGCCACGCTGTAATATCCCCTTCCCACTGCTATATCCACACTGACGCTGCACTCACCCCTGTGTGACGCTAGGGCTGCTGGGGGCACATCTCAGGGTTCTTTGACTTGTAGTAAGCTTCTCTTTGGATACCTTCCTAGTGAATTGTGGGATAACTTGTCTGCCCCTTCTTGGCACACCAGGGGAACCGTGGGAATGCACTGGAGGACGAGCAGTACTTGAGTAGCCTGCGTCACTACAGAGACCTCATGTTAGCAGCTGGCGAGTTGCACTAATTCTAGCTTCACCCTATACCTCGTGACAGACCAGCCAGCGCCAATTAAAAGCTCACTACACTCAAGCTAAGGGTATTTGTGTGTGGTCTGGACTTGAGTTAGGGGCAATACTCAAGTGATAACTCAAGTTAGCTTTGCAGTGAAGACAAGCCCATGTAACTGAGAAACATGTCTACTATGTTTGTACAGCGCCTAGCACAGCAAGGCATTGACTTACTTCTATACAGATGTTAAATAATAATGAAACAATGAGGTTATCTCAGCTGATCTGCTTTTGGGGTCTCTCCAGATCGACTTCTGCTCTACATTATAACATTTAACCCTCTTCAGTAGCATTTCAAACGCACTTTCCGTCCACACACAAAACTGCTTTAGTCAGTTATGGCTGGTTCTAAGCAACGTCACAAAGTGACTCTGCTCTCTGAGGACTAAAGAACAATTCAGCCCAAATCATTCCTGACTCAGTCATTTCATGAGACCTTTAAAAATGGTGTTGGACCCTGGGCAGTATTTGGAGTGGAGCTGACAGATGTCTCTCAGCTCCCTTGTTAGGCCCCTCTACATCTATTCCCTCCGATACCAGGACCCCCACATCATCCTTCCACCCTTCCAAAGAATATCTGTCTGTGCCTATGTTAATGCTACCAGATCATGTCATCACGCTACAAACCATTGGGGTTGTATCTCCACTAACATCCCCAGCAGCTGCTAAACCACATTAAATTTACCTGCAGAAACCCGATAAAAGTATGTCAAATTATGAATGGGAAAGAGTAGGTGGAAAGGAAGCTTCTGTTTTCCTTGTCTTCTAATAGAACAACAAGGGGTTATTCAATGAAATTGAATGGAGGCAAATTCAAAATGGAACCAAAGATCACATAGTGTTAATCGCACTGTTAAACAATAACAGAATACCATTTATTTAAATATTTTGGAAGTGTTCTACATTTTCAAATATATTGATTTCAATTACAACACAGAATACAAAGTGTACAGTGCTCACTTTATATTTATTTTGATTACAAATATTAGCACTATAAAAAACAAAAGAAATAGTATTTTTCAATTCACCTCTTACAAATACTGTAGTGCAATCTCTTTACCATTAAAGTAGAACTTACAAATGTAGAATTATGTACAAAAAATAACTCTCATCCCCTAACGCCCCTACTCTACTTGCGCTACATTGATGACATCTTCATCATCTGGACCCATGGAAAAGAAGCCCTTGAGGAATTTCACCATGATTTCAATAATTTCCATCCCACCATCAACCTCAGCCTAGATCAATCCACACAAGCGGTCCATTTCCTGGACACTACAGTGCTAATAAGCGATGGTCACATAAATACCACCCTATTCCGGAAACCTACTAACCGCTAAACTTACCTACATGCCTCCAGCTTCCATCCAGGACACACCACACGATCCATTGTCTACAGCCAAGCTCTAAGATATAACCGCATTTGCTCCAATCCCTCAGATAGAGACAAGCACCTACAAGATCTCTATCAAGCATTCTTAAAACTACAATACCCACCTGCTGAAGTGAAAAAACAGATTGACAGAGCCAGATGAGTACCCGGAAGTCATCTCCTACAAGACAGGCCCAGCAAAGAAAATAACAGAACACCACTAGCTGTCACCTTCAGCCCCCAACTAAAACCTCTCCAGCGCATCATCAGAGATCTACAACCTATCCTGAAAGATGATCCTTTACTCTCACAGATCTTGGGAGACAGACCTGTCCTCGTTTACAGACAACCCCCCAACCTAAAGCAAATACTCACCAGCAACCACACATCACTGAACAAAAACACTGACCCAGGAACCTATCCTTGTAACAAAGCCCGATGCCAACTCTGTCCACATATCTATTGAAGTGAAATCATCATAGGACCTAATCACATCAGCCATACCATCAGGGGCTCGTTCACCTGCACATCTACCAATGTGATATATGCCATCATGTGCCAGCAATGCCCCTCTGCCATGTACATTGGCCAAACCGGACAGTCTCTAGGCAAAAGAATTAATGGACACAAATCTGACATCAGGAATCATAATACTCAAAAACCAGTGGGAGAACACTTTAATCTGTCTGGCCATTCAATGACAGACCTGCGGGTGGCTATCTTACAACAGAAAAACTTCAAAAACAGACTCCAAGGAGAGACTGCTGAGCTGGAATTGATATGCAAACTAGATACAATCAACTCAGGATTGAATAAGGACTGGGAATGGCTGAGCCATTACAAACATTGAATCTATCTCCCCTTGTAAGTATTCTCACACTTCTTATCAAACTGTCTGTACTGGGCTAGCTTGATTATCACTTCAAAAGTTTTTTTTCTCTTATTTAATTGGCCTCTCAGAGTTGGTAAGACAACTCCCACCTGTTCATGCTCTCTGTATGTGTGTATATATATCTCCTCAATATATGTTCCACTCTATATGCATCCGAAGAAGTGGGCAGTAGCCCACGAAAGCTTATGCTCTAATAAATTTGTTAGTCTCTAAGGTGCCACAAGTACTCCTGTTCTTTTAACCAGTTACCAATCCATGAGAGTACCTTTCCTCTTATCCCGTGGCAGCTTACTTTGCATAAGAGCCTTTGGTGAGGGACCTTGTCAAAGGCTTTCTGAAAATCTAAGTACACTATATCCACTGGATTCCCCCTTGTCCACATGCTTGTTGACAGCCTTAGAGAGTTCTAGTAGATTGGGGAGGCATGATTTCCCTTTACTAAAACCATGTTGACTGGTTATATCATCGTCTCTGAACGGGAAACAGCTAAAGGTCTTGTCTGAGGTGATGCCCGGTCACACTCTAAACAGGCTCCTATTGTTTGTCCACTGGACAGTTCATTGGGTTTTTAAGAATGGGAACAGTCAGTCACTGAGAGGAGGAAGCAGAACCCATGGCTCTTATCAGCGTGAGATCGGTGCCTGCCAGAGGTGAACGAGCGCAGACAGGGAGAACAGGCTGTCAGGTGTGGATGTGTTTTCAGAAGAGCTCTTGCATGAAAGAGCTGTGATAACGTAGCAATGCCGCTGGCGACAGGTAAAGGTGGTGTGTCCAGCGAAGCAAAGAGGGGCCTCAGTAGTGCTTTGTTGTACTAGGATTGGGTCCTGGATGTGAGAGGAGAGAGAGAAAACAGAGGCCCAGATTCGCAGGCTTTGTCTACACAAGAAAGATCCATTATTTGACCAATGGTGGGATTTTAATCTGAGGTAGTTCAGCCATGAAAACCCCTGTGTGGAGGCTCTTCTTTCCATTCAAATCAGGTTTATGTTGTGTTATCCTAAACTGACCAGGAATCGGTTTCAGCTGAACTGAAATACACCACTGCTAAACTGAAGCAAATATCCACCAGTCTGTAAAACTGGTTCAACCGACTCACTTTACATTGCTCTGTCTCTCTTCGGTACTTACGTGGCCCCTGACAGTGCAAATTTTGGAAGGGTTCTAAAACCTCATGCTTAGGGAACAGCCCAATATCTGTTAGGGATAAGGATGAGACTTTCATGGGGGCAGATTCCCAGATCGGCTAATGCGGGGTTCTAAGGACTTCCTCTGTAGCAGTGGGTGCTGGCCAGTGCCGGAGGTGGGATACTGGAGGAAATGGCTCTCGGGTCTAATCCCGTCTTGCCAGTCCTTTCCTTTGGAAAACCATTTGTGATTTGCTAGCGGGGGCCAGGAATGGCGGACATTTCTGAGGAGGACGACCTGAGAGCCATGGCTGGGGGAGAGAAGTTCAGGGGAGCATTACTTGAGATGGAGAGACTTGGATAACTCTCAGCCGTCACTTGCTACACAATTGTCAGCCAGTAAACCAGGAGCTGAGTACAACTAGTGGAAGCATAATCCACTGATGTGTCTCCTGTACATAAAGTCTGAGCATGCTTGGGAGCGCCTCTGATTTTATTACTTGCTGTATTCATGCCTCCAGGGTGGCTTTTGGGACTCAGGTTATGGAGGGAGGGTCGTCCAGTGGTTAGAGCATTAGCTTAGGACTCAGGACACCACAGATCAATCCCCTGCTGTGTCACAGACTCCTGTGTGGCCTTGATTACGTTCTTGAGTCGCTCTGTGCCTCAGTTTCCCATCTGTAAGAGAGGGATAATAGCACTGCCCTTCCTTGCAGGGGTTTCGGACGTTAAGGATATGAAAGATTGGCAGATACTTCAGCTATGGGGGCCATATCTGCACCCACGGTAGACATCTCCAGTGTGGGGGGCAGGCCTTTCACAGAGGGAAAGAAGAAATTTTCATGACTTCAACGAGACAATAAAGTGGCAGGAGTTGCAGGCTACAAAGTCTGGGCAATAATGGGAGGGTAAAGACAGACTTGTTAGTTCTACTGGACAGAGCCAGTGGCGCAAGATGCTGGGCTTGAGCGAGCAGGGTAAGATCAGACTCATTGCCCCTTCAAGGGAACAGCCGTAGGGCCTGGGAGTAATTGAGAGGCTGCAGGGCTAGGGATGGGATATTTGATTAGTTAGCAGACACTGTGGGCATAGGGATTGGGGAAGTGTCAGAAACATACAGCTAAGGGTAGCATAAAATCCCTCCTTTACCTGTAAAGGGTTAAGAAGCTCAAATCACCTGGTTGGCACCTCTCCAAAAGGACCAATGAGGGGAGAAGACACTTTCAAATCTGTGGGGGAAGGTTTTTGTTTTGTCTCTTTGTGTTGTTCTCTCCGGGTCAGCGAGGAATCACGGCAGGGAAAATACATGTCCCAAAGCCACACCTGAACTAAGCATCTAAGATTATCTTTTGTTTTAGCTTGTGAATTCTCCCTGTGCTATGAGGGAGGTTTATTTCTGTTTTATTTTGTAACTTTAAAGTTTTGCCTAGAGGGGAATCATTTGGAAAGAGGGTGGTCTTCTTATTTATGGACATATACTCCAGAACAGGCTTTGGAGATGATACTGCTGAAATGTATCTTAAAAGGGCTCTCAATTCATCACCTAATTCACTCGCATCAATATCGCCCATGTCATCATGTGTCAACACTGTCTCTAGCGCCCTGCATTGCTGGTGTAGGTCTTCTTCGGGTATAGTGAGGAGTTTTGGAATATCATACAACATCACAAATACACTGCTGTGTTCCTTGAGCTGCATGGAACGTTCTAGGAGGGAGGTTTATTCCTGTTTTGTTTTGTTTTTTGTAAATTTAAAGTTTTGCCTCGAGGGGAATCCTCTGTGTTTTGAATCTGATTACCCTGTAAAGTTACCTTCCATCCTGATTTTACTTTTCCTTTATAATAAAGTTCTGCTTTTAAGAACCTGGTTGGTTTTTAGTGGCCTAAAAACCCAAGGGCTGGTCTGTGCCCACTTTGTTAACCTATTTGGTTGGTATATTATTCTCAAGCCTCCCCAGGAAAGGGGGTGACGAGGCTTGGGGGGATTTGGGGGAACAGGAACTCCAAGTGGTTTTCTTGAATCTTTGTCTAACTCACTTGGTGGTGGCAGCAGTACTCATCCAAGGACAAGGAAGGATTTGTGCCCTGGGGAAGTTTTTAACCTAAGCTGGTAGAAATAAGCTGAGGGGGTCTTTCATGCTAGTCCCCACATCTGTAGCCCAGAGTTCAGAGTGGGGAGGGATCCCTGGCATGGGGGCTGGGTCTCTGGGACTGCTCCCAGCTCTGCTTCCCGGGCTGCATTTCTGGCCCCTCTGGCCGGCCCGGCTCTGCTCCCCTGCTCAGCTTGGGCCCCTGCTCTCTCCGTACCTCTGCCCCCCACTGTCTGACCCAGGCATTCCCAGCTCACAGGGACGACGGGACCCCCCCTGGCCTCCTGACTCTCTCATTAGCCTGCCGCCCTGTCAAACAGGCTCAGAGGCCGAGGCTGACCTGGAGCATTGGCCTCTCCCCATTCTTTTAGTGCTGGGAGCTGGCCAAGCAAAACACCCCACTGAATGTCAGTAAGGGGACAACAGGCCCTTACACTAGGGCGAGCTAATCAGATCACTGGCAGGAGAAGTGTGTGTCTCTTACAAGGCGGGGACATGCAAATGAGGGAGACGGTTTCCTGTTTAAATCTGCTCCGTTCTCTGCCCAGGCTGCACCCGGAGACAGGATCCGCAGCCCCTGGCTCTGAGCAGTGACCAGCCGGTCGCCTGAGAACTTTCCGCTCCAGCACCAGGAAAGATGAGATTTTTGCTCCTTTTAAGTTTGGCGGCAGCAGCTTTAGAAGGTACGTTCCTCCCTCCGAATAACTGGCAGAGTTAGAAGAATATTGTGTTATCACTATTTCTATACCGATAGTAATGGCCTGTCTTTATTCTCAGGTGTCCAGTCCCAGGTCCAGCTGGTGGAGTCCGGAGGGGGTGTGAAAAGGCCCGGAGAGTCTGTCCGTATCACCTGCAAAGCCTCCGGGTTCCCCTTCAGCGATTCCTACCTGAGCTGGCTCCGACAGGCTCCCAGAAAGGGACTAGAATGGGTCGGTGATATAAACCCCAATGGGAGCGATATACGCTACCTTGATTCCGTGAAAAGCCGATTCACCATCTCCAGGGATAATTCCAAGAGTGAGCTGTATCTGCGAATAACCAACCTGCAATCCGAGGACGAAGCCGACTATTACTGTGCGAGAGACACAGTCAAACTCCCTTCTCCCGGCAGCCGTGCAGGGGCAGCAGTGACAGTCAGCCCCCTTCGGGCTTAGACAGGAGACCCGGCAACTGGGTGAATGTAACACAAACCTACCGTTTGTGTTACATTCACCCTGCTGTTACTCACACCTTCTTGTCACCTGTTTGAAATGGGCCATCCTGATTATCACTGCAAAAGGTTTTTTTCTCCTGCTGATAATAGCTCACCTTAATTGCTTGGTCTCGTTAGAGTTGGTAAGGCAACTCCAATCTTTTCATGTTCTCTGCATATATATCTCTTCCTACTGTATTTTCCACTCCATGCATCAGATGAAGTGGGCTGTAGCCCACGAAAGCTTATGCCCAAATAAATTTGTTAGTCTCTAAGGTGCCACAAGGACTCCTCATTCTTTCTACCGTCCATGTCTCCCTTTCCTTCCCAGAGCTCCGCTGAGCCTGCGGTGCGCAGTTCCCTCGCTTCATCGGGGAACCCCAATCCAGAGTGAGTCGGTTTTGAGTCACTCTCCCCTCGGAGACCTGGCACGTTGGCTCTCCAGGGGCCCGACTCGGTGTCAGACTCACAGGACAGCCTCCGCCAGTGTACAGGAGACAAGCGCATTGCGGGACTGATCCAGTGCCAATGGGATCAGAGTCAATGGGATTTATCCCCCTGCCCTCATTGGGGTTTGCCTCACACCCAATGGATGGAGTGAATTCCTCATGGGGCCAAATCCTCCGCTAGTGTAAAGTCCCTGCAACTGCTTTCAGTATACGCGAGTTACTCCTGATTGACACCAGGGAGGCTCGGGCCCTTTCAGGAAACCGGGACGTTTATTGCATTAACGCAGCAGAAGGTGATTAGTTCATTATAACCGATGTGAGGCTCCTCACCGGGGCGTCTCCGCCCTTCACAAGCGGTTATTGCCTTTATCCCCACAACGCCGCCGGGAGGCCGGGGAACTCTCACAGCCCCTGGTTCCAAGAGGCTGGACTAAGGCAGAGAGATGGAGGCTGGGGTATGGAAATGAGCCATTCAGAGTCCGGGCGGGCTGTGGGGCAGAGATCACCCAGCGCCTGAATAAACCCCACGCCGCTGAGCCTGGGGATGTGGCACCGCTGGGACTTCCCAACGCGGCTCGAGGATTGTTTTCACCCACCTGCCATTGGGAAATCACAGCCTGGCCTCTGGTGTCAATGGGTGGAGCAGAGATTTCCCAGCCCACAATAAAGTTCCACAATGTCATGGAGTCCCCATGGAGATAACAGACCCGCCCCTCAGCCCTCAATGACATCACTCAGCCTTGGGCTGGCACTCAGGGCATTGGGGGCAGCCGCGTGACAGGGCTGGAGGAACATTTTGTTGGCCCCATGGAGGCAATGGAGCCTGGCGGAGGGGTGGGGGCGGTCGGTCCCCAGAGCGAGGGGCCAGCCAGAGGCAATGGGGCCTGGCATGACTGGGGCACTGTTTACAAACTGGCAGTTGCCAGACGCACAGTGCCCCGCCTGGCCCTGTGCTGCCAGAGTGCCCCTTCCCCTTGGGGGCGGGCCCATACTGCACCACACAGCCCCCCCTGCCAACACCGGAACACCCCTCCCCGATTCCCTATGGCCAGAGCCCCCCCAGACTCACTATGCCCTCCCCTCCCCCACAAATGCCCATTACCCTGCACAACACCACCCTCGCCCAGCGCCCCCTGCCCACAGCCCCACCACCAGGGCCGTCCTTAGGATTTATGGGGCCCTACACAGTATTATTAAACTGGTGCCCCTATGCCGGAGTTGGGGCACAACCACCACCCCCATCTGCAAACCCCCAGAAGCCCCCCCCCCCCCCCCCCAATGCTGACACAGACTGAACTTCGTACGCAGTAGACGCGGCGGCAGCCAGGGATTGCAGCCCGGGAGGGAGGGACGAGGCACCAAAGGACACCGAGCCGCCCGGCCCGTCTCACGGTGCCGGAGAGTCACAGTTCAGCACAGATCCCCGTGTACCCTCTCCCTCACGCACAATGCGCCCACCGGTGCATTCGGCTCTGGGAATACGGCCCCTGTCTAAGGAGACTGCAGCGCGCGCTGGGTGTGCGGGAGCCGACCCGCCCTTACCTGCTGGCCCAAATTTTCCAGTGCCCTAAGGACGGCCCTGCCCACCGCAACTGCCCAGCACCCCCCACAGAAGCTCCATTCCCTAGTGCCCGAACACACACAGATCTTCCCCTCCCCTCACAGCCCACCACCCCCAGAGACCCACTCCCCACCCCCTGCCTCCTGGCCGCACTCACCGGCCCTGCTGGGAGGTGACTGTCTGCCAGGCTGAGCCGGCAGCACAGCCAGGGCTGGTCACAGTTGGGGAATCGCTCCGGCCCCTCGGCAGTGCTACGATCAGCCAGGCCAGGGCCTGCTCCGCCCAGGTTCCCTCAGGGCCCACTTCCCTGGAGGGGCCCAGGCAAGCTCCCCACACTGTCAACCCCACACATACACCTGGCTGAGACAGGCCAGGCTTCTGCACCAGTCCCAGGCAGCTCAGCTCCGGGGAGACAGGCCATACCCGGAGCCGTAGGGGCACAGGGGTCCAGCCAGGGGGTGGAGAGGAGCAGGGGGTGGGGCCAGGGGGTGTAGAGGAGCCCTCGGCCTAAGGAGCAACTGATGGGTGGAGGGGAGCCAGTGGGGTCTCGGGGCGAAGGGCAAGTGGAGCGGGCTGGGGCCCCTTCTGAGCATGGGCCCGGCTCCACGGAGCCGCTGGCACCATTGTAAACCCGACACTGGTGACTAACGGTTGTAGAAAGGAACATGACGGGATTCATTGGGGTGGCTAAGGGAGAGGTGGCTGCTGAGGGAGAAGCAGAGGCATGTTGGTGTGGGGGGTCACGGGGGGCACTAGGGTCACAGAACGCAGGTCCCACTGAATCAGATTTGTCCCAGGACTTCCCAAAGTCTTCTGTGACACAGAAACCTCTTTGTGCCACCTGGCAGAAGGCAAGGGGGTGAGGGGGGGAGAGTTTTTCAGGGATCCCCTGGGTCAAGTATGTGCAGAACAATTCACTGAAGGATGGCAGCTAAGGTCTCTGCTGAGAACCAGGAGTCATCAGCGTCTTTGTGAAATGTATGTAGGATCATGTTTAAGAAGTGATGTATTTATACTGGAAATTACGTCTTAAAACTTTTGAAGTGAAAGGCAGGTCACCAGGTGGTGACATGCCTTGGACAGGTGCTTCTCTCTCTGTCTGATCATTGTGTGCTGTGATCTCAGCGTGTAAGTTTATTTTCATATCCAGCCACCAGCTAATCAAGGTTGTGAAATCGACAAGCGACCGTGAAATCGACAAGAAGGAGCACATGGTATAGGAACAAAGATCAAAGGACTCTTTTGAAATCTCTGCGGTTGCAAAGAGACAGGCCGGATCCTCCTCCTAGGAAGCAAGTTGTGTGTTTGCCTAGGAACAGAAGGTCACAGCCAAGCAGGCCAGAAAGGATCTTTGGGGGAGCAACCCTCAGTCTTTGGTTAATTGCCTAGGCCCTAGGATATGGGCTGTGATTTTATTTGACATGTAACTTTTGGTTTCCAGTTACTCCTAGCGGCTATTATTGTAAATCTCCTCTTTGTTCAATCAACGTTTGCTTGCCTTCTCCCTGAGCAGCTCTCCGGGCTGTTTCAGTCGAGCGGGGATCTGAGGTGTAACCGGCACACCGGGCGGTGCTGTTCCTTGGGAGAAAACACAGCGAGTGTCCAGTGCCCAGGGGCTCCAGACAGAAGTTGCTTGGCAGACTTGGGAGCTGGAGTGCGCCTATCGCTAACCTGCAGAGGGACCGCGGGGTCGGCCCAGGGTGAGGTTTGACTGCTTGTGTCGCCTGTGGCGGGAGGATTACGGGAGCTGGAACCTGGCTAGCCCAGGCGGCTCTCTCACGGTAAGAGCAGAGGGTAGCAGGGTGCCTCCCAGCCCCGGTATCCCCGGGAAGTGTCACAGTGGAGTTCAGCTGTGCTGGGGGGGGGGGGGGGGCAGAATTTAGGAATCATGTGGTGCATTCATCCTCACGCCCCCCATGACTCAGAGCTCAGCTCCCCATACACACACCCATGACATGGATTTGCAGGGGGCCGAAAGGGTTCCCTAGGGAGGTGGTGGAATCTCCTTCCTTACAGGTTTTTAAGGCCCAGCTTGACAAAGCCCTGGCTGGGATGATTTAGTTGGGAATTGGTCCTGCTTTGAGCAGGGGGTTGGACTAGATACCCCCTGAGGTCCCTTCCAACCCTGATATTCTATGATTCTATGAAAGGGGCTGGACCTGCCAGTTGGAGAGTAGGAAGAGGTCTGGATTAGAGCTGGAAAATGGGGTTAAATTTGGAGTTTTTGGACACCCCTCCCCCCCACAGTATTTCCGTTCTGAAATGGTGCCTCATGCTCTGCTGGGTGGACCAGTCTCCCCGTCTGGACATCTCCCACGATGGACTGCCAGCTCCTCGCTTAGCAAGGGGAGGCCGTGAATCATGGCAGTTGTCTGTCCATGGTGTATCATGGGAGTCTGACCGGGGCCTAGCCCAAAAGCACGAGTCACTCAACTACAGCTCCCATGAGGTTCCCTGGTGGCATTTGAGAATGGAAATATTTCAGATTTGGGACATACCGTTTTTGACGGTAAGTTTTTGACCAGCCATCGTCTGGATGCGGGAGCTTCAGTCTCCTGGGCCTATATTAATCCCTGACCAGGCTGCTGAAGGTGCCCGTGAAAAGGGCAGCTGAGTTGTGTTGACACCTGTCCTGCTGGTAACGGGACTGAGCCTCCCACACCTCGTCTCTGATGTCCCCTGGCGAGAGACCTGGCTGTGGTGTGGAAGAGGATCTAGGGTTCTGTTCGCTGAGCCCATTCGGTCGTGACAGAAACAGCTTCTAAGACCAAAGATGAGTCCAAGTTGATTCCATTTTACTAACCTTCGCCCCGGGATGCTCTCTCCATGTACAGGGTCGGCCGGTAGGGTCCCTCTTCAGCAGATAGACGGATTTTTATTAAACTTTCCACCCAGGCTGTAACATACAGATCCCAGCTAGACAACCAACATCTGGATCATCACTGAGGGCATGTCTGTGTTCCAGCAGCGACTCTCAGAGCTTGTGTCAACTGACTCTGGTTTCCGGAGCTCAACGCTACAAGGCTGAAAATAGCCGTGTAGACATTCCATGCCAGGCTGGAAACCCAGCAAGGGGAGAGCGTCTCAGAGCCCGGGCTCCGTCCTGGGTGCGAATGTCTACACTGCTGTTTTTAGCACAACAGCATGAGCCCCATGAACCCAAACCAGTTGACCTTGGCTCTGCGACTCGCTGCCATGGGGTTATTTTTTTGCAATGTAGACATACCCTGAGTGATCAGGTGACCAGCATTGGGCTTCAAAAACATCTGGAGCATCAGTGTGTGTTATGGTCAGCGCTGGAGTTCATAAACATCTGGAGCATTAAGACGGGCAGCGCTGGAGTTCATAAACTCTGGGAACATTACTGAGTGTTCACAGGGGATGTGTGGAGGTGTCATAAACACCTGGAATATTAGGTTGGGCAGTACTGGGATCAATAAACATCTGGAGCATTAAGACGGGCAGTGCTGGAGTTCATAAACATCTGGAGCATTATTGAGTGTTCACATAGGGTGTGTCGAGGATTCATAAACATCTGGAGTATTTCAGATGGGCCGCGTTTGGGTTCATACACATCTGGAACGTTACTGAAGGTTTAAACGGGATATGGTTGGGGTAAGGAACCCAGGATTTCCTAGCCGTGGTGGGGCAGGATTGGAGACTGCCACAGGGCCAGGCTGGATGTTCCTCAGGCCTTCGCCATCCTTTAGGAGGAAGGTGAGGTCTCCAGGAATGGTGGAGGTGCTCACATGTGGCAGGCTGGTGATCATCACAACGTCTGTCCGCATCGGGGGAGTGGATGCTTGTGCCGGTGGCCCCTGGGAAGCCTGGCTGGCATAGCTGAGTGCCAGCTGCTCCAAACGTCTCTTCTTGAAGAAGGCCTGGGTGGTGGCATGGAGCGGCTGCAGGATGCGAGGCACGGGTTTGCCTGGGTGCAGGAAAAAGTCGAACCCGGAGCAATCGGTGGGGTCACAGAATGGCTGCAGGGATGCCTCCCCTTCAGCCGGCCAGGTGAAAGGGAATGGCAGGGTGAAGTCCTCGGTCAGCACCCGGATGGCAAAGTCATCATCCTTGCCAAATTCCTTGTAGGCCCTCTGGATGCTGTGGAAATGCTCCTCCCACTTCTTGGTATCTCCATCATAGATGTCTGGGAAGGACCCCGGCAGGCTCTGGACCAGCACGGAGGACGAGGACACTGTGGCATCCGTCAGGCTGTAGATGAGCCCTGGGTTGTGGCTTGGCAGGGCGGTCTGGTTGAAGATGGGTGGTGGGGGGAGCAGGAATTCTTGCTGGCCGCCCCCTCCTCTTCCTCCTTTGGGCTTGGAGGTGATGACTGAGGCAGGAGCAGCTGGGTTCCCTCCATTGCCTGCACATGTACAACCAAAACAACAAGATGAGAGTCCCAGGGAGGGGAACGAGGGAACAGGCAGTGTTGTGTGGAGGGGAGAGCAACATGGGAGCAGCAAAGGGAGTGGAGGAGCAGTGATGGGGGTGGAGGATGGGGGTGAGAGGTAGAGAGACAGCAGAAGGGATGTAGGATGGGGTGGTGGGTCGGGAGGCAGAGAAGGTCTTAGCTGACTTGAACATGGGCATGGTCCACCTCCATTGAGAGTGGGAGAGCCATCTGGCCTGCGTGTTATTCTACCATGCCCTCTTCTTAGTCAGCTCCAGAAACGACTGGGTCCCTCCCACACTCCATCCCCCATATTTACCATTCAGTACCTTGGCTCTGAGGTGAGTAACTGAACTGGCCCGCGGTTGAGGAAGCCATTACTCACATGGCCTAGCAGAACCTCCACGGACTTGTTTACTACAATCGCCTGGGAAACCACAGGGGCTCTGGGGTGACATCACACAGGAGAAAGGAGAGGGGAGGTGATAGCTGAAGATAACACAGAACAGGAAAAGGGTTGCTGCACCACTAGAATGTAGAACTTGCTTACATACCCCTCTTTCTTGCACCTCCTTAGCTGAGCTCTTTGCCGAAGCACAGGCTTTTCACAGGATTGCACAGAGAGAAACCTCAGGGCTGTTATGTAAAACCCTAAAGATAGATGTTAACAGTTCCCAGGCAGCTTCAGAGATAGACAGAGAGAGAGAGAGAGAGTCCAGTGCAATGTCTTATAAACTAACACTGAACACATGCAAACACTCTGCAAATAGTATCTGGAACACTTCTGAATCATTTTTAAACACAAGTTATTTGGTAGTAAATCTAGCCCTTATACAGCCTTCCCACTTTGGTGCTGTTGCATATATTTAAATACAAGCTTTCAACATAGCCTTTACACATTAGCACACACAGAGCAAACCTGGTGCTCTCTGATCTTACTTCTGAGATGAGGTCTCAGTCTTCTTAACACGTAGCATGTGTCACCTTCACCGCTTGAAAAGAACGGCAGCATCTTGATTCTTTCCCAAACACTTGCCTTGTCAGCAAACCAAAGTCTAAAACTCCTTACATACCAGCCCTTGGATTAATAACAGTGAGGGAGATGGTCCCCAAATTGGACTAGCTGGCTTCTAACTTTCCATGTTCTGTGAGATCCAATAGGTACCTCCGCAGTACTCTCTACAGATGTGGTGGTGGGAAATTTCCCTGGTTTGTGTCCCTTCCAGTTGATCTTGCATGAAGTTGACTCCTCTTGTTTGGGTCCAATTCCTCTGACTGAGGATTGAGTTCTGATTGCAGACATTTCCTTTCTATGGCTCGGGTCATTTGAGCCCAATAAAACTGACCTATAGCGAACTCTAGTGTTTCTTCTATTCCCATGTGGTGCATATCTTCTCATGGATTCCTTCTAATGCTGTCTCAATGAGTGTAGGGAATCACTATCCCAAATCTTCTCTTTTCTGAATCTTTTTGTACAAAACCCCATTGGACACCAAAAAGTCTAGACAGGTCTTATATTTCTCCTTCTCCTCCTCACCTGACTGGGTCCAGGGCCAGACTCCAGGGAGTGAATCACATGTCCTATATGCCTATTTTGTCACTGCAAAACTTTCCAATCAATGGGAATAGAATCTTGGGCATTTGTCCCTCCAAGCTATGGCCTTGGGGTTTGAAACTCTTGTGATATGCTGAATCTTCTCCAGGATTGTCCTCCTGAGACCCAGTTTGTACTCAGTGCATCTACGTGATTGTTTTGCTGGCTGTCTTCTTCACACAAATCCTCCAGCAGGCAGCTGTGCTGTTGGTGCACTAAACTGGGGTGAGGTAAGTTCTCACAGTCTTGTACTAAATGATCTTGCTGTCCACAGTTGACACACATCCATCCTTTTGTCCATCTTAGTACTGCTGACTTACCAGTTCCCTTAGGCTTCTCAGGGGTTAAAATGTCCTGAATTGGGTGGAGCAGGCCTTGGCCTAGTATTTGCGACTGAGCCAACTGCTGCTGCAGAGGTTTCCCTTTCCAGTCTATCTCCGAACTCCTCTCACCGCTACAGGATGTTCTTTCCCGTTCCTTCATGCACTGACGGCCAGCTTTACTCAGGAGTTGCCCCTTCTCATCACAGCACTCTTTCTCCATAGATCTCCCGTTAAGCAAGAGCTCTTCATAGGGAATGTTTCTCTGTTGACCCTATGGATTCTGGATTCTGAGTACGATTTGTAATGATTTGTGTAACAGCCTAATTCGAACTAGTCTTGTATATCCAAATCCAGTTCTGTATCTTCTGTATCAAGCCTCAAGAGTTTCTTGGACTAATGAATGGAGTCTAGTGAGTTAGAGCAGTGCGACTGTAAACCAGGACACCTGCTTTCTATTCCCAGTGGTGGGGGAAGGTGGGGCCTAGTGGTTAATAGATTCATAGCTTTTAAGGACAAAAAGGACCATTAGGATCATCTAGTCTGGCCTCGTGCATAACACAGGCCAAAGAGCCTCACCCATCATTTCTGCATCAAGCCCATAAGTTATAGACCAATCAGAAATGATCTTTTAAAAAGCTGTACAGTCTTCAGTCTGGGGAGAGACGGGGGGCTGGGAGTCAGGACGCCTGGGTCCTATTCTCAGGGCTGCACAGGGTGTAGAATCTAGTAGGTTAAAGCAGTAACTCCTTGATTCTACTCCCAACTGGGAAAGGCAGGAGTGTGCACAAGGAGGGGAAAGCAGGGGCACTCCCCCCCACCCCCCAATAATCGTCAGGGGCACAGAACTCGTCCAGCCCTGGGGCTGCAGTTGGGGGGAGGGAAGAGTGAGCTTCTGCCGGTGCCTGGGCGGGTGTGATTGCAAAAAAAGGTGTCAAAGTTAAATTTCTGCGCACTCCCCTGCTGGGAGGGAAGTGAGGTCTAGTGGGTTGGAGCAGGAGGACCTGGGAGACAGGACTCCTGGGTTCTCTCCCGGGCTCTGGGAGGGATACGGTGTTTAGTGGTTAGAGCAGGGGACGAGGGCTCAGCATTCCACACAACAGAGGAAATGGGAGTGTTGAGGAATCTTTAGAAGCCCAGAATCGCAGGACATCTGCCTGTCTGTAACACTCAGTAGAGACCATCAAAACCAATCCTTTCTGCACCTTTCAGTCACAAACGCCCCTTCCTTCCCTTTAAGAAACCCACAAAAGAAGAGCTTCCTGCCCCGTGCAGAGTCAGTCTGTGCAGACTGCAGCGACTGTGTCAGGGTCCTGGCCCTGGACAGAGATTAACTCTTAGAAGCCACATCCCACCAACACGCAGGTAAGAAAGTCCCATACCCCTCATCCCTGCCTCAGTACATTGGAGGCTGGATCAGTACTGGGAATAGACCCCGTTCACTGGGGCTCTATGGAGCCCTTGCTGGGGGTCTATAGGGAGCTGGCTGGTTCCATGGTGCTGACCCGTCTTATTTCTAGCAGCTAAATCGTGGTAACAGGAGCCAGAAACAAATGGAATGTTTTCTGAAAAGTATTTTAGCTGTAAGCAATTTCTGTAGTTGCCACAGTGACATTACGAAGCCATGAATGGGAGAGTGGGGAGGGCAAGGCAATGGGGAACAGGGGGGCAGGCAGGGCTTGGTGATTGGAAATGGGAAGGGAGACAGGGTTGAGTGTTGGAGACCAGGTGGGGAGATGGGAGGCAGTCAAGGGGCAACCAGAGGGCAGGTGGGGTCAGGCAAGAGGGAACGGGAGGGGAGGCAAGGTCTGCTGAGGGGGAATGTGAGGGGAGGTGGGAGCTGGTGGGGCCGGGTAAGGGGAAACAGGAGTGTAGACGGAGGCTTGGAGGGTGAGGACTGTGGTGGCTGGGCGATGGGGAATGAGAAGTCAGGTGTCAAGTGAACGGGAATGAAAGTGGAAATGGGAGGGGAGGCATTTCCACCTGGAAATGGCCAATGGGCAGGGAGGTGTCTATGAGACAAAAAGAAGAACAGGAGTACTTGTGGCACCTTAGAGACTAACAAATTTATTAGAGCATAAGCTTTCGTGGACTGCAGCCCACTTCTTCGGATGCATATAGAATGGAACATATATTGAGGAGATATATATACACACATACAGAGAGCATAAACAGGTGGGAGTTGTCTTACCAACTCTGAGAGGCCAATTAATTAAGAGAAAAAAAAACTTTTGAAGTGATAATCAAGATAGCCCAGTATAGACAGTTTGATAAGAAGTGTGAGCATACTTACAAGGGGAGATAGATTCAATGTTTGTAATGGCTCAGCCATTCCCAGTCCTTATTCAAACCGGAGTTGATTGTGTCTAGTTTGCATATCAATTCCAGCTCAGCAGTCTCTCGTTGGAGTCTGTGAGACAGTATCTCGTAAACCATGGCCCATTCCGTGAAAAAGATTGAGAAGCCCTGATCAAATCCACAGGATTGGGGTTTATTTTAGCCAACTTGGGTTTAAAATGTTAGTGCCAATTGCTCTGAAAATTTGAACCTTTCCGAGCTCTGCCTTGGTCCTAGGATGTAGTGGGGCATTTATATATTTCCTCAGTAGCTTGTGAGACTTTAGAAATCCTATAGACACTCACTTGCCTTCATTAGGATCGTATGGATGAAGATATATTGTGGAATTATTTTAGAATATATTAGCTAGTTGAGCTGGGCAGGAAACAAATATGTCATTTCTCAGAAAATGCTGTGATTATGAAAAAGAATTCCAGTCTGACCTGAAACACAAATAAAAACATGCAATATTTCCCATGAAAGAAAATTCTGAATTTTTTTTTTTTTTGATTTAGGGCATTTGAAATATTTTGTTTCAACTTCGACCTCTTAAAAAGTTAATATTTTTATATGCAAAATTATGAATTTCATTTTTAAATAAAAAATGGAAAGGTTCCATTCCGAAAATGTTGAAATGCTTCGCTTTGTTTTGTTTTTCAAAAGGAAATTTTATCAAAATCAGCATGTTTTTTCTAGATATTTCGATTTCAACTAAAACGCCATTTGTCCCTGAAAAATCATTTTGATGAAAAATTTCCAAGAAGTTTGATTAGCTAGCACATTCTAACAAATGTATTCGCAAACTCTAGAGTAGACCGGCAATTTGCCCTTTATTTAGCCATCTTAGCACTTTCTAGAGTTATTAATAGAGCTAAACTAGAGTCTGTGTGTGTGATTTACAACTTGCTAGCTAAAACCCCAACCTTTCACATAGGTGCTGGGGGTGCTGTTGCACCCTCTGGGGCTTGAAGTGGTTTCCATCAGAAACAGGGTTATAGTTTGGTGCAATGGCTGTCAGCACGCCCACTATATAAATTGTTCCAGCACGCCTGACCTTTTATCCTCATCAAGACAAGCTTTCAGAGACATGATATTTGTTCTTTGTTTGGTCAGGACAAGATCTGCACTGCCTGAACCTACACCTAGATGGCAGCCTATGAAGGAGCACTTATTCATAATCCAGTTCTCATGGACACGACTCACATAATCTTCATGGTGGCCTATAGCCTGGCCTTTCTCTTGGGCATGGTGGGAAATGGCTGGGTCATCCTCATCACTGGCTTCCAGGTGAAGAAGACAGTCCCTCCTATGTGGTTCCTTAACATGGCCATTGCTGACTTCATCTTCACCTCCTTCCTACCTTTCAGAGTTAGCTACATAGCCTTGGGCTTTCGTTGGTCCTTGGGCAGCGTGATGTATAAGTTGACCATTATTGTCACCTCGCTCAACATGTTCACTAGGGTTTTCCTCCTCACTGTCATCAACGCCGACCACTGCATCTCCATGGCCTGCCCTGTGTGGTCCCGGAACCACAGGTCACCCCGTCTGGCTTCTTTGGTTATTCTGGCCATATGGATCCTATCCCTTGCATTGAGCTTGCAGTACCGTGATATCTGGGATTTCATTAGCTCATCTTCAGAGTGGAACATCACCTCCGACAATCTGAAGAATGTCCAAGAGAACCTCTTGCTGAGAAAAAGAAGGATGATGGCCCGTGTTGCTATTCACTTCTTGGTTGGGTTCCTGGTCCCATTAGCCTTGATCATCACCTGCTACATTCTTCTAGCTGCCAAGCTGAGGAAAAGCCATCTCACTCAGTCCAGGAAGCCCCTCAAAGTCCACCTTGTCTTGATCCTGATCTTTTACCTGTGCTGGCTCCCGTATCACGTCTTCTACTTCCTGCAGCTCTCAGGTGATGCACCACATTCAGTGATGGAAAAATCCCTGGACATGGGCATCCTCTTTGCTGATGGCCTGCTCTATTTTCACAGCTGCCTCACTCCCATCGTCTTCCTTTCCATGGGTCAGGAGTTCATGGGCTGCAGGGAAAATGCATGTAACTGCCAAAATGCTGTTCACCTGGAAGGAGAGCCAGCTGAATAGGGGAGAAATGTTCAAGGGGAGATGGGATCCATTCATAAACTGTATGCTAGCTCAAGATAACGAGCTTCCTAAGTGTGTTGTGTCCCCCATAGTAACTGAACTGTACAAGAAGATGACAGCCTACTACTGCTAATGAACTTAGGTGCTCCTTCAGCATCTGTGCTTAAAGTGTGGTGCTGAAGGTTCTAGGTTCAATCCTTGCTGATGGCACATGCTGGGGGATGGGGATCATTACACAAAAAGGGGTCTAAATTCATGACCAATATTTTTCATAAGGAGTGGCTGGGCCTGCAGCGCTTGGGGCACTTGTCCACAGACCTGAGCCGATGGGCGTCTTCCCACCGATATCAGTGGGGATTGGATCAGACCATTGGCAGCAAAACTTGCTCAAAATGCTTTGCTATTGTGCTACTTAAATGCTGGTCTGTAGCATTCTCTGGTGTTTGCTTCCCTGCTGATTTTCTAGGCTCAGCGTCAACATCTAATAGCTTCACAGAACAGCTGTGGTGATTTTCTTTTGCCAATAAAGGAATTTTCTTCCCGTGCTGCTCTCATCTGAACTAATGTACAGTGGCTCTGTGTTGGGGATGGTCTATCTTAGCAGCATCCCTTGTGGTTCAGATGGGGTGGCCTCCTAGTGGCTAGAAGGGAACAAATTCCAGTGTAACAGAGTCTAATCCTGCAGCTTCCCTCGCCCATGTGAGTGTGAGTGAGGCTCAAAGCCCAGCCCACAATGCAGTTCAAAGACAAGAGCTGTACCAGATGAGCCAGGAGAAAGGTCAATAGGCAAGACGGGTGCTGCAGACGTACACAATCTATTTCCCCACTCGGACAGACAGGAGATACAGGACAGACAGGACAGACAGGAGATACAGGAGATACAGGAGGACTTTCTAAAAGTTGGTGCTGCAGGTATATGCACAATATGCTGCACGGCAGATCTCGTGGCTCTAGGAGGGCAGTAGGGTCTAAGGATTAGAACACAGGGCCTGGGAATCTGGACTCCTGGGTTCTATCCACCTCTGGAAGGGGACTGGGATCTAGTGGGTTACAGCAGAGGGCTGGGGAGTCAGGACTCCCGGGTTCTACCCCACAACTCTGTGGGGAATGGGGTCTAGTGGTTGTGGGGGGCTGGTGGGAGTCAGGAGCACCCGATGAGACTACTGAGCATCAGCCACAAGGACCATGGGAGTCCAGACTGTCTGCGCTCTTTGCTCTCTCCAGCAGGCAGCCGCAGTGAGACTGGCTCCGTGTTCCCCTGTGCCAATGCTCAGAGCGAGGTTGCTTTATTCTGCAGTGATTTGTAGGGCTGGTGGTTTTGCTTTCTGATACAGTGGGCCATAAATAATGCAGTTGAATAGGGAGGATAGTTTGCTCTTCTGTTCCCCTTTCTTTGGTGGAACATAGAGCACATTGTAGGCAACCATTAGCTAAGTCTTCATGCCTGTGTGCGGTGAGAAAGGAAGTTGATTTGTCCTAAAGCCAGGCAATTGGACCAAATCCTTTCTATCCACTTCCCCTGCTCTAACCCTGCAGACCCAAATCCCCTCCCCGAGCTGTGGATAGGACCCAGGAGTCCTGACTCTCAGCCCACCCCCCACCCCGACTCTAATGAGGAGACAACTTCCCTCCCAGCACTGGAAATATCACTTTTGTGTGTCTTGTTTATTTATCTGTAAACTCTTTGGGACTCTCTGGTCATCTATGTTTGTACAATACCCAGCACAACAAGGCCCAAATCTCAGCTGGGGCAGGGACTGTATCTCGCTGTATCTGGGCAGCGCCCGGGAAAACAGGGCCCTAGCACACACACGGCATCGACCTATCACTATACAGACGTTAAATACGAATGAAACAATGAGGTTATCTCAGGTGAGCTCCCAGCTGATCTGCTTTTGGGGTCTCTCCAGATCGACTCCTGCTCTACACTATAACATTTAACCCTCTTCAATAGCGTTTGAAACGCACTTTCCCTCCACACACAAAACTGCTTTAGTCAGTTACGGCTGGTTCTAAGCAAGGTCACACCTTTTAGCCCAAATCATTCCAGGCTCAATTGTTTCATGAGCTCTTTAAAAATGGCCTTGTGACTCCAGGCGGCATTCGCAGTGGAGCTAACAGATTCCTCTCAGCTCCCTCGTTAGGCCCTTCTACATCTATCCCCTCCTGTACCAGGCCCCCCACATCATCCTTCCAGCCTCCCAAGGAATATCTCTCTGTGCCCATGTTAATGTAACCAGACCATGTCATCACGCTACAAACCACTTGTGGTTGTACCTCCACTAACATCCCCACCAGCATGCGGCACCACAGGGCCGTGATCTCAGCTGGGGCTGGGACTGTCTCTCACCATTGGTGTGTGTACTGTCTGGCACAACAGGGTCCTGATCTCATCTGCCTCCTAGTCACGACCATAATACAGATGATAAATAATAATCATAATCTGATCCGGTATGGGAATTCCTGTGTGGTTTCCGTGGGATACTTGGTGACACCACCCAGCTCTCTGCTACACAGATCCACAGGGAATAACCAGGTAAGTACTGAAAATGCAGGTACTTGGGGTTCAGTCATGTACCTCTAGCCCTACAGTACAGCCTGCTAGGATCTGGAGAGACGTCTCCCTGAACAGTGGGGAATCAGCAAGAGTGATCCTGAGAATCTCCTACAGCGAGGTATTTTAGGGAGAGTGACCATGTGAAGAAATGTCCTTTCTGGCTGACATGAACTATCTTTCTTATATCACCATCTCTGAACAGCAAACAGCTAAAGCTCTTGTTCTGAGGTGATGTCCGGTCAGAGTCTAAACAGGCTCCTATTGTTTGTCCACTGGACAGTTCATTGGGTTTTTAAGAATGGGAACAGTCAGTCGTTAAGAGGAGGAAGCAGAACCCATGGCTCTTATCAGCGTGAGATCGGTGCCTGCCAGAGATGAAGAAGGGCAGACAGGGAGAACAGGCTGTCAGGTGTGCATGTGTTTTCAGAAGAGCTCTTGCATGAAAGAGCTGTGCCAACGTAGCAATGCCGCCGGCGACAGGTGAAAGATAGTGTGTCCAGCGAGGCAAAGAGGGGCCTCAGTAGCTCTTTGTTGTACTAGGATTGGGTCCTGGTTGTGGGCCGAGAGAGAAAACAGAGGCCTAGATTTTCAGGCCTTGTCTATACAAGAAAGATCCATTATAACCAATGGTGGGATTTTAATCTGAGTTAGTTCAACCAGGAAAACCCCTGTGTGGAGGCTCTTCTTTCCATTCAACTCAGGTTTATGTTGCGTTATCCTAAATCAGTGGTCCCCAAACTTTTTACCTCGCACCCCCCGCTTACTCCTATATGTGCCCCCCCCACCCACCAGGATAGAGTCGCAGGTCGGGGAGGGGGCACGTGGACAGGGGTAAGGTGGCTGAGGATGGGGTCACAGCTGCGGGCAGGGGCAGACCCCCAGACACAGGGCTGAGAGCAGATGCCCTGGTGTAGGACCACCAGCTGGGACCCCGGGTGTGGGCCCGGCAGCTAGTAGTGGATCCCTGGGTGCGTGGCTGGCAGTCAGGATGGGACTAGGGGCAGAGCTGAGTGGCGCTCTATCCTCACCCCACATGGGGGCTGGCCTGTGCCCCAGCAGTGCCCCCAAATGTTCCCCTGCACCCCACTAGTGGGGGGTTCCTCACAGATTGGGGACCTCTGTCCTAAATTGACCAGGAATCGGTTTCAGCTGAACTAAATACATCACTGCTAAACTGAAACAAGTATCCACCAAACAGTCTGTAGCACTGGTTCAACTGACCCCCTTTACACTGCTCGGTCTCTCTTCAATACTTTCGTGGCCCCTGCCACCCTAATAGCTGGGAAAGTCACAATCATTAATGTATTTCTGCTATAGACCTCCCCATGAGGTAGCAAAGTGCTGCTACCCTCATTTTGCAGCTGGCAAACAGAAAGTCTATGTGATTTTCCCATGGTCACACAAGACCTCTGTAGCAGAGCAAGGCATTGAACTCGTGGGTTAGGGACCTAACCACTGGACCAGGCTTCCTGTCTAAAGGCCTTAAAATGGGTGTGAGTTTAAGGCACCTTTATGTCGCCACTAGGTTCAAAAGGACCTTACAGTGCATCTTCACTGCAGGGTTCATTTGAGTTATTTACATTCAAGTTACACCTCTCCAGTGAGAGCAGCAACGCTCTAAAATCCCCCTCCCGTTGCTATATCCACACTGACGCTGCATTAACCCCTGTGTGACGCTAGGGCTGCTGGGGGCACATCTCCTGCTTCTTTGACCGGTAGCAAACTGAGCTGCTCTATGGAGATTTTCCTAGTGAATTGCGGAACAACTTGTTTGTGCAACTAGTCTGTGGAACTCATTGCCACAGGATGTTGTTGAGCCAAGAACTTGGCTAGACTGGACATTCAAGTGGATAAAATTATATGGCATTGGGAGGGGGATGATATTGGGGGGAGATAAAGCAGGTTCTGCCTGTATACATTGTGTGTCTGTGCAGCACCCGGCACAACAGGGCCCTTGTCTCTCGTGGGACACGACTGTCTCTCGCTCTGCGGCTATGCTACGCCTGGCACAATAGGGTCCTGATATGGCCCTCTAGTCGCTACCAGAATACAGATAATAAATAATTATAATAATCTGATCCGGTATGGAAATTCCTACATGATTTCCCTGGGCTATTTGGTGATACCACCCAGCTCTGTGCCACACAGATCCACTGGGAATAACCGGGTAAGTACTGAAAAGGCAGGGACTTGGGGTCCAGTCGTGTACCTCAAACCCTAGAGTACCAGGAGCTGCACAGCCTGCTAGAATCTGGAAAAAAGTCTCCCTCATAGTGAGGAATCAGCAGGAGTGATCCTGAGAACCTCCTGCTGCAAATCCTCTTAGGGTGAGTTACCCACGCCAAGGTAGGGGCGCCATTTCCAATTTTGGTGTGTGGGGAAGAAGGGGGCAACTTTTCCGGTGATTCATGGGGCTACTTAGGCACTTGCAAACTAGTTTTTTGACAGATAACTTATCAATTAGCTGACAATAATTTTCTTTCCATTATAAAAGAAAGAAAATGAAATAAATATTAGACCCACACAGCTCTAATAACAACATGTTCTGACATCTTGTGGCAAGTCACTTAAGGGACACTGGTTAGCTTTAAATGTTTAACGTATATTCTTATTTTATTACTAACTCTGTGGAGAGAGAGACCCCGTCAGGACTCCTGGGTCCTATCCCAGCTCTGGGAGGAGAGTGGGGGTCTATCGGCTTACAGCGGGGAGCAGATATATCTGGGTTCTATATAAGAACATAAGAACCGCCATACTAGGTCAGACCAAAGGTCCATCTAGCCCAGTGTCCTGTCTTCTCTTAGTGGTCAGTGCCAGTAGCTTCAAAGGGAATGAACAGCACAGGCAATCATCAAGTTGCCCTGTTGCCCACTTCCAGGTTCTGGCAACCAGAGGCGAGGGACATGCAGAACATAGTGTTGGATCCCTGCCCACCCTGGCTAATAGGTCCAGCAATGGCTATCCTCCATGAACGTATCTAGTTCTCATTGGAACCCTGTTATAGTTTTGGCCTTCACAACATCCCCTGGCAAACCATTTTTGGTTTTGTTTTAAATCTGCTGCCTATTCATTTCATTGGGTGACCCCTGGTTCTTGTGTTATGTGAAGGAGTCAACAAACTTTTTTCCACACCAGTCATGATTTTATAGACCTCTATCATATCCAAGCTGAAAAGTCCCAGTCTTATGAATCTTTCCTCATACAGAAGCTGTTCCATACCCCTATCATTCCTGTTGCCCTTCTCTGTACCTTTTCCACATCCACTATATCTTTTTTGAGATGGGGCGACCACATCTGTACATAGCATTCAATACATTGGCATTCTGTGGATTTATATGGAGGCAATATGATATTTTTCGCTGATGATCATTCCCTCTCCTAATGATTCCCAACATTCTGTTTGCTTTTTCAATTGCCGCTACACATTGAGCAGATGTTTTCAGAGAACTCTCCACAATGACTCCAAGTATCAGAGGGGTAGCCGTGTTAGTCTGAATCTGTAAAAAGCAACAGAGGGTCCTGTGGCACCTTTAAGACTAACAGAAGTGTTGGGAGCAGAAGCTTTCCTGGGTCTTGCATCTGAAGAAGTGAGGTTCTTACCCACGAAAGCTTATGCTCCCAACACTTCTGTTAGTCTTAAAGGTGCCACAGGACCCTCTGTTGCTTTTTAATGACTTCAAGGTCTCTTTATTGATGGGTTCAGCTAACTTAGACCCCATCATTTTACATGTATAGCTGGGATTATATTTTGCCAAGTGCATTACTTTTCACTAATCAACACTGAATTTCTTCTGCCATTTTGTTGCCCAGTCACCCAGTTTTCTGAGATCCCTGTGTAACTCTTCACAGTGTGTTTTGGACTTAACTATCTTGAGTAGTTTCGTATCATTTGCCAATTTTACCACCTCACTGTGTACCCTTTTTCCAGATCATTTATGAATATGTTGAGTAGCACTGGTCCCAGAACAGTCCTCTGGGGATCACCGCTATTGACCTCTCTCCATTCTCATCTTCATTCCTAACCTTTGTTTCCGATCTTTTAACTGACGTGCCAGGCAGTGCCTTTAGGATCATCTAATGATCCTGAATTTACTTGAATCATAATCTTGTTGTTAACTTAATCACCCTGCCTCTCTTTATAAACAAACTCCCTGCCCCAAAGGCTCTGCTGCTCCCAGGTTCCCAGCTCATCACATCTCACACTCAAGTTGTTCCGGTTAAGAGCTCCATCTGGGGCTAGGGTAAGTTGAAGTCCCCTACGAAACTCGGCGGGAGGGTTAGGGCCCTGCCCTGCCCCCCGTAAATGGTGCCCCTGCTCTGAGGCCTGGTCTACACTCACAGTCAAGTAAACGGAAGCTGCCCTGTGTCGACCTGCTTGTGTAAATGTCTTCATTTGAATTTGGCTCTCACCGATATAGAGAGGCACTTATGTGCCGATATAGAGAGGCACATAAGTGCCTCTCTATATCGACTTAATAACCCCACCTCCCTGGGCAATGTGGAGTCATGGTTGATGTAATTAGGTCGACGCAGTGTCAGTGTAGACACTGTGTTGCTTAGATCAACTGTTTCTGGCTTTCAGGAGCCGTCCCAAAATGCCGCACACTGACAATACAATTGATACAAGCGCTCCTGCTGAGGACGCGCACACCTGACATAAGGAGCCAAACATGCACACCCAGAAGCCATTCAATAACTGCGGTGTCTGTATGCCAGCATACAGTTAGGTCGACATCATTCTGTAGTGTAGACATGGCCTGAGAAATGTCCTTTCTGGCTGACGTGGACTATCCTTGTTATATCATCATCTCTGGACGGCAAACAGCTAAAGCTCTTGTTTTGAGGTGATGCTGGTCGGACTCTAAACAGGATCCTAGTGTTTGTCCACTGGACAGTTCATTGGGTTTTTAAGACTGGGAACAGTCAGTCGTTAAGAGGAGGAAGTAGAACCCATGGCTCTTATCAGCGTGAGATCGGTGCCTGCCAGAGATGAGGAAGGGCAGACAGGGAGAACAGGCTGTCAGGTGTGGATGTGTTTTCAGAAGAGCTCTTGTATGAAAGAGCTGTGCCAACATGGCAATGCCGTCGGCGACAGGTGAAAGATAGTGTGTCCAGCGAGGCAAAGAGGGGCCTCAGTAGCTCTTTGTTGTACTAGGATTGGGTCCTGGTTGCGGATGGAGAGAGAGAAAACAGAGGCCCAGATTCTCAGGCCTTGTCTATACAAGAAAGGTCTATAACCAATGGTGGGATTTTAATCTGAGTTAGTTCAACCATGAAAACCCCTGTGTGGAGGCTCTTCTTTCCATTCAAATCAGGTTTATGTTGCGTTATCCTAAATCAGTGGTCCCCAAACTTTTTACCTCGCACCCCCCTTGCTCCTGTCTGGGTCGTCCTCCCCCCCCCCCGCCAGCTGGGAGCAGGGTCACAGCTTAGGGATGGGTGATGTGGACCGTGGTAAGGTGGCCGAGGTTGGGGTCACAGCTGGGGGCAGGGGTGGATCCCCAGACGCAGGGCTGAGAGCTGATGCCCGGGCATGGAGCTGCCAGCCAGGACCCCGGGTGTCAGCCCGGCAGCTAGTAACGGATCCCTGGGTGCATGGCTGGCAGTCAGGGCAGGACTAGGAGCAGAGCTGAGTGGCGCTCTATCCCTACCCCACATGGGGGCTGGCCTGTGCCCCAGCAGTGCCCCCAAATTTTCCCCTGCACCGCACTAGAGGGGGGTGCCCCACAGATTGGGGACCTCTGTCCTAAATTGACCAGGAATCGGTTTCAGCTGAACTAAATACATCACTGCTAAACTGAAACAAGTATCCACCAAACATTCTGTAGCTCTGGTTCAAGTGACCCCCTTTACACTGCTCGGTCTCTTTTCAATACTTTCGTGGCCCCTGCCACCCTAATAGCTGGGAAAGTCACAATCATTAATGTATTTCTCCTCTAGACCTCCCCATGAGGTAGCAAAGTGCTGCTACCCTCATTTTGCAGCTGGCAAACAGAGAGCCTACGTGATTTCCCCAAGGTCACACAAAAGCTCTGTAGCAGAGCAAGGAATTGAACTTGTGGGTTAGGGCCCTAACCACTGGACCAGGCTTCCTGTCTAAAGGCCTTAAAATGGGTGTGAGTTTAAGGCACCACTATTTACCTCTCTCCATTCTGAAAATTAACCATTTATACCCACCCTTTGTTTCCTATATTTTAACCAGTTACCAATCCATGAGAGTACCTTCCCTCTTATCCCGTGGCAGCTTACTTTGCATAAGAACCTTTGGTGAGGGACCTTGTCAACGACTTTCTGAAAATCTAAGTACACGATATCCACTGGATTCCCCCTTGTCCACATGCTTGTTGACCCCCTCAAAGAATTCTAGTAGATTGGTGAGGCATGATTTCACTTTACTAAAGCATGTTGACTCTTTCTCAACAAATTATGTTCATCTATCTGTCTGACAATATTATTCTTTATTATAGTTTCAACCAGTTTGCCCGGAACTGAAGTCAGACTTACAGGCCTGTAATTGCCGGGATCACCTCTGGAGCCCTTTTTAAAAACTGGCCTCACATTAGCTTTCCTCCAGTCATCTGGTGCAGAAGCTGATTTAAATGATAGGTTACAGACTACAGTTAGCAGTTCTTCAATTTCACATTTGAGTTCCTTCAGAACTCTTGGGTGAATGCCATCTGGTCCTGGTGACTTATTGCTGTTTAATTGATCAATTTGTTCCAAAACCTCCTCTAATGACACCTCAGTCTGGGACAGTGTATAGTTATGGTTGATGTAATTAGGTTGACGCAGTGTAAGTGTAGACAATGTGTTGGTTAGATGAAGTGTTACTGGCTTTCAGGAGCCATCCCCAAATGCCCCACACTGACAATAGAATTGATACAAGCGCTCCTGGTGAGGCCGCGCACCTCTGATGTAAAGAGCCAAATGTGCACACCAACAAGCTATTCAATAACTGGGGTGGCTCTATGCTGACATTCAATTAGGTTGAAATAATTTTGTAGTGTAGATGTGGCCTAAGAAATGTCCTTTCTGGTTGCTGACGTGGACTATCCTGGTTATATCATCATCTCTAAACGGCAAACGGCTAAAGCTCTTGTTCTGAGGTGATGCTGGTCAGTCTCTAAACAGGATCCTATTGTTTATCGATTGCACAATTCACTTGGTTTTTAAGACTGGGAACAGTCAGTCATTAAGAGGATGAAGCAGAACCCCTGGCTCTGATCAGCGTGAGATCGGTGTCTGCCAGCGATGAACAAGGGCAGACAGGGAGAACAGGCTGCCCTGTGTCGACCTGCTTGTGCAAATGTCTTCATTTAAATTTGGCTCTCACCAATATAGAGAGGCACTTATGTGCCGATATAGAGAGGCACATAAGTGCCTCTCTATATCGACTTAATCACCCCAACTCCCTGGGCAATGTGGAGTCATGGTTGATGTAATTAGGTCGACGCAGTGTCAGTGTAGACACTGTGTTGCTTAGATCAACTGTTTCTGGCTTTCAGGAGCCGTCCCGAAATGCCCCACACTGATAATACAATTGATACAAGCGCTCCTGCTGAGGACGCACACACCTGACATAAGGAGCCAAACATGCACACCCAGAAGCCATTCAATAACTGCGTTGTCTGTATGCCAAGATACAGTTAGGTCAACATCATTCTGTAGTGTAGACATGGCCTGAGAAATGTCCTTTCTGGCTGACGTGGACTATCCTTGTTATATCCTCATCTCTGAACGGCAAACAGCTAAAGCTCTTGTTCTGAGGTGATGCTGGTCGGACTCTAAACAGGATCCTAGTGTTTGTCCACTGGACAGTTCATTGGGTTTTTAAGAATGGGAACAGTCAGTCGTTAAGAGAAGGAAGTAGAACCCATGGCTCTTATCAGCGTGAGATCGGTGCCTGCCAGAGATGAGGAAGGGCAGACAGGGAGAACAGGCTGTCAGGTGTGCATGTGTTTTCAGAAGAGCTCTTGCATGAAAGAGCTGTGCAAACATAGCAATGCCGCCGGCGACAGGTAAAGGTGGTGTGTCCAGCGAGGCAAAAAGGGACCTCAGTAGCTCTTTGTTGTACTAGGACTGGGTCCTGGTCATGAGAGGAGAGAGAGAAAACAGAGGCCCAGATTCTCAGGCCTTGTCTATACAAGAAAGATCCATTATATCCAATGGTGGGATTTTAATGAGAGTTAGTTCAACCATGAAAACCCCTGTGTGGAGGCTCTTCTTTCCATTCAACTCAGGTTTATGCTAACCAGGAATCGGTTTCAGCTGAACTAAAACACAACACTGCTAAACCAAAAGCAGGATCCACCAAACAGTCTGTAGCACTGGTTCAACTGACTCACTTTACGTTGCTCTGTCTCTCTTTGGTGCTTATGTGCAAATGTTGGAAGGATTAAAAACCTGCGGCTTAGGTCTTACCCCAACGTCGAACTGTTACGGATAAGGATGAGACTTTCGTGGGGGCAGATTCTCCCACATCGGCTAATGCAATGGGGAAACTTGGATAACTCTCAGCCTTCTCTTGCTACACTATTGTTAGTCAGTAAACCAGGAGCTGAGTACAACCAATGGGAGCCTACTCCACTGATGTCTCTGAGCATGCTTGGGAGCGCCTCTGATTTTATTACTTGCTGTATTCATGCCTCCAGGGTGGCTTTTGGGACTCAGGTTATGGAGGGAGGGTCGTCCAGTGGTTAGAGCATTAGCTTAGGACTCAGAACAGCACAGCTCAATCCCCTGCTGTGTCACAGACTCCTGTGTGACCTTGATTTTGTTATTGAGTAGCTCTGTGCCTCAGTTTCCCATCTGTAAGAGAGGGATAATAGCACTGGCCTTCTTTGCAGGGGTTTTGGAGGTTAAGGATATGAAAGATTGGCAGATACTTCAGCTATGGGGGGCCATATCTGCACCCACGGTAGACACATCTCCAGTGTGGGGGGCAGGCCTTTCACAGAGGGAAAAAAGAAATGTTCATGACCTGAACAGGTCAGTAAAGTGGCAGGAGTTGCAGGCTACAAAGTCTGGGCAATAATGGGAGGGTAAAGACAGACTTGTTGGTTCTACTGGACAGAGCCAGTGGTACAAGATGCTGGGCTTGAGCGAGCAGGGTAAGATCAGACTCTTTGCCCCTCCAAGGGAACAGCCGTAGGGCCTGGGAATAATTGAGAGGCTGCATGCTAGGGATGGGATATTTGGTTAGTTAGCAGACACTGTGGGCATGGGGATTGGGGAAGATGAGGAAGATAAAGCAGGTTCTGCTTCTCCATGCTAGAAAGGAAAAGATAAGTCACTTCAACAACAAGTTTAGGGAGAATAAGAGTTTATTCTTCCAGCTGAAGTTGGATCCTGGCCTTTGGAAGCAGAAATCAGATTCCACAGGGTGAGTTTCGGTGCTAAATGAAGTGTCTGACCTTTCCTTATTGATAAAGGTGATTGGTCTCCTCGACAATGCGGGCATTGAGTTTGGGCAATCAAGCTTGTAATGTCCCATACCACACATGGTATAAATACAGAAGCTAAACCCTCCAGCTGCACACTGGGGATATCAGGACCCGGAAGAACCTTTCAGAAGCCAAGATGAAGCTCCAGATTGTGGCTGCCGTTCTCCTCGTCACCATCCTTTCCCCAAAGACAAGCAGCGCGCAGGTGGCCGCACAGGTAAAGATGCCATCACTGCTAGCAGTATGAGACTTTCTACTATAATGATGGTTTTCTCTGAGAAATAGGATGTGAAATGGCTTCTCTTTCCTCTCTGTCCAAAGGTGAATTGTTCCTGGACAGTGTCTTAGCACTGTGCTGAGTTTGAATTGGCTGAGTACTGTAATGGGGGGAGGAGATTAAAGGATTTTCCTCACTTATTAAGAAAACTCTTTAGATCTGTTATTATGCTTCGATATCCCCAACGCGCATTTTGTTCCAAAGTTCAGATTCGATGTGTCCATACGGTTCAAAGTGGTTTGTGTGCTGGAGAAATAGAGAGGTCCTCACTGATTGACATTAGCTTACTCTGCCATTTCCACTACACATCTGGCCAACTTGTGCCCCAGTGGTCAGCGATTTGGGGTGGGGTCTCATTCTTTGGGGCCTCAAGCGGAGATGACTTGGTCTTGATTCCCAAAAGTTCTGAACGTCCCGGGCTGTGCAAAGAACTCCCTCCCCCACGCCCATTTTCTAAAATGTTTGAAAATAACAGAGGTTGCTCAGCCAATTTTGAGAAGAGAAAAAAGTGAAGTGGGTTGAAATTTCTCACCTAAAACACCTTATTTTTAACCAGAAATGATTTTGTTTTTTCAAAATGAAAATTTTCATGGAAAAAAATAAATGAATGAAAACCAAAAAACAAAATATGTTTTGAGTTTTGGCTTTTGATTGCCCACCCCCCACCCTAGTGGCAAAGCAACCGTGGAAATTTTTTGTCATTTAAAACAAAAACAAAAACAAAACCGTAGTTTCTCCAGTGTACATGTAACTCCACCGACAGGAGAGTGAGTCTGTCGGCTTACTGAACATTGTTCAGGGAGGTGGTGTTACTACGTTGGCAAAAGTTCTTCTGTTGGCATACGCCGCGTCTACACTAGAGCCTTTCATGTCACAGGCTCTGTAGTGTAGACAGGGCCTTCTTTCTCTCGATGGGGGGAAGGGCTGTAATAATTCGTACCAGCAAAAGTACACTAGCATATCAGTATAGCTAGGCTGGCAGAGTGCTCCTAGTGTAGACCTGGCCTGATGAAACTATTGCCAATGTGAGGAATCAGCTATATTTAAATAATATTGGAGAAAGAGCAGGATCAAGTAACTCTGAACTATTTCCTTGCAGAGGTCCTTGGGCGCGGGTGCAGGCGTTGATGTGCCAGTGAGTATTCAAAATTTACTTTGCTGTCAATCTCTTTAATGTTACCCCAGTTCCTCTTAGCAATCCCAAACCCGGAGCCCTGGGTTCAGTTGGAATAGCCTGGACAGATGTGGAAGGATTGGGGCAAAAGACAAAGCAAAGGGCTTCCAAGTCCTAAGGGGGCATGTAAGAGTTAATCCAGGTGTTCTTTGCGGTTTCAATTCTCTGATCATACTAGTACCTTGTTTGGTGGGATTCTCTGGGCTCTGGGCTCTACAGCCATGAACAGACTCATTTCCCAGGTCGAGTCATACACATTGTGAGATACAATTAAGCCCACTACTTCTCGCCCTATCTTCAGTGGACACGGAGAATAATTGATCACAGTCCTCTTTAGAACAACCCTTAATGTATTTGAAGACTGTTATCGGGTCCCCCTCCTCAGTCCTCTTTTCTCAGGACTAAACATTCCCCATTTTTTAACCTCTCCTCACAGGCCACGTTTTCTAAACCTTTTACCATTTTTATTGCTCTCCTCTGGACTCTCCGATTAATATACACTCCTGTTAATATATCCCAGAATGATAATAGTCTGTTTTACATCTGCATCACATTGATGACTCATATTCAATTTGTGACTCACAATAACCACCTGACCCTTTTCAAGGGTATTACCACCTAGCCAATTATTCCCTATTTGTAGTTGTGAATTTGGTTTTTCTTTCCTAAGAGAAGTACTTTGCACTTCTCTATTGAATTTCCTCTCGGTGATTTCAGTCCAATTCTCCAATATGTCAAGGTTGTTTTGAATTCTAATTCTGGCTTCCAAGGTGCTTACAACTCCTCCCAGCTGGTGTCATCTGCACATTTTATAAGTGTTTTCTCCACTCCATTATCCAAGTCATTAATGAAAATATTGAATAGTCTCGGACCCAGGAGTGACCACTGCAGAACGGCACTAGATACGCCCACCGAGCTTGACAGAGAACCACTGATACCCAGTCTTTCAACCAGTCGTGCACACACATTATACCAATTTCACCTAGATCATGCCATTTCTCTTAGATATTAGCGAAAAGTGCAGATCTCATTTTTCGGGGCTCAAGCACAGAGGATTTGGACTTGATTCCCAAAAGTGCTGAACTGCAATTAACTCCTCCCTCCATGTTCTATATTTGTTGAAAACAACAAACATGATTCTCAGCCATTTTTGAAAGGAGAAAAATGTAGAACTACTTGAAATTTGTCACTAATCTATTTTTTTAACTAAAAATGAATTTTTTAAAAAGAAATTTCATGGAAAATTTTGTTTTTTCTGGTTTTGTTTCTGATTTTTTTCAATGAAAATAATTAAAACTAAAAAGAAAAAAACTTATGAGTTCTATTGCATAATTTTCTAGTCACCTTTTTCTAAAAGTGTTGAAACCCATTTTTTTTAAATCCCCCCAAAACACATTTATAATTATTCCAAAACTGTAGAAAAAAGAGAAGGAGGGAGGGGAAATCAAAAATCGATTTTATTTTCATTTCTGATTTTGTCAAATAAATGAAAAAAGTTATGGAAAAAAATATTGTCAGTTTTTGCGGGCCTGGTCTATGCTACAAAATTCTGCTGGAAGAGCTATTTGAGCTGGAGTGTGAAAAAATCATCCTTCCTGGGCAACAACACAGCTATGCCAGAGAATCCCCAGTGTAGATGTAGCTACACTGACGGAGGGGTGATTCTGTCGTCACACTGAACATTGATTGGGGAGATGATGTCCCTATATCGGCAGAAGACCTTCTGTCTGCATACACAGTATCTACTCCGGGGCTATGCTATGTAGTGTAGACACGGCCTTATTTCACTCTGGGGGGAATATGCTACACTGGCAAAGTGCTCCTAGTATAGACCTGGCCTGGTAAAGCTATTGTCAGTGTCAAGAATCAGCTACATGAAATGATATTGGAGAAAGCTGGGAATTACCTGATCCTGCTCTATTTCCTTGCAGAATGTCTTGGATCAAGCTGGAAATGCTGTTGAGGTGAGTACTCAAGATACATTTTATCGTCAGGTTGCTTTATATTACATCAGTATCTCTTCACAAGCCCAAATCCTGAGACCAATGGTCAGGTGGAATAGCATGGACGCATATCGCCACAATTCAGGGGGAGTTGAATGAACTCTCTGAACTTTCCTCATTGATAAAGGCCATTGGTCTCTTTGACAATCTCGCTGTTGGATTTGGACAATCAGGCTTGTAATGTCAGATCTGACCAATGGTATAAGTAGAGCTGCTAACTCCTCCGCCCCACTTTGGAAGAAACATGAAAACCACGATTAAGCTCCTGCTCATAGCTGCCTTTCTCCCCATCTCCATGTTTTACCAGAAGGGAAGCTGCGCTTTCCCGCTAGAAGCGCTACTGGTAAAAATGGAAATACTCCTGGCAGTAACACTTTCTCCTGTTTCCTTGCTGCTAAAGGTGGATTGTTCTGGGACGTTCTCTTAGCATTCCCTGTAGCTGAGTTTGAAGTGTAGCAGTGATTTGGGGGGTCATTCATTGATGACTCAAAGCAGAGACGGCTTGGGCTTGATTCCCAAAAGTGCTGAACACACCCAGCCATGCAATGAGCTCCCCTCTTCCATGTTCAATAATTGTTGAAAACAACACAGACGATGCTCAGTCATTTTTGAAAGAAGAAAAAAGTAGAACTAGTTGAAATTGTCAATCTAATCTTTTTTCTTTGTAACCAAAAATGAATGTTTTCAAAATGAAAAATTGCATTAAAAAGTGTGTTACTTCCTTTTTTCCCGATCTTTCAATGAAAATAATGAAAACCAAAAACAAAAAAAAGTTTTGAGCTTTGTCATTTGATTCCTCAGACCCATTTTTTCAAGTAGAGTTGAAATGCTATTTTTCTTTTAAATGTCCCCAAAACACACTTATAATTTTTCAAACAGCTCCAGATAAGAAGAACGAAGGGAGTGGTGGCAGAAATAAATGAAAAAACAACTTTTTTTCTGGAAACACACTGACAATATTTTTACAAAAATTCATTTAGTAAAATTTGAACCAGCTCTAATTCTTATCTTGAACAGTCAGAATCCAGAAAGGAAGTGCCAAACTTCCCGATTCTGGACGTTAATCTGACCCCTAAGAAGCAAGGGTAGGGGGGCTATTTCTCATCGCAGAGCTGTCTGTGGCCATGTCGGAAATACACACTTCTCCTGGCACAGGCCTATCAGTATGGGGTATGCCATACTGGAGTCTTGTGTCCAGTTTTGGGCCCCCCACTACAGAAAGGATGTGGACAAATTGGAGGGAGTCCAGTGGAGGGCAATGAAAATGATCAGGGGGCTGGGGCACATGACTAGAAGGGTGATGCTGTCAGCATACCGAACATCCATCGGGGAGGTGGAGTGCCTATATTGGCAGAAAAAGACCTTCTTGGCATGCACAGCATGTTCCGCAGGGGTATTGCAGGGTAATGCAGACATGGCTGTATTTTGCTTTGAGGGGGGCGGAATACGCTATACTAGCAAAAGCGCACTAATATAATGGTATCGCTATACTGGCAAAGTGTTCCTAGTGCAGAACTGACTTGGGAAAGCGATTGCCACTGTGAGGAATCAGCTATTGAAATGATATTGGAGAAAGAGCAGGGTGAAGTAACTCCTAACTATCTCCTTACAGCGTGTCGCGAGACCAGTTGGAGAAGCTGCTGGGGTGAGTTCTGTAGATTTAGTTTATTGTCAGGCTGTTTTATATTATCTCAGTACCTCTTAGCAAGCCCGAACCCTGAGACCTATGGAAAATTGGAGTACCCTGGACACATGTTCAAAGACTGGCGCTAAACACAAAGCAATGGGCTTCCAAGTCCCATAGGTCATGTAAGTGTTAATCCAAGTGTTCTTTGCAGTTTCAATGCTCCCATTATACTGGGTTCCTTTGGGCTCCATTCATTATAATCACTTCCCAGGTGGACTCATACATACTGTGAGCTGTGATACACTGGGAATCCTGCATGCGAGAGACTGGAGATCATAGTATCACCTTGGGCAATCACATACATGGCCTCATCTATACAAGGGGCAGATCCCAAGCTGGTGTAAATTAGTGTTGCTCTATCAAAGTAAGTGGAGACAGATCGCCGGGTGTAAATCAACCATCGCTCCAGTAAAGTCAGAGGGGCCAGATCCCCTTCTGGTGTAAATTATCCATAGCTTCACTGGAGTCAATGGGCCAGATTCCAAATGGATGTAAATCAGCATTCCTGTCTTGGAGTTAATGCTCCAGGCTAACCCGAGGTAGCTCCATTGGAGGCAGGACAGTGGTGAGCAGCGTCACTGGTGCTGTGCCCGTGAGTCTTGCAAATTCACTTTGCTTAAAGAGTCTGTTATATTACCCTGATACTTTTAACAGTCAGAGGCCAGATTAAATGGCGGAAGCCCATTCTCTTAACGGTTAGGGTTAGCAATTCTATGAGGTGAGAGATCCCTGGTGATCCAAGTCTCTCTCTTATTGGTCTGGTTTCCCATCATGTTCAGAATTTGGAGTTTCAGGTGCTGCTTTATGAATTGGTGGTCATAAGGCCAGCTATGATTACAGCCCCCTTACAAGCCATAAAGGCCGTGCTCAGAAACACTAGGGACAGCATGTAGCCATATTACAAGGGGAGTTAAATGAACTCTGACTTTTCTTATTGATAAAGCCTATTGATCTCTTGGACAATCCCGGTGTTGGGTTTGGGCAATCAGGCTTCTAATGTCAGATACGAATCATGGTATCAATAGAGCTGTTAAACCTCCCCAGCCTCATTGTGGACTTCATAATTGGAAGAAACAAGATTAAGTTTCAGAGCATGGCTGCCTTTCTCCCTGTCTCCATCCTTTACGAAAGGGAAGCAGTGCTTTGCCCGTAGAAGCGCTACTGCTAAACATGAAAGTACTACTATTAATAATACTTTCTATTAGAATGAAGATTTTCACTGTGAAATATGAACTTAAATATCTCCACTTTCCTTTCTGCCAAACATGAATTGTTCTGGCATGGTCTCTTAGCATTCCCTGTAGCTGAGTTTGAATTCTCTGAGGCCCCATCTACACTGAAAATTCATATCAGCAAAGCTACATGAAAGCAGTTATCCTGACCTAACTCCCTGTGTAAACAGTGCTAGGTCTACAGAAGAATTCTTCCCTAGACCTAGCTACCGCCTCCAGGAGAGGTGGATTACCTACAGCGATGAGAGAACCCCCTCCCATCACTGTATCGAGTGTCTACACTGAAGCTCTGCAGTGGTGCACCGGTAGCCCTGCACTATGCTGATGTAGTGTTTTAAGTGTAGACATACCCTGAGTAGCACTAGCGGGGAGAGGAAGTTAAAGAGTTTTTGTCAGGCATTAGGAATGTTCTTTAGATCTATTATTGTGCTTCGATATCTCTTACTCGGCCGTATCCATTACTCATTTAGACCAACAAGTGCAGTAGTGGTCAGTGATCTAGGGGGTCTCATTCTTTGGGGCTCAAGCATTTTTTTCTGATTTTTCAATGGAAATAATGAAAACAAAACCATAAAAGTTCTGAGTTGTATCCTTTGATTCTCAAAATCCATTTTTGGAAATAGAGTTGAAATATAATTTTTCACTGAAATAGCCCAAAAAGATACTATAATTTTTCAAGCAGCTCCAGTAAAGAAGAAAGAAGGGGGGAGGTAAATGAAAAAATGACAATTTTTGCATTTTTTTATTCCATCAGACAATGAATTTGTTCTCTGGAAAAAAATTGACAATTTTATTACAAATATTCATTTTGAAAAAATTGAACCAGCTCTAATTCTTCTGTCGGCACACGCAGTATCTACTCCGGGGCTATGCTATGTAGTGTAGACACGGCCTTATTTCACTCTGGGGGGAATATGCTATACTGGCAAAGTGCTCCTAGTATAGCCCTGGCCTGGTAAAGCTATTGTCAGTGTCAAGAATCAGCTACATGAAATGATATTGGAGAAAGCTGGGAATTACCTGATCCTGCTCTATTTCCTTGCAGAATGTCTTGGATCAAGCTGGAAATGCTGTTGAGGTGAGTACTCAAGATACATTTTATTGTCAGGTTGCTTTATATTACATCAGTATCTCTTCACAAGCCCAAATCCTGTGACCAATGGTCAGGTGGAATAGCATGGACGCATATCGCCACAATTCAGGGGGAGTTGAATGAACTCTCTGAAATTTCCTTATTGATAAAGGCCATTGGTCTCTTTGACAATCTCGGCGTTGGATTTGGACAATCAGGCTTGTAATGTCAGATCTGACTAATGGTATAAGTAGAGCTGCTAACTCCTCCGCCCCACTTTGGAAGAAACATGAAAACCAAGATTAAGCTCCTGCTCATGGCTGCCTTTCTCCCCATCTCCATGTTTTACCAGAAGGGAAGCTGCGCTTTCCCGCTAGAAGCGCTACTGGTAAACATGGAAATACTCCTGGCAGTAACACTTTCTCCTGTTTCCTTGCTGCTAAAGGTGGATTGTTCTGGGACGATCTCTTTGCATTCCCTGTAGCTGAGTTTGAATTCTCTGAGGCCCATCTACACTGAAAACTCACATTGGCAAAGTTCAGGGGTGTGAAAAATGCACTCTTGAAAGAAGCAGCTGTTCCAACTTAACCCCGGTGTAGACAGTACTCGGTGGATGGAAGAATTTTAGCTAACACCTCTCGGGTAGGCGGTGCGTCTACACTGAAGTGCTTCAGTGCTGCACTCTAGAGCTGCACTCTGCTTCTGTAGCATTTTAAGTGTAGACAGATCCCGAGTAACAGCAGTGGGGGGAGGAGGCTAACGGGTTTTCATCACTGATTAAGAAAACTGTAGATGTGCTGTTGTGCTCAGAGATCTCAAAAGCCTCGTTTGTTCCAAATTTCAGACTTGATGTGTACATGTAGGTGAGACGTGGTTTGTGTGCAGAAGACAGAGAGAGGCTCTCACTCACTGACAACAGCTTACTCTGACATGTCCTTCCACATTTAGACCAACAAGTGTAGCAGTGGTCAGTGATTCGGGGGGGTCATTCATTGATGACTCAAGCAGAGATGGCTTGGGCTTGATTCCCAAAAGTGCTGAACACGCCCAGCTATGCAATGAGCTCCCCTCTTCCATGTGCAATAATTGTTGAAAGCAACCCAGACGATGCTCAGTCATTTTTGAAAGAAGAAAAAAGTAGAACTAGTTGAAATGTGTCAATCTAATCTTTTTTCTTTGTAACCAAAAATGAATGTTTTCAAAATGAAAAATTGCATTGAAAAGTGTGTTAATTCCTTTTTTCCTGACTTTTCAATGAAAATAATGAAAACTAAAAAGGAAAAAAGTTTTGAGCTTTGTTATTTGATTCCTAAGACCCATTTTGCAAAAAGATTTGAAATGCTGTTTTGCTTTGAAATGTCCCCACGACACACTTACAATTTTTCAAAGAGCTCCAGAGAAGAAGAAAGAAGGAGGGGGGGAATAAATGAAAAAAAAACAAATCTTTTTCATTTCTGATTGTTAAAAAAAAACAACAACTTTTTTTGGAAACACGTTGACAATATTTTGACAAAAATTCATTTTGAAAAATTTGAACCACATGACTAGAAGGGTGATTCTGTCAGCATACCGAAAGTCGAACAGGGAGGTGGAGTGCCTATATTGGCAGAAAAAGCCCTTCTGTTGGCATGCACAGCAGGGGCAATGCAGTGCAATGCAGACATAGCCGTATTTTGCTTTGTGGGGGGGGAATATGCGCAAAAGCGCACTAATATACCGGTATCGCTATACTGGCAAAGCGCTCCTACTGTAGAACCGACCTGGGAAACTATTGCCATTGTGAGGAATCAGCTATTGAAATGATACTGGAGAACGAGCAGGGTGAAGTAACTCCTAACTATCTCCTTACAGCGTGTCGTGAGACCAGTTGGAGAAGCTGCTGGGGTGAGTACTGTAGATTTACTTTAGAAGTAAAGAAGAAGAAAGAAGGAGGTGGTGGTGGAAATAAATGAAAAAAAAACAACTTTTTTTCTGAAAACACATTGACAATATTTTTACAAAAATTCATGTTGTAAAATTTGAACCAGCTCTAATTCTTATCTTGCGGATTCAGACTCAAGAAAGGAAGCACCAATATTCCCGATTCTGGAGGTTAATCTGACCCCTAAGAAGCAAGGGTAGGGGGGCTATTTCTCATCGCAGAGCTGTCTGTGGCCATGTCGGAAATACACACTTCTCCTGGCACAGGCCTATCAGTATGGGGTATGCCATACTGGAGTCTTGTGTCCAGTTTTGGGCCCCCCACTACAGAAAGGATGTGGACAAATTGGAGGGAGTCCAGTGGAGGGCAACGAAAATGATCAGGGGGCTGGGGCACATGACTAGAAGGGTGATGCTGTCAGCATACCGAACATCCATCGGGGAGGTGGAGTGCCTATATTGGCAGAAAAAGACCTTCTGTTGGCATGCACAGCATGTTCTGCAGGGGAATTGCAGGGGAATGCAGACATGGCTGTATTTTGCTTTGGGGGCGGGGGGGGGAATATGCTATACTAGCAAAAGCGCACTAATATACCAGTATCGCTATACTGGGAAAGCGCTCCTACTGTAGAACTGACCTGGGAAACTATTGCCATTGTGAGGAATCAGCTATTGAAATGATACTGGAGAAAGAGCAGGGTGAAGTAACTCCTAACTATCTCCTTACAGCGTGTCGTGAGACCAGTTGGAGAAGCTGCTGGGGTGAGTACTGTAGATTTACTTTATTGTCAGGCTGTTTTATATTATCTCAGTACCTCTTAGCAAGCCCAAACCCTGAGACCTATGGAAAATTGGAGTACCCTGGACAGATGTTCAAAGACTGGCGCTAAACACAAAGCAATGGGCTTCCAAGTCCCATGGGTCATGGAAGTGTTAATCCAAGTGTTCTTTGCAGTTTCAATGTTCCCATTATACTGAGTTCCTGTGGGCTCCGTTCATTATAATCACTTCCCAGGTGGACTCATACATACTGTGAGCTGTGATACACTGGGAATCCTGTCATTCTGCATGCGAGAGACTGGAGATAATAGTATCACCATGGGCAATCACATACATGGCCTCATCTATACAAGGGGCAGATCCCAAGCTGGTGTAAATTAGTGTTGGTCTATCAATGTAAGTGGAGTCAGATCTGTCTCAGAGGGATAGCCGTGTTAGTCTGGATCTGTAAAAAGCAACAGAGAGTCCTGTGGCACCTTGAAGACTCACAGATGTATTGGAGCATAAGCTTTCGTGGGTGAATGCCCACTTGGTCAGACACATGTAATGGAAATTTCCAGAGGCAGGTATAAATATACAGGCAAGAATCAGTCTGGAGATAACGAGGTTAGTTCAGTCAGGGAGGGTGAGGTCCTCTTCTAGCAGTTGAGGTGCGAACACCAAGGGAGGAGAAACTGCTCTTGTAGTCGGCTCTCTTATTGGTCCGGTTTCCCATCATGTTCAGAATCTGGAGTTTCAGGTGCTGCTTTATGAATTGGTGGTCCTGGGGCCGGCTATGATTACAGACCCCTTACAAACCATAAAGGCCATGCTCAGAAACTCTAGGGACAGCATGTAGCCATATTACACAGGGAGGTAAATCAACTCTAACCTTTCCTCATTGATAAAGGAGATTGGTCTCTTTAACAGTCTTGGTGTTGAGTTTGAGCAATCAGGCTTGTAACATCATATACGACTAGTGGTATCGATGGAGCTGTAAACCCCTCGGACTCAATACTTCATAATCGGAGGAATCAAACGGTAACCAACATTAAGCTCCAAATCATGGCTGCCCTTCCCCCCATCTCCACCCTTTACCGAAAGGGAAGCAGTGCTTTGCCGGTAGAAGCTCTGCTGGTAAAAGTGAAAGTACTACTAGGATTAATACTTTGTATTAGAATGATGATTTTCTCTGTGAAATATGAACTTAAATGTCCCCTTTTTCTTTCTGCCCAGTGATGAATTGTTCTGTGACGATCTCTTAGCATTCCCTGTGGCTGAGCGTGAATTGTCTGAGACACCTTCTCTACTGAAAACTCACATTGATATAGCTACATCTCTCATGAGCGTGAAAAATCCACACTCCTGAAAGAAGTGGCTGTTCCGACCTAACCCTCATTGTAGACAGTGCTCGATAGGTGGAAGAATTTGACACTTCACCTAGGTACTGCCCCACAGGGATGTGGATTAACTATAGCAACAGGAGAGTCCCTCCTGTCACGGTAGCGAGTGTTTATAGGACAGGAGTTTTAGTGCTGCATTCTGTGGTTTTGCTGATATTGCTGGGCCTGGTTTACACTAAAAAGTTCTGCCAGCATCGTTATATTCGCTAGCGTGTGAAAAAAATCACCCCCTCCTGGAAAACAGCGATACTGAAAAATCTCCGGCATGGAGGCAACTCTACCAACACAGGGGTGAGTCTCTCAGCTTACTGAACGTCCCGTGGGGAGCTGGTGTTATTAGATTATTGGGTCAGACCAAGTCCTGATGTCAGCATATGCAGCCGGTACTCTAGGACCTATGCGGGCACAGGCTCTGTAGCATAGACATAGCCACATTTCCCTTTCCCAGGAGAATAGGCGATACCAGCAAAAGCACACTAGTATACTGGTAGATCTGCACTGGCAAGGCGCCCCTAGTGTAGAACTGGCTGGTAACGCTATTGCTATTGGGAGAAATCAGCAACTTGGAAATGATATTGGAGAAGGGAGTTTCTTGATCCTGCTCTATTTCCTTACAGGGGCTCCTGCGTCCGGTTGGACGTCTTGCTGAGGTGAGTACTCAAAATTACTTTGCTGTCCAGCTGTTCTGTATTATCACAGTATCACTGGAGCCAACGGGCCAGATTCCAAATGGGTGTAAAGCAGCATTGCTGTATTGGAGTTAATGCTCCAGGCTAAACTGAGGCACATCCGTTGGAGGCAGGACAGGGGCTAGAAGCGTCACTGGTGCTGTGCCTGTGAGGACTGGAAATTCACTTTGCTGAAACTGGCTGTTACATTGCCCTGACACTGTTCACAGAAAAAGGCCAGGTTAAATCCCAGAAGCCAATTCCCTTAATGGGTAGGGTTTGCAATTCTGCTAAGTGAGAGATCCTTGGCAGTCCTATTGTCACTCATAACGGAAAATCACACCAATAAAAGGGCTCCCATATTTCAGAATCTGGAGGTTGAGGTGCTACTTTATAAATAGGTGGTCATAGGCCCAGGTATGATTACAGCCCCCTTACAAACCATAAAGGCCATGTTCAGAAACACTAGGGACAGCATAGACACACCCTGAGTAGCACTAGTGGGGAGTGGAGGTTAAAGAGTTTTTGTCAGGCATTAAGAATGTTCTTTAGTTCTATTATTGTGCTTCAATATCTCTTACTCTGCCATATCCATTACTCATCTAGACCAACAAGTGCAGTACTTCGCAGTGATCTAGGGAGTCACATTCTTTGTGGGCTCAAGCAGAGATGACTTAGACTCATTCCCAAAATGAGGTGACTGCACTCAGCTGTGCATTCAGCTCCACTCATATGTTTTCTACCCTTTTTGAAAAATAGAAACAGGATGCTCCACCATTTTTTAATTGAGAAAAATGCAGAGCAAGTTGAAAATTTGTCACTTTAATATATTTTGTATTTGTCATGAAAAAAGATTTCTTTTAATATGAACATTTTAATGGAAAAAGTTTCTTGAATTTTTTCTTTTTTTTTCAATGAAAATAAGAAAAACCAAAACAAGTTTTGAATTTTGTCATTTCATTCCCCATGGTCCAATTTCCCAATCGAGTTGAAATGCTATTTTTCTTTGAAATTTACACATTTATAATTTTTCAAAGAGCTCCAAAGAAGAAGAAAAAAAGGAGGAAGTAAATGAAAAAAAAAAAGCAAAACTTTTTCATTCCTGATTTTGTTAAAAAAAAGTATTAATTAGATTTCTGGGGGGGAAAATTTTTTTTTTTTAAATTCGTTACAAAAAGTGTTGATCATCCCTAATTCTTATCTTGAGGGATCAGAGTCACGAAAGGAAGCTCCCATAGTCCAAATTCTGGAGGTTAAACTCACCCCTGTGAAGCAGGGATAGGGGGGCTGTTTCCTTTCGCAGAACTCTCTGGGGCCATGTCTACAATACAGACTTCTGCTGGCATAGCTCCATCTCTGTGGGGTGTAAAAAAGTTTACATCAGCATGTGGATCCTCTACCCTAGGGCCGATGCAGGCACAGGCTCTGTAGTGTAGACATGGCCTCATCTCCCTTTCAGAGGAGAACAGGCGATACCAGCAAAAGCACACTAGTATACTGGTAGAACTGCACTGGCAAAGCGCTCCTAGTGTAGAACTGGCTGGTAACACTATTGCCATTGTGAGGAATCAACAAGCTTGAAATGATATTGGAGAAGGAGTTTCTTGATCCTGCTCTATTTCCTTACAGGCGGTTGCGCGTCCAGTTGGAGGTCTTGTAGGGGTGAGTACTCAAAATTACTTTGCTGTCCAACTGTTTAATATGATCATTCCAGAGGACATGCTTCCATGCTGATGACTGGTTCTGCTCGACAATGATCCAAAGCAATGTGTGGACTGACACACATTAATTTTCATCACCTGAATCAGAGGCCAACAACAGAAGATTGATTTTCTTTTTGGGTGGGCCACTGCGGGGAGCCCTGGGCCCTTTAAATTACTGCTGGAGCCCTGCTGCTGCTACCCCGATGTAACGGGGTTTCACCTATTTTGGATTTTTGGCTCCCAAGGACCGTGTTATATTGGGGTAGAGGTGTACAGTAAAGAACAGAATTACCATACACCTAGATGAACACAATTTGTTGGGGAAGAGTTAACATGATTTTTGTAAAGAGAAATCATGCCTTACCCATCTACTAGAATTCTTTGAGGGGGTCAACAAGCATGTGGACAAGGGGGATCCAGTGGATATAGTGTACTTAGATTTCCAGAAAGCTTTTGACAAGGTCCCTCATCAAAGATTCTTAAGCAAAGTGAGCTGTCATGGGATAAGAGGGAAGATCCTCTCATGGATCAGTAATTGGTTAAAAGATAGGAAACAAAGGGTAGGAATAAATGGTCAGTTTTCAGAATGGAGAGAGGTAAATAGTGGTGTCCCGCAGGGGTCTGTACTGGGACCAGCACTACTCCACATATTCATAAACAATCTGGAAAATGGGATAAACAGGGAGGTGGCAAAATTTGCAGATGATACAAAACTACTCAAGATATTTAAGACCAAAGCAGACTGTGAAGAGTTACAAAGGGATCTCACAAAAACTGGGTGACTGGGCAACAGAATGGCAGATAAGAACATAAGAAAGGCCGTACCGGGTCAGACCAAAGGTCCATCCAGCCCAGTATCCTGTCTACCGACAGTGGCCAATGCCAGGTGCCCCAGAGGGAATGGACCTAACAGGCAATGATCAAGTGATCGCTCTCCTGCCATCCATCTCCACCCTCTGACTGACAGAGGCTAGGGACACCATTCCTTACCCAGCCTGGCTAATAGCCATTAATGGACTTAACCACCATGAATATATCCAGTTCTCTTTTAAACGCTGTTATAGTCCTAGCCTTCACAACCTCCTCAGGTAAGGAGTTCCACAAGCTGACTGTGCGCTGTGTGAAGAAGAACTTCCTTTTATTTGTTTTAAACCTGCTGCCTATTAATTTCATTTGGTGACCCCTAGTTCTTGTATTATGGGAATAAGTAAATAACTTTCCTTATCCACTTTCTCCACATCACTCATGATTTTATAGGCTTCTATCATATCCCCCCTTAGTCTCCTCTTTTCCAAGCTGAAGACTCCTAGCCTCTTTCATCTCTCCTCATATGGGACCCGTTCCAAACCCTTCATCGTTTTAGTTGCCCTTTTATGAACCTTTTCTAGTGCCAGTATAATGAAATTCAATGTTGATAAATGCAAAGTAATGCACATGGCAAAACATAATCCCAACTATACTATACAATGACAGGGTCTAAATTAGCTGTTACCACTCAAGAAAGATTTTTTTTTCAATGAAAATTATGAAAAATGAAACCAAAAATGTTTTGAATGTTGTTGATTCCCCAGAGTCCTGTCTGCAAATAGAGTTCAAATGCTATTTTCCTTTGAAATTTGCCACAAAACACACCTATAATTTTTCAAACAGCTCCATAAAAGAAGAAAGAAGGGGGGAAAGAAAATGAAAAAATGCAAAACTTTCATTTCCGATTTTGTCAAAAAAGAAGCGATACGTTTTCTGGTAAAAAAACAGACAATTTGCTTGCAAAAATTCATTATGAAAAATGTTGATCATCTCTAATTCTTATCTTGAGGGATCAGAGTCACGAAAGGAAGCTCCCATAGTCCAGATTCTGGAGGTTAATCTCACCCCTGAGAAGCAAGGATAGGGGGACTGTTTCCCATCACAGAGCGGGCTGGGCCCGTGTCTAAAATACAGACTTCTGTTGGCATAGCTTGATCTGTATGGGGTGGGAAGAAGTTTGATTCCTTACTGACATAGCTGCTCTGGCAAAAATCATAGAATCATAGAAGATTAGGGCTGGAAGAGACCTCAGGAGGTCATCTAGTCAAACCTCCTACTCAAAGCAGGACCAGTCCCCAACTAAATCATCCCAGACAGGGCTTTGTCAAGCCAGGCCTTAAAAACCTCTAAGGATAGAGATTCTACCACCTCCCTAGGTAAGCCATTCCAGTGCTTCACCACCCTCCTAATGAACTAGTGTTTCCTAATATCCAACGTAGACCTCCCTCACTGTAGCTTGAGACCACTCCTCCTTGTTCTGTCATCTGCCACCACTGAGAGCAGCCAAGCTCCATCCTCCTTGGAACTCCCCTTCAGGTAGTTGAAGGCTGCTATCAAATCCCCCCTCATTCTTCTCTTCTGGAGACTAAACAAGACCAGTTCCCTCAGCCTCTCCTCGTAAGTCATGTGCCCCAGCCCCCTAATCATTTTTCTTGCACTCCGCTGGACTCTCTCCAATTAGTCTTCATCTTTTTTGTAGTGGGGGGCCCAAAACTGGACGCAATACTCCAGATGTGTCCTCACCAATGCTGAATAGAGGGGAATAATCGCTTCCCTCAATCTGCTGGCAATGCTCCTACTAATGCAGACCAATATGCCGTTAGTCTTCTTGGCAACAAGGGCACACTGCTGACTCATATCCAGCTTCTCCTCCAATGTAATCCCTGGGTCCTTTTCTCCAGACCTACTGCTTAGCCAGTCGGTCCCCAGGATGTAGCAGTCCATGGGATTCTTTCGTCCTCAGTGGAGGACTCTGCACTTGTCCTTGTTGAACCTCATCAGATTTCTTTTGGCACAATCCTCCACTTTGTCTAGGTCACTCTGGACCCTATCCCTACCCTCCAGCGTATCTACCTCTTCCCCCAGTTTAGTGTCATCTGTGAACTTGCTGAGGTTGCAATCCAGCACATCATCCAGATCATTAATAAAGACGTTGAACAAAACCGGCCACAGGACCAAACCCGGGGGCACTCCGCTTGATACCGGCTGCTAACTAGACATCGAGCCGTTGATCACTACCCTGGAGCCCGACATCCTAGCCAGCTTTCTATCCACCTTATAGTCCATTCATCCAATCCATACCTTTTTAACTTGCTGGCAAGAATACTATGGGAGACCATATCAAAACCTTTGCTAAAGTCAAGATATATCACGTCCACTGTTTTCCCCATATCCACAGAGCCAGTTATCTATCAGGTTGGTCAGGCATGATTACTGTAACTGTAGTTATACCAGGAAAACTGTGCTCTTGGTGGTATTGCTGGGCCTGGTGTACACTTCACTGTTCTGCCAACATCGCTATATCAGCTAGCAGTGTGAAAAACACTATGCTGAAAAATCCCCAGCATAGAGGCAACTATACTGGCACAAGAGTGAGTCTCTCAGTTTACTGAACGTCAAGCGGGGAGGTGGTGTTATGATGTTGGAACAAGTCCTTAAGTCATCATATGCAGCCTGTACTCTAGGGGCTATGGGGGCATATGCTCTGTAGTGTAGATATGGCCTCATTTCAGAGGAGAATGCGCTATACCAGGAAAAGCACACTAGCGTACTGGTAGAACTGTACTGACAAAGCGCTCCTAGTGTAGAATTGGCTGGTAACACTCCTGCCACTGTGAGGAATCAACTACATAAAGTGATATTGGAGAAGGGAGTTTCTTGATCCTGCTCTATGTCCTTACAGGAGGTCGTGCGTCCCGTTGGACGTCTTCTTGGGGTGAGTACTCAACATTACTTTGCTCTCCACCTGTTTTATATAATCATTCATGAGGACATGCTTCCACGCTGATGACTGGTTCTGCTCGATAATGATCCAAAGCGGTGCGGAATGATGCACGTTCATTTTCATCATCTGGGGTAGATGCTACCAACAGAAGGTTGATTTTCTTTTTGGGTGGTTCGCTTTCTGTAGTTTTCGCATTGTAGTGTTGCCCTTTTAAGACTTCTGACAACATATTCCACATCTCATCCCTCTCAGATTTTGGAAGGCACTTCAGATTTTTAAACCTTGGGTTGAGTGTTGTAGCTATCTTTAGAAATCTCGCCTTCTTTGTGTTTTGTCAAATTTGTCAAAGCGCTGCTAGTGTAGAACTGGCTGGTAAAGCTGTTGCCATTGTGAGGAATCACCTACATTGAAGTGATTTTGGAGAAGGGCGTTTCTTGATCCTATCATAACTGTTTCCTTCCAGGAGGTCGTGCACCCAGTTGGAGATCTTCTTAATGTGAGTACTCAAAATTATTTTGCAGTCCAGCTGTTTTATATGATTTCAGTACCTCTTAGTAACCCTGAACCCTGAGCCCAGTGTTTAGCTGGAATAGCCTAGACACACATGGAAAGAGTGAGGCAAAACATAAAGCTATGGGCTTCCAAGTCCCACACGGGTGTCTAAGAGTTAATCCAAGTGTTCTTCGCAATTTCAATTCTCCCATTATACAAGTAGGCTATTTATTGCATTTCTGTGGTCTCTCTTCATTATGACCAGGTCCCAGATGGAGTCATACATATTGTGAGCTGTGATTCACTGGAAATCCTGTGAATCTGCATACTTGAGACTGGGGATAATAGTATCTCCACAGGCAATCACATACGTGGCCTCATCTATACAAGGGAGCAGATTCCCAGATGATGTAAATTGGTGTTGCCCCAATAAAATAAGTGGGGACAGATCAACAACTGGTGTCACTCATCTATAGCTTGATGAACGTTAGTGGAGCCAAGTACCCAACTGATGGAAATCAGTCTTAGCTCCAATAAAGTGAGTGAGGCTAGATCCCCAGTTGGTGGAAACGATCTACAACTCCAGGGGAGTCAACGGGCCAGATTCCAAATGGGTGTAAATCCACATCTCTGTATTGGAGATGCACCAGAGTAAACTGATGTAGCTCCACTGGAGTTAGAGCAGAGGTTCGCAGCGTCAGTGGTGCTGTGCCTGTGAGTACTGCAAATTCACTTTACTTTACGAGTCTGCTACATTACCCGGATAATTTTAACAGAGGCCAGGTTAAGTGATGGAAGCCCATTCCCTTAACGGATAGCAAGTGGCACTCCTAGTTTCTCTCATGATGGTAAATCAGACCAATAATATGGTTGCTATTGTGAGGGGATCCCCAGGGTGCAGCCTGGGACTGTGGGACTGCTGTGCTCCCTCAACTCTCTCCAGCCTGGGCTGTCTCTCACAATGCCTTGCTAGTGACCAGCAGCAAACCCCTCCAGGTGCTGTTATCACTCAGCACAACCACATGTGGAGCCCCACACTCAGCTAGATTGCATGAATGCTTCCAGAGCCGCTCATAAATCACACAGAGAAGGCACCAGCCAAATTCCCCCAGCTCCCAACACTGTACCTCAGGAATATACCATTTATTAATTGTTTCACCACTTCATCAATGGAAAGTGGATATACACCAGCCTTTGCCAACCTGAGCAGTTTTGCCGCACATTTCGTACAAACTCACTGGTAAAGATAAATAGTTAAACAAATGTTTTGATTACAAAAGGTAGATTTTAAGTGATAGGCAAAAAGTCAGAGTTAATTACCAAAATAAAATAAAATATAAGCAGGCAGTCTAAGCTCTCAACCCTATTAGACTAGGCAACATCTAGATTAAGCAGTTTTTCTCACCCCACTGTACATGGACATATTGGAGTCCACGTACAGATTTCACCCTTAAATCTGGGTCAGTCTCCTCTACTAGAGTCTTCAGTCTTCTGTGAGTGTCTTTGTTGCTTGCAGCATAGGTGGGGGCAGGAGAAAGGCCAGGCATGGGGCCTCTGTGTCATGAGTCCCCAGCCAAGGTTGAGCAATTCCCTTGGTGTGGCCTCATGCCGGTGAGTCATTGCATTGTAGCTCCCTTGCTGGACAATGACCAGTGATGTCTGTTCAATAGCACCCATCCCGGTGTTGGTTACCTCCCTTGTCATTGTCTTTGTGTAGCTAGTATCTGGGTGCCTCCCAAACCCACAGCATATTTTAGTGAAAACCATACAGCACAATTCTTATAATTTCATATGCATTGCTGCTACACATGTTTAGATAGAACAATGTCTTTCAGCAGATCATAACCTTTCCCCTGATACCTTACCAGGCATGCTTTATATGCAAGATCACGGTTATATAAAAATGAAGGCACTCCCCAAAGTATAGAGAGTCACACCCATGTTTCAAAATCTGGAGTTTCAGGTGTTGCTTTATAACCTGCTGGCCAAGATCAATCTATAGCCGCCATTCTCCTCGTCTCCATCCCTTGCCCAAAGGGAAGCAGAACTAGGCCCTTACAAATGCTGCTGGTAACAATGAAAGTAATGGTAGGAGTAACATACTCTCTATTATAATGACGATTTTCTCTCAGAAATATGATAGGACATGTCTGCGCTTTCCTCTTTGCCCAAAGGTGAACTGTTCAGGGACAGTGTCTTAGCATTCCCTGTAGCTGAGTTTGGATTGTCGGAGTGAGCAAGAAGGAGGATGAAAGGTTCTCCTCACTTATTAAGAACATTCTTTACATCTATTATTGTGGTTAGATAGATTAAAAGCAGCTTTTGTCCAAGTCTCAGACTCAGTGTGTACATATGGTTCTAAGAAGTTTGTGTGCTGGAGAAATAGAGGCCCTCACTGACTGACATTAGCTTACTATGCCGTTTCTCTTACGCAATTAGTCCAACAGGAGGAAAAGTTGTCACTCATTTAGGGGGTCTCACAGTTGTGGGTTTCAAGTACAGATGCCTGGGGCTCGATTTCAAAAGGTGCCAAGCACCCTGGGCTACAACAGAAGTCAGTAGGAGCTCTGGGACAATTTGCCATGACACAAGCAACTCAGCGGCTTCTGCCAGGGATAGGAGCTAACCAGCCTCATCCCAATGACACAGGAAGTCAATGGAAACAAATAACTTTCTTGTTTTTTTTCCCTAAAGAATTTACTGGTGGAATGATCTGTGGTGAGTATCTCAAGTTCTCTCTCTTGGAGAATCTCTTGCATTATCTTGGCAGCTCTCATAATGGGAATTGAGACTGGAGCCATTTGAGTTAAAGGAGGCACCCTTATTATATATCATGGTACAATCTCAGTGAAAGGAACAAAGTGCCCCCCTCTCTTGCTGCTGCCCACCAGCCCTGACACAGAAGGGTCCCCCACCGAGCAGCATCTGTGAATGGCATGAAACTGTTTGTTTCTGATGCTGCCTTTAGTCCATGCCAAGGAGTAACAACTAGCGAGCAGAAACAAAGCTTTACCTTTTTGTTTATGCGGTGACATTTTCCTACTTCTCTGGTAGTTAGAGAGGGGATGGGTGAGTGTCAGGCTCAAATTCATGTTAATAACAGAGAACACCACTAGCACAATTCATAGGTTTATACATTTTAAGGCCAGAAGGGACCATTCCATTCAGCTGGTCTGACCTCCTGCATAACACCGTCCAGGGAATTTCATCCAGTCATTCCTGCAACAAGCCCATGATTTCTAGGTGAGCTTTGGGCACACCTTAAAGAAAGATATCCTGTGTAAAGTCCTCACCAGCGCCTACATGTTTTAAGACTGTAAGTTGCATTTTCAAAAGTGAGGTTCACTTCGGTACTTCATATCCCTGGACTTTCACCAGGACTCAGGCTCCTAAGTGCTTATGTCAATTTTGAATGTGGGACTTGGACTTGGACTCCTAAGTCACTTATCAAAGGGGTAGCCGTGTTAGTCTGGATCTGTAAAAGCAGCAAAGTGTCCTGTGGCACCTTATAGACTAACAGACGTTTTGGAGCATGGGCTTTCATGGGTGAATGCCCACTTCTTTGGATGCATGTCACTTAGTTGCTCATGCAAATGTTATGCCAAGACTTGATTGACAGACTTCAAGTGATGGAGAATCCACCTTGTCCCTTGGTAACTTCCCTGTTTGATGGTTGTGTTCATGTAAAAGGGAATGTCTCCAGTTCACCTGTTCCTAGTTAAGTGCCTCCCAGTGGGTCCTGATACAGGGCTCCTGACCTCGAAAAAGACTCAGGCAGCAGTTGAGAAAGGAGTCAGGTTGGAGAAGCAGGGAGCTGTTAAGAATTGCTAGGAGAGAACTGTCTGAGATCTGAGAAGGCAGCAGTGGAAGATGTTGGGGAAGAGACCTGTGCAGAGAGAGAACTTCCGAGAGCTGTTAGCATAGTGCTGTGGATGGCAGCCATTGGAGAGAACTGGCCAGAGCAGGGAAACCCTGCTGAAGGGAAGGTGTGTGCAGAGGTCCCTAGGTAAAGGGGACAAACTAGCTGAGTCAGGGCAGGCTGAGCCAAGAAGCAGAGGGTTATTTCTAGATCGAGGCTCCCGGGAGATGTTGCTTAGCAGGGGTAGGACTCACAGGCAAAGGGGCCTGAAGTGTGGAACACTGTGGGGAGCCCTCTCACAGAAGACCTGAACTGAGGGCTGCGGGAGAAGAGAGGTTAGAAGGATGGAGAATCACCAGAGATGTGGAGGCCCTAGAATAGGGGCCCAAAAGAACTGGGGAACAGTGTGGTTGTTGCCTCTCAGGAGCATAGGCGCCAATTCCGTGCGTGTTCTGGGGCTTCCATTAGCCAAACCTGGAAGAATGTACCGCGAAGCAGCACTGGCTTTGTGACATGCTTCCTCTCCACAACCAGTTTTCCTGATCTCACAGCAGCCACTTCACCACCAGGTTCATGCCCCACAGATCAGGAGCAGGGCAGAGGGCTACTCTCAACATCACTGGGCTGCCCCCTTCAAGCACACGCGGCTTCTTCCCCTTCCCTCCTGTCACTCTCTCCATTGACTGCAATGCTGAGAAGTGCAATGCTGTCTCATTGAAACAGCATCCCCATGGCAGACAGAGTAAACCCTCCCTCTGTGTGTAAATACTGACACACTGGCAGGGATCTGAGGAGTGTGGGAACCAGCGCATAAATCCCAGTGGTAGCTCAAATCCCCCAAAGAAAGTTTTAATATCTTAAATAGCCCTTCCCTTTAACAAATCCAAGAGCTCAGTTCCAGCCCCCCCAAATCTCCTCTTGTCCTCTCCTCCCTCATTTCCCCATCCAATGCCATCAATAGCAGTTTGGAAAGGGCACTGCTGTACAACGCACAATACTGTAAGTGAAATGCTGTCTGCCACACACAGCTGTACGGGGCTAGAAAGGGACTAAACTCCTTCAGGGAGTGGGGGAGGGCTCTTGTCTGATTCCCTGTGGGTTACTGGGACCATAATGACTGTTTGCCATCTCTCCCCAGGACTAAGAATTATGAATTAATAACTCAAACGCTGACGAAACCGGATTGGCTGACTTCGATGACGACACCTGCCATTACGCTTCCTGCGCTGCTGCTTCACAACTCTCCCACCAATCAAATGCTGACTGAAAATCATGAATCATACTGAATGGGCCTCTAGCTGATTACTGTGACAGTCCTTGATTTTTTATGCTTTTTGCTGTAACAGGGAGCGGAGGGACACTGAGCTCTGTCCCGCAGCTGCCCTGGGGGACGGCGAGCGCTTTGCAAAAATTAAAATAAATACAAATGCACAAAAAATGTTCAGTAGCTGTTGTTGTTTTTTTTACTTTTTAGTAAATTAAATTTCCTTCCAGGCTGGCATAGGATTTGCTCCACTGTAAACGCTGACACTATTGTTAGTCAATTCCCAACTCTTTGTAGGCAATGATTACTGTATGGGGGGAAAGACACTCTGTTCTCCAGTATTGCTCCCTCTCCCTCAGTGGGGAAACCGGGACAGCAGCAGCACTGGGGAAAATGACTAATGGAGTGACACACAAACCCAGAAGAGCAGGAGGGAAGAGTATCTGTAAACTGAGCTACAGAACCACACTACCAGGGCTGCGACTGAGAGAACGTGTGGCAAGTTTTCCTTTCAGGGTAGATGTTCCAGCACATAATCCCTAAAGTCTAGAGGTGCCTCCTTGCACTCCATAGAATGATCCTTTTCCAGAACAGTTACACTCTTTTCGCCTAAACATCGGACTAGACACCACTGCCATTAAATCAACCCATAAACTGCACCTCAGTCTTGCTTCTTCAAAGGATACAGATTAGGGATAAATTCATATGAAGGTTTAATTTGTTCTCAATTATTTTGGGCTTCAGCCCCTTCCACTGGCTTCTCAGCCTCTTCCAGCCCAGCTCCCTACGTCCGAACTGTCACCCTCTATCCTTCATGTGAGACACAATATCTCTTCCCCAAAAGTCATTGGGGTTGGGCTTTGCAAAGAATCCTAAGGCAGTTAGGGGAGCTGGATACCAAACTTCCTTCGGTCTGTCTGCAAATCCCAACCTAGGGAACAGAATAATAGTTTGCAAAGCAGATGGAAGCAGGGCTGCTCTTTTTGATCACTCCACTCACAACATGTCGACCGCTGCTGGAAATAAAAGTGGCAGCTCTTCCTAAACCCCTCTCCGCATTCACATGACTCTACTGGATTGGGACTGTAAAAGCAGCCACTTCCACACAACCTGTTAGGAAGCTGTCAAAGCTTTGATCCAGTGCCCCACCAGACTGCTGTGAGGGGACCCAGACACTGGTTTCCATGTCTTTCAAGCCTCCAGAGTCTGAACGGACACAAGCCCAGACACTGGCCCTGTCTTGGGGTCCATATGCACACGCCCAGGTGCTGATCTATCTAGCACCCCCTCCTGAGAGTTGCAACCATGAGGTCCAACTTCCCAGTTGCTAGAATCAGTGTGGACTCCTCTGACTCCCCCGTAGCTTAAACTCACCCTCTTCCAGAATCCCACCGAAGACAGGAGCCTTCCAGTTTAACTCTCCCAGGGGGGCCATGATAAGGTGAAACATGTAACATGGAGAGTCAGACTTTACATGGGATTCTAAAATACTATTGCACTTCACTTAAGCACAAGAAATACACAGAGAGAGCAGATCATATAGAAACCCACAAATATCCTAAACACAATGCCCCTCACTCTGGCTCACCCTTCCCTTGGGAGTCCTTTGGGGACCATCTATGTTCAGGCAGGCAGGATTCCCCCACCTCATCAGGCTCTTCCAGCTGTTCCCCTCGACTTGGACTGGTGACAACGGCCGAAGACCCCAAATAGATCAGCTCCTGCCTTTCTACCCTTCCAATCCCCGTCAGGTGTGACCCCTGGATCTGTCTCCTCAGGCAACTTCATTGCCAGTGGCCCACTCCCTGACAAACAGATCCTCCAGGTTCGGAGCCGGTCTATGTTTGTATTTGAATAGGGGACCATCCCAATTTAATGACCCTCTACTGTCAGTGCTGAATCATTACACCTTGGCATTTCCGTCTACCATAGAGACAAAGAGATCACAGAGAAGACCCCCCCGCCCCCACATTCAAAATGGAGTTTGCAATCTAATAAAGATACAGATGGACAGTTCATAAGCTCATACAGAACTCATAAACTGCATGGACAGATTCCCAAATCATCAAGAAGCCATGCCAAAACTTAGCCTACAAAGGCTAGAGTCCACTATTAAATCTTAAGAAAATGCAGGTGTAACCCATGTCTACCCTGTGTGGCTGTGTGCCCTCTAGCAGCAGGACAACATACAGGTGTATTAGTCAGCAACTAACTTTGCACAAACAAATATAACTCTTTCAGCTCTGGCGTGATTTCAGATGTAGCTAGCCAGGGTTCAGTCCCCCCGATTGCTCCTTCCCAGGGGAGTTTTGTCAGAAGAGATGGTCCATATGAGGATTGGAGCTGCAGTGGAACTCGGAAAGTTGGGACGAGCTTTCGCAGCCAGGGCAGCTTTTAGCTCATGGTGATGAGGTTATGATCACCATTATTAGACATTGTGGCTCTCTGCTCCCTCTAGTGGTGGCTGATTGTTGGTGACACTCCATGTATTTGTGATTTATACCTACAAGGTATCTTCACACAAACAGGGCATTTTAAAGTGCCCTTTATATCAGGCCAACATTTTCCAAAAGTACCTAGTGATTCTGGGAAGCCCAAATTGACATGCCTTCAAAGAGAGCTGATTTTCACAGGTTGGATGCTCTGCAAAAGGCGTTTTGAGTTGTGCTCCCAAAATCACTAGTCACTTCTGAACATACCTTTAAATAATGATAAAACAAATGCCCAAAGATAAATCTCCAGGTGCCTCAACTCACCCATATCAATCAATTAAGGTAACAACACAGCCCTATTAGTCCCTCCCCAGAAAAGTGCCTTCAACCTTCCCCACAGCGGTTCCCCAACTATTTGTCATGACCCCAGGCATCAGCAGATAGAGGTTCAGCAATCCATTTTCCTCCGCACAGCGTGACCTCGCATGGACGATGCATGTGAAGTCATGAGACATTGAGAATGCCATTTTGCTCTATGCTGTGGCATCCTCCACACAGCAGGACCCTGCACATACCACACGTATGAGGTCATGCGGCACGGAAGATGCCATTTAGTAGAGCAAATTGGCATCGTCTATGAGGCGTGATGTCGCATGCAACATACATGTGAGTCATGCTGTGCTGAGGATGCCATTTTGCTCTCCAAAATCGTAGAATCATAGGACTGGAAGGGACCTCGAGAGGTCATCTAGTCCAGTCCCCTGCACTCACGGCAGGACGAAGTATTATCTAGACCTTCCCTGACAGGTCTTTGTCCAACCTACTCTTAAAAATCCCCCATGATGGAGATTCCACCACCTCCCTAGGCAATTTATTCCAGTGCTTAATCACCCAGACAGGAAATTTTTCCTAATGTCCAACCTAAACCTCCCTTGTTGCAATTTAAACCCATTGCTTCTTGTCGTAGCCTCAGAGGTTAACGAGAACAATTTACCTCTCTCCTGCTTGTAACAACCTTTTATGTACTTGAGCACTGTTATCATGTCCCCTCTCAGACTTCTCTTTTCCAGACTAAACAAACCCAGTTTTTTCAGTTTTCCCTCATAGGTCATGTTTCCTAAACCTTTAATCATTTTTGTTGCTCTTTTCTGGACTTTTTCCAATTTGTCCACATCTTTCCTGAAATGTGGCGCCCAGAACTGGACACAATACTCCAGTTGAGGCCTAATCAGCGCAAAGTAGAGCGGAAGAATCACTTCTCATGTCTTACTTAAAATACTCCTGCTAATAAATCCCAGAATGATGTTCGCTTTTTTTGCAACAGTGATACACACTTGACTCATATTATCTGGCTTTCTGTGAGTGGGAAATGCAGGTCACAGTCTCTGCAAATGCACAGCAGGATCTGGGTAGAGCTGTTGACGTCGCTAGGCCTCACCCTAGGTAACTCGGGAGGGTAGATGACCACAAGTGTCAATAAAGCCTTCCTGCACTAGGCCTATATGAACCAAACTTCTTCCATGTTTAAACTCTAATGAACCTCAAAAGCCAGGTGCAATTGGAATATGTAAGCAACCAGTTATCTGTGTGCAACCCCCTGCTCACACCGGTATCAAGCGGTAATAATGAGGCCTGCATGTTTCTGGCTAAAGAAAAAAAGGACAAAATAACGGTTTAAAGAAGTTACTAACAAGCTAGGCTTATAGGTGCCAAAAATAACTTAACTGCTTAAATGTAAACGTTATTTGCTTCGTAACTGTTACCAGGGAAGGGAGGGCTAAAGGGGAAGAAAGAAAGGGAAAGGGGGGGGGGGTAAAGCTTAACTGCAAAATGTATAAAAGAAGACAAACTGTTTCTGTTAGTGTGCTTGATTTGAGACGTGCCTGTCTCCTAGCACCGCTTTGGGATCCCAAATAAACTTTGTTTGTTTCTCCACCCCGGTGTGTTTATTGACGCGAAGCACACCGGGCAACGAACCCGCTGTTGCTGTCCTCGGGCCTCTGTGCCGGCAACAGAGGCATCCATGGTTATGTTCTCTGTCTGGATACCGGTGCAGGTGGAGGAGACAGGAGCAGCATTGGCACTGGTGACACGGCTCTTCCTAACCATAGTGATTATATTACGTCTCCCTCCCACAAACTCCCTCTCAAACACCCCTGTTCCCTAGTTCCCCGTGGTCGCTTAGCCTCTGGCTTTGAAGACCTTCTCTCCTAGGTCAGCCCTACCCCCTCGTTAATCACACAAGGGGAGGGTGATCACAAGGCTGATTGAGGCTGATCAAGGATGATCCAGGGAAAAAGGCTCAAACAGTCCTCAGACACACAATCCCAACTGACCCTGTAACTTAAAGAACCTGCAAGAGAAAGAGAAATACGAACAGCCAAACAACCTGACTCACCCCAAGATGAGTACTCGCACATTGTTCGTTGAGCAGGGAGATCACCTCACCCTCTCAAACTCCCCTGTTTGCAATCCCCAGCTGGCTAGTATTAATGTATTTCTCCTGAAAACGTCCCCTTGAGGTAGGGACGTGCTGCTACCCTCATTTTGCGAATGGCAAACAGAAAGCCTATGTGATTTGCCCAAGGTCACACAAGAGCTCTGTAGCAGAGCAAAGAATTCAACTCCTGGCGAGGGCCCTAACCACTGGACAAGGCTTCCTGTCTAATGGTCTTAGAATGGGTCTGAGTTTAGCTCAGTTGGTAGAACATCAGACTTTTAATCTGAGGGTCCAGGGTTCAAGTCCCTGGGCAGGTTTAGGGGGGATCATTTCCCCCTGTGGTATCCTTCAAGAGGCAGCTTGATATAAAGGGGGAAGGGAAAGCTCAGTGGTTTGAGCATTGGCCTGCTAAACCCAGGGTTATGAGTTCAATCCTTGAGGGGGCCATTTAGGGATCTGATATTCTATGATTCTATGTTGCCATTAGGCTCAAAAGGACCTTAAGTTGTATCTTCACTGCACGGTTAACGTGAGTTATGAACATGCAAGTTATGCCTCTCAAGTGAGAACAGCCACGCTGTAATATCCCCCTCCCACTGCTATATCCACACTGATGCTACACTCACCCCTGTGTGACGCTAGGGCTGCTGGGGGCACATCTCAGGGTTCTTTGACCTGTAGTAAGCTTCTCTTTGGATACCTTCCTAGTGAATTGTGGGATAACTTGTCTGTCCCTTCTTGGCACACCAGGGGAACCCTGGGAAGGCACTGGAGGACGAGCAGTACTTGAGTAGCCTGCGTCACTACAGAGACGTCATGTTAGCAGCTGGCAAGCTGCACTAATTCTAGCTTCACCCTATACCTCGTGACAGGCCAGCCAGCGCCAATGAAAAGCTCACTACACTCAAGCTAAGGGTATTTGTGTGTGGTCTGGACTTGAGTTAGGGGCAATACTCAAGTGATAACTCAAGTTAGCTTTGCAGTGAAGACAAGCCCATGTAACTGAGAAACATATCTACTATGTTTGTACAGCTCCTAGCACAGCAAGACATCGACTTACTTCTATACAGATGTTAAATAATAATGAAACAATGAGGTTATCTCAGGTGATCTGCTTTTGGGGTCTCTCCAGATCGACTCCTGCTCTACATTATAACATTTAACCCTCTTCAGTAGCATTTCAAACGCACTTTCCGTCCACACACAAAACTGCTTTAGTCAGTTATGGCTGGTTCTAAGCAACGTCACAAAGTGACTCTGCTCTCTGAGGACTAAAGAACAATTCAGCCCTAATCGTTCCTGACTCAGTCATTTCATGAGACCTTTAAAAATGGTGTTGGACTCTGGGCAGTATTTGGAGTGGAGCTGACAGATGTCTCTCAGCTCCCTTGTTAGGCCCCTCTACATCTATTCCCTCCCATACCGGGACCCCCACATCATCCTTCCACCCTTCCAAAGAATATCTGTCTGTGCCTATGTTAATGCTACCAGATCATGTCATCACGCTACAAACCATTGGGGTTGTATCTCCACTAACATCCCCACCAGCTGCTAAACCACATTAGATTTACCTGCAGAAACCCGATAAAAGTATGTCAAATTATGAATGGGAAAGAGTAGGTGGAAAGGAAGCTTCTGTTTTCCTTGTCTTGTAATAGAACAACAAGGGGTTATTCAATGAAATTGAATGAAGGCAAATTAAAAATGGAGCCAAAGATCACATAATGTGTAATAACGAGGGCTCTCAAGCGATTAAAAAAATTAATCACAGTTAATCGCACTGTTAAACAATAATAGAATACCATTTATTTAAATATTTTGGAGGTGTTCTACATTTTCAAATATATTGATTTCAATTACAACACAGAATACAAGGTGTACAATGCTCACTTTATATTTATTTTGATTACAAATATTAGCACTGTAAAAAACAAAAGAAATAGTATTTTTCAATTCACCTCTTACAAATACTGTAGTGCAATCTCTTTACCATTAAAGTTGAACTTACAAATGTAGAATTATGTACAAAAAATAACTCTCAACCCCTAACTCTACTTGCGCTACATTGATGATGACATCTGCATCATCTGGACCCATGGAAAAGAAGCCCTTGAGGAATTTCACCATGATTTCAATAATTTCCATCCCACCATCAACCTCAGCCTAGATCAATCCACACAAGCGGTCCATTTCCTGGACACTACTGTGCTAATAAGCGATGGTCACATAAATACCACCCTATACCGGAAACCTACTGACCGCTACACTTACCTACTTGCCTCCAGCTTCCATCCAGGACACACCACACGATCCATTGTCTACAGCCAAGCTCTAAGATATAATTGCATTTGCTCCAATCCCTCAGATAGAGACAAGCACCTACAAGATCTCTATCAAGCATTCTTAAAACTACAATACCCACCTGCTGAAGTGAAAAACAGATTGACTGAGCCAGATGAGTACGCAGAAGTCACCTCCTACAAGACAGGCCCAACAAAGAAAATAACAGAACACCACTAGCTGTCACCTTCAGCCCCCAACTAAAACCTCTCCAGCGCATCATCAGAGATCTACAACCTATCTTGAAAGATGATCCTTTACTCTCACAGATCTTGGGAGACAGACCTGTCCTCGCTTACAGACAACCCCCCAACCTAAAGCAAATACTCACCAGCAACCACATATCACTGAACAAAACCACTGACCCAGGAACCTATCCTTGTAACAAAGCCCGATGCCAACTCTGTCCACATATCTATTCAAGTGACATCATCATAGGACCTAATCACATCAGCCATACCATCAGGGGCTCGTTCACCTGCACATCTACCAATGTGATATATGCCATCATGTGCCAGCAATGCCCCTCTGCCATGTACATTGGCCAAACCGGACAGTCTCTACGCAAAAGAATTAATGGACACAAATCTGACATCAGGAATCATAATACTCAAAAACCAGTGGGAGAACACTTTAATCTGTCTGGCCATTCAATGACAGACCTGCGGGTGGCTATCTTACAACAGAAAAACTTCAAAAACAGACTCCAACGAGAGACTGCTGAGCTGGAATTGATATGCAAACTAGATACAATCAACTCAGGATTGAATAAGGACTGGGAATGGCTGAGCCATTACAAACATTGAATCTATCTCCCCTTGTAAGTATTCTCACACTTCTTATCAAACTGTCTGTACTGAGCTATCTTGATTATCACTTCAAAAGTTTTTTTTCTCTTATTTAATTGGCCTCTCAGAGTTGGTAAGACAACTCCCACCTGTTCATGCTCTCTGTATGTGTGTATATATATCTCCTCAATATATGTTCCACTCTATATGCATCCGAAGAAGTGGGCAGTAGCCCACGAAAGCTTATGCTCTAATAAATTTGTTAGTCTCTAAAGTGCCACAAGTACTTCTGTTCTTTTATCTTTTAACCAGTTACCAATGCATGAGAGTACCTTCCCTCTTATCCCGTGGCAGCTTACTTTGCATAAGAGCCTTTGGTGAGGGACCTTGTCAAAGGCTTTCTGAAAATCTAAGTACACTATGTCCACTGGATCCCCCTTGTCCACATGCTCGTTGACAGCCTTAGAGAGTTCTAGTAGATTGGGGAGGCATGATTTCCCTTTACTAAAACCATGTTGACTCTTCCTCAACAAATTATGTTCATCTATCTGTCTGACAATATTATTCTTTATTATAGTTTCAACCAGTTTGCCCGGTACTGAAGTCAGACTTACAGGCCTGTAATTGCCAGGATCACCTCTGGAGCCCTTTTAAAAATTGGCCTCACATTTGCTATCCTCCAGTCATCTGGTACAGAAGATGATTTAAATGATAGGTTACAGACTACAGTTAGTAGTTCTTCAATTTCACATTTGAGTTCCTTCAGAACTCTTGGGTGAATCCCATCTGGTCCTGGTGACTTATTGCTGTTTAATTGATCAATTTGTTCCCAAACCTCCTCTTATGATACCTCAATCTGGGACAGTGTATAGTTATGGTTGATGTAATTAGGTCGACACAGTTATGTGTAGACAATGTGTTGGTTAGATCAAGTGTTACTGGCTTTCAGGAGCCATCCCAAAATGCCCCACACTGACAATACAATTGATACAAGTGCTCCTGGTGAGGACACGCACCCCTGATGTAAAGAGCCAAACGTGTACAAACAGAAGCAATTCAATAACTGCGGTGGCTCTAAGTCGACATAAAGTTAGATTGAAATAATTCTGTAGTGTAGACGTGGCCTAAGAAATGTTCTTTCTGGTTGCTGACGTGGACTATCCTGGTTATATCATCGTCTCTGAACGGGAAACGGCTAAAGCTCTTGTTCTGGGGTGGTGCTGGTCAGACTCTAAACAGGCTCCTATTGTTTGTCCACTGGACAGTTCATTGGGTTTTTAAGAATGGGAACAGTCAGTCATTAAGAGGAGGAAGCAGAACCCATGGCTCTTATCAGCGTGAGATCGGTGCCTGCCAGAGGTGAACGAGGGCAGACAGGGAGAACAGGCTGTCAGGTGTGGATGTGTTTTCAGAAGAGCTCTTGCATGAAAGAGCTGTGCCAACATAGCAATGCCGCTGGCGACAGGTGAAAGATGGTGTGTCCAGCGAGGCAAAGAGGGGCCTCAGTAGCTCTTTGTTGTACTAGGACTGGGTCCTGGTTGTGAGAGGAGAGAGAGAAAACAGAGGCCCAGATTCTCAGGCTTTGTCTACAGAAGAAAGATCCATTATTTGACCAATGGTGGGATTTTAATCTGAGGTAGTTCAGCCATGAAAACCCCTGTGTGGAGGCTCTTCTTTCCATTCAAATCAGGTTTATGTTGTGTTATCCTAAATTGAACAGGAATCGGTTTCAGCTGAACTGAAATACACCACTGCTAAACTGAAGCAAATATCCACCAGTCTGTAAAACTGGTTCAACCGACTCACTTTACACTGCTCTGTCTCTCGTCGGTACTTACGTGGCCCCTGACAGTGCAAATTTTGGAAGGGTTCTAAAACCTCATGCTTAGGGAACAGCCCAATAACTGTTAGGGATAAGGATGAGACTTTCATGGGGGCAGATTCCCAGATCGGCTAATGCAGGGTTCTAAGGACTTCCTCTGTAGCAGTGGGTGCTGGCCAGTGCCGGAGGTGGGATACTGGAGGAAATGGCTCTCAGGTCTAACCCAGTCTTGCCAGTCCTTTCCTTTGGAAAACCATTTGTGATTTGCTAGCGGGGGCCAGGAATGGCGGACATTTCTGAGGAGGACGACCTGAGAGCCATGGCTGGGGAGGGAAGTTCAGGGGAGCATTACTTGAGATGGGGAGACTTGGATAACTCTCAGCCGTCACTTGCTACACAATTGTCAGCCAGTAAACCAGGAGCTGAGTACAACTAGTGGAAGCATAATCCACTGATGTCTCTCCTGTACATGAAGTCTGAGCATGCTTGGGAGCGCCTCTGATTTTATTACTTGCTGTATTCATGCCTCCAGGGTGGCTTTTGGGACTCAGGTTATGGAGGGAGGGTCGTCCAGTGGTTGGAGCATTAGCTTAGGACTCAGGACACCACAGATCAATCCCCTGCTGTGTCACAGACTCCTGTGTGGCCTTGATTACGTTCTTGAGTCGCTCTGTGCCTCAGTTTCCCATCTGTAAGAGAGGGAGAATAGCACTGCCCTTCCTTGCAGGGGTTTTGGAGGTTAAGGATATGAAAGATTGGCAGATGCTTCAGCTATGGGGGCCATATCTTCACGTATGGTAGACATCTCCAGTGTGGGGGGCAGGCCTTTCACAGAGGGAAAGAAGAAATTTTCATGACTTCAACGAGACAGTAAAGTGGCAGGAGTTGCAGGCTACAAAGTCTGGGCAATAATGGGAGGGTAAAGACAGACTTGTTGGTTCTACTGGACAGAGCCAGTGGTACAAGATGCTGGGCTTGAGCGAGCAGGGTAAGATCAGACTCATTGCCCCTCCAAGGGAACAGCCGTAGGGCCTGGGAGTAATTGAGAGGCTGCAGGGCTAGGGATGGGATATTTGATTAGTTAGCAGACACTGTGGGCATGGGGATTGGGGAAGTGTCAGAAACATACAGCTAAGGGTAGCATAAAATCCCTCCTTTACCTGTAAAGGGTTAAGAAGCTCAAATCACCTGGTTGGCACCTGTCCAAAAGGACCAATGAGGGGAGAAGATACTTTCAAATCTGTGGGGGAAGGTTTTTGTCTTGTCTCTTTGTGTTGTTCTCTCCGGGTCAGCGAGGAATCACGGCAGGGAAAATACATGTCCCAAAGCCACACCTGAACTAAGCAGCTAAAATTATCTTTTGTTTTAGCTTGTGAATTCTCCCTGTGCTATGAGGGAGATTTATTTCTGTTTTATTTTGTAACTTTAAAGTTTTGCCTAGAGGGGAATCATTTGGAAAGAGGGTGGTCTTCTTATTTATGGACATATACTCCAGAACGCGCTTTGGAGATGATACTGTCGAAATGTATCTTAAAAGGGCTCTCAATTCATCACCTAATTCACTCGCATCAATATCGCCCATGTCATCATGTGTCAACACTGTCTCTAGTGCCCTGCATTGCTGGTGTAGGTCTTCTTCGGGTATAGTGAGGAGTTTTGGAATATCATACAACATCCCAAATAAACTGCTGTGTTCCTTGAGCTGCATGGAACGTTCTAGGAGGGAGGTTTATTCCTGTTTTGGTTTGTTTTTTGTAACTTTAAAGTTTTGCCTCGAGGGGAATCCTCTGTGTTTTGAATCTGATTAGCCTGTAAAGTTACCTTCCATCCTGATTTTACTTTTCCTTTATAATAAAGTTCTGCTTTTAAGAACCTGGTTGGTTTTTAGTGGCCTAAAAACCCAAGGGCTGGTCTGTGCCCACTTTGTTAACCTGCTTCCCGGGCTGCATTTCTGGCCCCTCTGGCCGGCCCGGCTCTGCTCCCCTGCTCAGCTTGGGCCCCTGCTCTCTCCTTAGCTCTGCCCCCCACTGTCTGACCCAGGCAATCCCAGCTCACAGGGACGACGGGACCCCCCCTGGCCTCCTGACTCTCTCATTAGCCTGCCGCCCTGTCAATCAGGCTCAGAGGCTGAGGCTGACCTGGAGCATTGGCCTCTCCCCATTCTTTAAGTGCTGGGAGCTGGCCAAGCAAAACACCCACTGAATGTCAGTAAGGGGACAACTTAGTCCCTTACACTAGGGCGAGCCAATCAGATCACTGGCAGGAGGAGTGTGCGTCTCTTACAAGGCGGGGGCATGCAAATGAGGGAGACGGTTTCCTGTTTAAATCTGCGCCGCTCTCTGCCCAGGCTGCACCCGGAGACAGGATCCGCAGCCCCTGGCTCTGAGCAGTTACCAGCCGGTCGCCTGAGAACTTTCCGCTCCAGCACCAGGAAAGATGAGATTTTTGCTCCTTTTAAGTTTGGCGGCAGCAGCTTTAGAAGGTACGTTCCTCCCTCCGAATAACTGGCAGAGTTAGAAGAATATTGTGTTATTGCTATTTCTATACCGATAGTAATGGCCTGTCTTTATTCTCAGGTGTCCAGTCCCAGGTCCAGCTTGTGGAGTCTGTCCGTATCACCTGCAAAGCCTCCGGGTTCCCCTTCAGCGATTCCTACCTGAGCTGGCTCCGACAGGCTCCCAGAAAGAGACTAGAATGGGTCGGTGATATAAACCCCGATGGGAGTGATATACGCTACCTTGATTCAGTGAAAGGCCGATTCACCATCTCCAGGGATAATTCCAAGAGTGAGCTGTATCTGCGAATAACCAACCTGCAATCCGAGGACAAAGCCGACTATTACTGTGCGAGAGACACAGTCAAACTCCCTTCTCCCGGCAGCCGTGCAGGGGCAGCAGTGACAGTCAGCCCCCTTCGGGCTTAGACAGGAGACCCGGCAACTGGGTGAATGTAACACAAACCTACCGTTTGTGTTACATTCACCCTGCTGTTACTCACACCTTCTTGTCACCTGTTTGAAATGGGCCATCCTGATTATCACTGCAAAAGGTTTTTTTCTCCTGCTGATAATAGCTCACCTTAATTGCTTTGTCTCATTAGAGTTGGTAAGGCAACTCCAATCTTTTCATGTTCTCTGCATATATATCTCTCCCTTCTGTATTTTCCACTCCATGCATCAGATGAAGTGGGCTGTAGCCCACGAAAGCTTATGCCCAAATAAATTTGTTAGTCTCTAAGGTGCCACAAGGACTCCTCGTTCTTTCTACTGTCAGTGTCTCCCTTTCCTTCCAGAGCCTCGCTGAGCCTGCGGTGTGCAGTTCCATCGCTTCATCGGGGAACCCCAATCCAGAGTGAGTCGGTTTTGAGTCACTCTCCCCTCGGAGACCTGGCACGTTGGCTCTCCCGGGGCCCGACTCGGTGTCAGACTCACAGGACAGCCTCCGCCAGTGTACAGGAGACAAGCGCATTGCGGGACTGATCCAGTGCCAATGGGATCAGAGTCAATGGGATTTATCCCCCTGCCCTCATTGGGGTTTGCCTCACACCCAATGGATGGAGCGAATTCCTCATGGGGCCAAATCCTCCGCTAGTGTAAAGTCCCTGCAACTGCTTTCAGTATACGCGAGTTACTCCTGATTGACACCAGGGAGGCTCGGGCCCTTTCAGCAAACCGGGACGTTTATTGCATTAATGCAGCAGAAGGTGATTAGTTCATTATAACCGATGTGAGGCCCCTCACCAGGGCGTCTCTGCCCTTCACAAGCGGTTATTGCCTTTATCACCACAACCCCGCCGGGAGGCCGGGGAACTCTCACAGCCCCTGGTTCCAAGAGGTGGGACTAAGGCAGAGAGATGGAGGCTGGGGTATGGAAATGAGCCATTCAGAGTCCAGGCGGGCTGTGGGGCAGAGATCACCCAGCGCCTGAATAAACCCCACACCGCTGAGCCTGGGGATGTGGCACCGCTGGGACTTCCCAACGCGGCTCGAGGATTGTTATCACCCACCTGCCATTGGGAAATCACAGCCTGGCCTCTGGTGTCAATGGGTGGAGCGGAGATTTCCCAGCCCACAATAAAGTTCCACAATGTCATGGAGCCATCATGGAGATAACAGACCCGCCCCCAGCCCTCGATGACATCACTCAGGCCAGGGCTGGCACTCAGGGCATTGGGGGCAGCCGCGTGACAGGGCGGGAGGAACATTTTGTTGGCCCCATGGAGGCAATGGAGCCTGGCGCCGGAGAGGGGGAGGGGGGGCGGTTGATCCCCAGAGGGAGGGGCCAGCCGGAGGCAATGGGGCCTGGCATGACTGGGGCACTGTTTACAAACTGGCAGTTGCCAGACGCACAGTGCCCCGCCTGGCCCTGTGCTGCCAGAGTGCCCCTTCCCCTTGGGGGCGGGCCCATACTGCACCACACAGCCCCCCCTGCCAACACCGGAACACCCCTCCCCGATTCCCTATGGCCAGAGCCTCCCCAGACTCACTATGCCCTCCCCTCCCCCACAACTGCCCAGCACCCTGCACAACACCACCCTCGCCCAGCGCCCCCTGCCCACAGCCCCACCACCAGGGCCGTCCTTAGGATTTATGGGGCCCTACACAGTATTATTAAACTGGTGCCCCTATGCCCGAGTTGGGGCACAGCCACCACCCCCGCCCGCAGACCCCCAGAAGACCCCCCCCCCCCAATGCTGACACACACTGAACTTCGTACGCAGCAGACGCGGCGGCAGCCGGGAATCGCAGCCCGGGAGGGAGGGACGAGGCACCAAAGGACACCGAGCCGCCCGGCCCGTCTCACGGTGCCGGAGAGTCACAGTTCAGCACAGATCCCCGTGTACCCTCTCCCTCACGCACAATGCGCCCGCCGGTGCATTCGGCTCTGGGAATACGGCCCCTGTCTAAGGAGACTGCAGCGCGCGCTGGGTGTGCGGGAGCCGACCCGCCCTTACCTGCTGGCCCAAATTTTCCAGTGCCCTAAGGACGGCCCTGCCCACCGCAACTGCCCAGCACCCCCCACAGAAGCTCCATTCCCTAGTGCCCCAACACACACAGATCTTCCCCTCCCCTCACAGCCCAGCACCCCCAGAGACCCACTCCCCACCCCGTTTCTCCTGGCCGCACTCACTGGCCCTGCTGGGAGGTGACTGTCTGCCGGGCTGAGCCGGCAGCGCAGCAAAGGCTGGTCCCAGTCGGGGAATCGCTCCGGCCCCTCGGCAGTGCTGCGATCAGCCAGGCCAGGGCCTGCTCCGCCCAGGTTCCCTCAGGCCCCACTTACTTGGAGAGGCCCAGCCAAGCTCCCCACACTGTCAACCCCACACATACACCTGGCTGAGACAGGCCAGGCTTCTGCACCAGTCCCAGGCAGCTCAGCTCCGGGGAGACAGGCCATACCCGGAGCCGTAGGGGAACAGAGGTCCAGCCAGGGGGTGGAGAGGAGCAGGGGGTGGGGCCAGGGGGCGGAGAGGAGCCCTCGTCCTGAGGAGCAAGTGATGGGTGGAGGGGAGCCAGCAGGGTCTCGGGGCGCAGGGCAAATGGATGAGGCTGGGGCCCCTTCTGAACATGGGCCCGGCTCCATGGAGCCGCTGGCGCCATTGTAAACCCGACTCTGGTGACTAACGGTTGTAGAAAGGAACATGACGGGATTCATTGGGGTGGCTAAGAGAGAGGCGGCTACTGAGGGAGAAGCAGAGGGACGTTGGTGTGGGGGGTCACGGGGGCACTAGGGTCACAGAACGCAGGTCCCACTGAATCAGATTTGTCCCAGGACTTCCCAAAGTCTTGTGTGACACGTGACACAGAAACCTCTTTGTGCCACCTGGCAGAAGGCACGGGGGTGAGGGGGGGAGAGTTTTTCAGGGATCCCCTGGGTCAAGTATGTGCAGAACAATTCACTGAAGGATGGCAGCTAAGGTCTCTGCTGAGAACCAGGAGTCATCAGCGTCTTTGTGAAATGTATGTAGGATCATGTTTAAGAAGTGATGTATTTATACTGGAAATTACGTCTTAAAGCTTTTGAAGTGAAAGGCAGGTCACCAGGTGGTGACATGCCTCGGACAGGTGCTTCTCTCTCTGTCTGATCATTGTGTACTGTGATCTCAGCGTGTAAGTTTATTTTCATATCCAGCCACCAGCTAATCAAGGTTGTGAAATCGACAAGCGACCGTGAAATCGACAAGAAGGAGCACACGGTTTAGGAACAAAGATCAAAGGACTCTTTTGAAATCTCTGTGGTTGCAAAGAGACAGGCCGGATCCTCCTCCTAGGAAGCAAGTTGTGTGTTTGCCTAGGAACAGAAGGTCACAGCCAAGCAGGCCGGAAAGGATCTTTGGGGGAGCAACCCTCAGTCTTTGGTTAATTGTCTAGGCCCTAGGATATGGGCTGTGATTTTATTTGACATGTAACTTTTGGTTTCCAGTTACTCCTATTAGCTATTATTTGAAATCTCCTCTTTGTTCAATCAACGTTTGCTTGCCTTCTCCCAGAGCAGCTCTCCGGGCTGTTTCAGTCGAGCGGGGATCTGAGGTGTAACCGGCAAGCCGGGCGGTGCTGTTCCTTGGGAGAAAACACAGCGAGTGTCCAGTGCCCAGGGGCTCCAGACAGAAGATGCTTGGCAGGCTTGGGAGCTGGAGTGCGCCTATCGCTAACCTGCAGAGGGACCGCGGGGTCGGCCCAGGCTGAGGTTTGACTGCTTGCGTCGCCTGTGGCTGGTGGAGGTGGGGAGCTGGCCCCTGGCTAGCCCAGGCGGCTCTCTCACGGGGAGAGCAGAGGGTAGCAGGGTGCCTCCCAGCCCTGGGTACCCCCGGGAAGTGTCACAGTGGAGTTCGGTAGTGCTGCGGGGGGCAGAATTTAGGAATCATGTGGCGCATTCATCCTCACCCCCACCACGACTCAGAGCTCAGCTCCCCATACACACACCCATGACATGGATTTGCAGGGGGCCGAAAGGGTTCCCTAGGGAGGTGGTGGAATCTCCTTCCTTACAGGTTTTTAAGGTGACGCTTGACAAAGCCCTGGCTGGGGTGATTTAGTTGGGAATTGGTCCTGCTTTGAGCAGGGGGTTGGACTAGATATCTCCTGAGGTCCCTTCCAACCCTGATATTCTATGATTCTATGACAGGAGCTGGACCTGCCAGTTGGAGAGTAGGAAGAGGTCTGGATTAGAGCTGGAAAATGGGGTTAAATTTACAGGTTTTGGCCCCCCCCCCCGTGCAGTATTTCCATTCTGAAATGGTGCCTTATGCTCTGCTGAGTGGACCAGGCTCCCCGTCTGGACATCTCCCACGATGGACTGCCAGCTCCTCGCTTAGCAAGGGGAGGCAATGGCAGTTGTATGTCCATGGTGGATCATGGGAGTCTGACCAGGGCCTAGCCCAAAAGCACGAGTCACCCAACTACAGCTCCCATGAGGCTCCCTGGTGGCATTTGAGAATGGAAATATTTCGGATTTGGGACATACCGTTTTTGATGGTAAATTTTTGACCAGCCGTCGTCTGGATGCGGCAGCTTAAGTCTCCTGAGCCCAGGGCCGGCACTTCCACTAGGTGACCCCAGGCGGTTGCCTAGGGCGGCAGGATTTGGGGGGTGGCATTTTGCCACCCTCGGCGGAAATTCGGCGGCGGGGGGTCCTTCTGCTCCGGGTCTTCGGTGGAAATTCGGCAGCGGATCCTTCACTTGCTCTGGGACCCCCCGCCGAAGTGCCCCAAAGACGCGGAGCGGAAGGAACCCCACCGCCGAATGCTCAGAGGAGGAGCTGCCACCTAGGGCGGCAAAAACCCTGGCGCCGCTCCTGCCTGGGCCTATTTTAATCCCTGACCAGGCTGCTGAAGGTGCCCGTGAAAAGGGCAGCTGAGTTGTGTTGACACCTGTCCTGCTGGTAACGGGACTGAGCCTCCCACACCTCGTCTCTGACGTCCCCTGGCGAGAGACCTGGCTGTGGTGTGGAAGAGGATCTAGGGTTCTGTCCGCTGAGCCCATTTGGTCGTGACAGAATCAGCTTCTAAGATCAAAGATGAGTCCAAGTTGATTCCATTTTACTAACCTTCGCCCCGGGATGCTCTCTCCACGGACAGGGTCGGCTGGTAGGGTCCCTCTCAGCAGATAGACGGATTTTTGTTAAACTTTCCACCCAGACTGTAACGTACAGATCCCAGCTAGACAACCAACATCTGGATCATCACTGAGGGCATGTCTATGTTGCAGCAGCGACTCTCAGAGTTTGTGTCAACTGGCTCAGGCTTGCGGAGTTCACGCGACAAAGCTAAAAATAGCCGTGTAGACATTCCATGCCAGGCTGGAAACCCAGCAAGGGGAGAGGGTCTCAGAGCCCAGGCTCTGTCCTGGGTGTGAATGTCTACACTGCTATTTTTAGCACAACAGCATGAGCCCCATGAACCCAAACCAGTTGACCTTGGCTCTGCGACTCGCTGCCATGGGGTTGTTTTTTTGCAATGTAGACATACCCCGAGTGGCCAGGTGAGCAGCCCTGGGCTTCAAAAACATCTGGAGCATCAGTGTGTGTTATGGTCAGCGCTGGAGTTCATAAACATTTGGAGCATTATTGAGTGTTCACATAGCGTGTGTTGAGGATTCATAAACATCTGGAGTATTTCAGATGGGCCGCGTTTGGGTTCATACACATCTGGAACGTTACTGAAGGTTTAAACGGGATATGGTTGGGGTAAGGAACCCAGGATTTCCTAGTCGTGGTGGGGCAGGATTGGAGATTGCCACAGGGGCAGGCTGGATGTTCCTCAGGCCTTTGCCATCCTTTAGGAGGAAGGTGGGGTCTCCAGGAATGGTGGAGGTGCTCACATGTGGCAGGCTTGTGATCATCACAACGTCTGTCCGCAACGGGGGAGTGGCTGCTTGTGCCGGTGGCCCCTGGGAAGCCTGGCTGGCATAACTGAGGGCCAGCTGCGCCAAACGTCTCTTCTTGAAGAAGGCCTGGGTGGTGGCGTGGAGCGGCTGCAGGATGCGAGGCACGGGTTTGCCTGGGTGCAGGAAGAAGTCGAAGCCGGAGCAGTCGGTGGGGTCACAGGATGGCTGCAGGGATGCCTCCCCTTTATGTCTATATGCCTATTTTGTCACTGCAAAACTTTCCAATCAACGGGAATAGAATCTTGGGCATTTGTCCTTCCAAGCTATGGTCTTGGGGTTTGAAACTCTTGTGCTATGCTGAGTCTTCTCCAGGATTGTCCTCCTGACACCCAGTTTGTACTCTGTGCATCTACGTGATTGTTTTGCTGGCTGTCTTCTTCACACAAATCCTCCAGCAGGCAGCTGTGCTGTTGGTGCACTAAACTGGGGTGAGGTAAGTTCTCACAGTCTTGTACTAAATGATCTTGCTGTCCACAGTTGACACACATCCATCCTTTTGTCCATCTTAGTACTGCTGACTTACCAGTTCCCTTAGGCTTCTCAGGGGTTAAAATGTCCTGAATTGGGTGGAGCAGGCCTTGGCCTAGTATCTGCGACTGAGCCAACTGCTGCTGCAGAGGTTTCCATTTCCAGTCTATCTCCGAACTCCTCTCACCGCTACAGGATGTTCTTTCCCGTTCCTTCGCCCACTGACGGCCAGCTTTACTCAGGAATTGCCCGTTTTCATCACAGCACTCTTTCTCCATAGGTCTCCCTTGAAGCAAGAGCTCTTTATAGGGAATGTTTCTCTGTTGACCCCATGGATCCTGAGTACAATTTGTACAACAGCCTAATTCGAACTAGTCTTGTATATCCAAATCCAGTTCTGTATCTTCTGTATCAAGCCTCAAGAGTTTCTTGGACTAATGAATGGAGTCTAGTGAGTTAGAGCAGTGCGACTGTAAACCAGGACACCTGCTTTCTATTACTGCTGGTGGTGGGAAGGTGGGGCCTAGTGGTTAATAGATTCATAGCTTTTAAGGACAAAAAGTACCATTAGGATCATCTAGTCTGGCCTCGTGCATAACACAGGCCAAAGAGCCTCACCCATCATTTCTGCATCAAGCTCATAAGTTATAGACCAATCAGAAATGATCTTTTAAAAAGCTGTACAGTCTTCAGTCTGGGGAGAGATGTGGGGCTGGGAGTCAGGACGCCTGGGTCCTTTTCTCAGTGCTGTGCAGGGTGCAGAATCTAGTAGGTTAAAGCAGTAACTCCTGGGTTCTGCTCCCAAATATGGGAAGCAGGAGTGCGCACAAGGAGGGGCAAGCAGGGGCATCATCACCTCCTTCCTACCCTTCAAAGTTAGTTACATAGCCTTGGGCTTTCCTTGGTCGTTGGGCAGCGTGATGTATAAATTGACCATTATTGTCACCTCGCTCAACACGTTCACTAGGGTTTTCCTCCTTACTGTCATCAACGCCGACAACTGCATCTCCATGGCTTGTGTTGCTATCCACTTCTTGGTTGGGTTCCTGGTCCCATTAGCCTTGATCATCACCTGCTACATTCTTCTAGCTGCCAAGCTGAGGAGAAGCCATCTCACTCAGTCCAGGAAGCCCCTCAATGTCCACCTTGTCTTGATCCTGATCTTTTACCTCTGCTGGCTCCCGTATCACGTCTTCTACTTCCTGCATGTCTCAGGTGATGCACCACATTCAGTGATGGAAAAATCCCTGGACATGGGCATCCTCTTTGCTGATGGCCTGCTCTATTCTCACAGCTGCCTCACTCCCGTCGTCTTCCTTTCCATGGGCCAGGAGTTCATGGGCTGCAGGGAAATGCATGTAACTGCCAAAATGCTGTTCACTTGGAAGGAGAGCCAGCTGAATAGGGTAGAAATGTTCAAGGGGAGATGGGATCCTTTCATAAACTGTATGCTAGCTCAAGATAACGAGCTTCCTAAGTGTGTTGTGTCACCCTATTGTAACTGAACTGTACAAGAAGATGACAGCCTACTACTGCTAATGAACTTAGGCGCTCCTTCAGCATCTGTGCTTAAAGTGTGGTGCTGAAGGTTCTAGATTCAATCCTTGCTGATGGCACATGCTGGGGGATGGGGATCACTACACAAAAAAGGGTCTAAATTCTTGACCAATATTTTTCATACAGAATGGCTGGGCCTGCAGCGCTTGGGGCACTTGACCACAGGCCTGAGCCGATGGGCGTCTTCCCACCGATATCAGTGGGGATTGGATCAGACCATTGGCAGCATAGCTTGCTCAAAATGCTTTGCTATTGTGCTACTTAAATGCTGGTCTGTAGCATTCTCTGGTGTTTGCTTCCCTGTTGATTTTCCAGGCTCAGCGTCAACATCTAATAGCTTCACAGAACAGCTGTGGTGATTTTCTTTTGCCAATAAAGGAATTTTCTTCCCGTGCTGCTCTCATCTGAACTAATGTACAGTGGCTCTGTGTTGGGGATGGTCTATCTTAGCAGCATCCCTTGTGGTTCAGATGGGGTGGCCACCTAGTGGCTAGAAGGGAACAAATTCCAGTGTAACAGAGTCTAATCCTGCAGCTTCCCTCGCCCATGTGAGTGTGAGTGAGGCTCAAAGCCCAGCCCACAGTGCAGTTCAAAGACAAGAGCTGTACCAGATGAGCCAGGAGAAAGGTCAATAGGCAAGACGGGTGCTACGGACGTACACGATCTATTTCCCCACTCGGACAGACAGGACAGACAGGAGATACCGGAGATACAGGACAGACAGGAGATACAGGAGATACAGGAGGTACAGGACAGACAGGAGATACAGGAGGTACAGGACAGACAGGAGGTACAGGACAGACAGGAGGACTTTCTCCAAGATGGTGCTGCAGATATATGCACAATATGATGCACGGCAGATCTCGTGGCTCTAGGAGGGCAGTAGGGTCTAAGGATTAGAACACAGGGCCTGGGAATCTGGACTCCTGGGTTCTATCCACCGCTGGAAGGGGACTGGGATCTAGTGGGTCACAGCAGAGGGCTGGGGAGTCAGGACTCCCGGGTTCTACCCCACAACTCTGTGGGGAATGGGGTCTAGTGGTTGTGGGGGGCTGGTGGGAGTCAGGAGCACCTGATGAGACTACTGAGCAGCAGCCCTGGACCCCAGACTGTCAGTGCTCTTGGGCAGCCGCAGTGACACTGGGTCCGTGTTCCCCTGTGCCAATGCTCAGAGCACGGTTGCTTTATTCTGTAGTGGTTTGTAGGGCTGGTGGTTTTGCTTTCTGATACAGTGGGCCATAAATAATGCAGTTGAATAGGGAGGATAGTTTGCTTTTCTGTTCCCCTTTCTTTAGTGAAACATAGAGCACTTTGTAGGCAACCATTAGCTAAGTCTTCATGCCTGTGTGCGGTGAGAAAGGAAGTTGATTTCTCCTAAAGCCAGGCAATTGGACCAAATCCTTTCTATCCACTTCCCCTGCTCTAACCCTGCAGACCCAAATCCCCTCCCCAAGCTGTGGATAGGACCCAGGAGTCCTGACTCTCAGCCCCCCGCCCCCCTGACTGTAACTAGGAGACAAAACTTCCCTCCCAGCACTGGAAATATCACTTTTGTGTGTCTTGTTTATTTAGCTGTAAACTCTTTGGGACTCTCTGTTCATTTATGTTTGTACAATGCCCAGCACAACAAGGCCCAAATCTCAGTAAGGGCAGGGACGGTCTCTCGCTGTATCTGAGCAGCGCCCGGGAAAACAGGGCCCTAGCACACACACGGCATCGACCTATCACTAGACAGATGTTAAATATGAATGAAACAATGAGGTTATCTCAGGTGAGCTCCCAGCTGATCTGCTTTTGGGGTCTCTCCAGATCGACTCCTGCTCTACACTATAACATTTAACCCTCTTCAATAGCGTTTGAAACGCACTTTCCCTCCACACACAAAACTGCTTTAGTCAGTTACGGCTGGTTCTAAGCAAGGTCACACCTTTTAGCCCAAATCATTCCAGGCTCAATTGTTTCATGAGCTCTTTAAAAATGGCCTTGTGACTTCAGGCGGTATTTGGAGTGGAGCTAACAGATTCCTCTCAGCTCCCTCATTAGGCCCTTCTACCTCTATCCCCTCCTATACCAGGCCCCACACATCATTCTTCCAGCCTCCCAAGGAATATCTCTCTGTACCCATGTTAATGTAACCAGACCATGTCATCACGCTACAAACCACTTGTGGTTGTACCTCCACTAACATCCCCACCAGCATGCGGCACCACAGGGCCGTGACCTCAGCTGGGGCTGGGACTGTCTCTCACCATTGGTGTGTGTACTGTCTGGCACAACAGGGTCCTGATCTCATCTGCCTCCTAGTCATGACCCTGATACAGATGATAAATAATAATCATAATCTGATCCGGTATGGGAATTCCTGTGTGGTTTCCGTGGGATACTTGGTGACACCACCCAGCTCTGTGCCACACAGATCCACAGGGAATAACCAGGTAAGTACTGAAAATGCAGGTACTTGGGGTTCAGTCGTGTACCTCTAGCCCTAGAGTACCAGGAGCTGTGCAGCCTGCTAGGATCTGGAGAGATGTCTCCCTGAACAGTGGGGAATCAGCAGGAGTGATCCTGAGAATCTCCCACAGCGAGGTATTTTAGGGAGAGTGACCATGTGAAGAAATGTCCTTTCTGGCTGACGTGAACTATCTTTCTTATATCACCGTCTCTGAACGGCAAACGGCTAAAGCTCTTGTTCTGAGGTGATGCCCGGTCAGACTCTAAACAGGCTCCTATTGTTTGTCCCCTGGACAGTTCATTAGGTTTTTAAGAATGGGAACAGTCAGTCATTAAGAGGAGGAAGCAGAACCCATGGCTCTTATCAGCGTGAGATCGGTGCCTGCCAGAGGTGAAGAAGGGCAGACAGGGAGAACAGGCTGTCAGGTGTGGATGTGTTTTCAGAAGAGCTCTTGCATGAAAGATCTGTGCCAACGTAGCAATACCGCCGGCGACAGGTAAAGGTGGTGTGTCCAGCGAGGCAAAGAGGGGCCTCAGTAGCTCTTTGATGTACTAGGATTGGGTCCTGGTTGTGAGAGGAGAGAGAGAAAACAGAGACCCAGATTCTCAGGCCTTGTCTATACAAGAAAGATCCATTATATTTTTATGGGATTTTAATGAGAGTTAGTTCAGCCATGAAAACCCCTGTGTGGAGGCTCTTCTTTCCATTCAAATCAGGTTTATGTTGCGTTATCCTAAATCAGTGGTCCCCAAACTTTTTACCTCGCACCCCCCTTGCTCCTGTCTGGGTCGTCCCCCCCCCCACCAGCTGGGAGCAGGGTCACAGCTCAGGGAGGGGGGACGTGGACAGGGGTAAGGTGGCCGAGGCTGGGGTCACAGCTGGAAGCAGGGGTGGATCCCCAGACGCAGGGCTGAGAGCAGATGCCCGGGCCCCCAGTCGGCACTCCAGGTGTGGGCCCGGCGGCTAGTAGTGGATCCCTGGGTGCGTGGCTGGCAGTCAGGGCAGGACTAGGAGCAGAGCTGAGTGGCGCTCTATCCCTGTGGGACACCACTATTTACCTCTCTCCATTCTGAAAATTGACCATTTATACCCACCCTTTGTTTCCTATCTTTTAACCAGTTACCAATCCATGAGAGAACCTTCCCTCTTATCCCATGACTGCTTACTTTGCATAAGAGCCTTTGGTGAGGGACCTTGTCAAAGGCTTTCTGAAAATCTAAGTACACTATATCCACTGGATCCCCCCTTCTCCAAATGCTTGTTGACCCCCTTAAAGAATTCTAGTAGATTGGTGAGGCATGATTTCCCTTTACTAAAACCATGTTGACTCTTCCTCAACAAATTATGCTCATCTATCTGTCTGACAATATTATTCTTTATTATAGTTTCAACCAGTTTGCCCGGTACTGAAGTCAGACTTACAGGCCTGTAATTGCCAGGATCACCTCTGGAGCCCTTTTAAAAATTGGCCTCACATTCGCTATCCTCCAGTCATCTGGTACAGAAGCTGATTTAAATGATAGGTTACAGACTACAGTTAGCAGTTCTTCAATTTCACATTTGAGTTCCTTCAGAACTCTTGGGTTAATCCCATCAGGTCCTGGTGACTTATTGCTGTTTAATTGATCAATTTGTTCCCAAACCTCCTCTAATGACACCTCAATCTGGGACAGTGTATAGTTATGGTTGATGTAATTAGGTTGACGCAGTGTAAGTGTAGACAATGTGTTGGTTAGATCAAGTGTTACTGGCTTTCAGGAGCCATCCCAAAATGCCCCACACTGACAATACAATTGATACAAGTGCTCCTGGTGAGGACACGCACACCTGATGTAAAGAGCCAAACGTGTACAAACAGAAGCAATTCAATAACTGCGGTGGCTCTAAGTCAACATAAAGTTAGATTGAAATAATTTTGTAGTGTAGACGTGGCCTAAGAAATGTTCTTTCTGGTTGCTGACGTGGACTATCCTGGTTATATCATCATCTCTGAACGGCAAACGGCTAAAGCTCTTGTTCTGAGGTGATGCCCGGTCAGTCTCTAAACAGGCTCCTGTTGTTTATCGATTGGACAATTCACTTGGTGTTTAAGACTGGGAACAGTCAGTCATTAAGAGGAGGAAGCAGAACCCATGGCTCTTATCAGCGTGAGATCGGTGCCTGCCAGAGGTGAACGAGGGCAGACAGGGAGAACAGGCTGTCAGGTGTGGATGTGTTTTCAGAAGAGCTCTTGCATGAAAGAGCTGTGCCAACATAGCAATGCCGCCGGCGACAGGTGAAAGATAGTGTGTCCAGAGAGGCAAAGAGGGGCCTCAGTAGCTCTTTGTTGTACTAGGATTGGGTCCTGGTTGTGGACAGAGAGAGAGAAAACAGAGGCCCAGCTTCTCAGGCCTTGTCTATACAAGAAAGATCCATTATTTGACCAATGGTGGGATTTTAATGAGAGTTAGTTCAGCCATGAAAACCCCTGTGTGGAGGCTCTTCTTTCCATTCAACTCAGGTTTATGCTGCGTTATCCTAAACGGACCAGGAATCGGTTTCGGCTGAACTAAAACACAACACTGCTAAACCAAAAGCAGGATCCACCAAACAGTCTGTAGCACTGGTTCAACTGACTCACTTTACGTTGCTCTGTCTCTCTTTGGTGCTTATGTGCAAAGTTTGGAAGGATTACAAAACCTGAGGCTTAGGTCTTACCCCAACGTCTAACTGTTATGGATAAGGATGAGACTTTCCTGGGGGCAGATTCTCCCACATCGGTTAATGCAATGGGGAAACTTGGATAACTCTCAGCCTTCTCTTGCTACACTATTGTTAGTCAGTAAACCAGGAGCTGAGTACAACCAATGGTAGCCTACTCCACTGATGTCTCTGAGCATGCTTGGGAGCGCCTCTGATTTTATTACTTGCTCTATTCATACCTCCAGGGTGGCTTTTGGGACTCAGGTTATGGAGGGAGGGTCATCCAGCGTTAGAGCATTAGCTTAGGACTCAGGACACCTCAGATCAATCCCCTGCTGTGTCACAGACTCCTGTGTGACCTTGATTATGTTATTGAGTCGCTCTGTGCCTCAGTTTCCCATCTTTAAGAGAGGGATAATAGCACTGGCCTTCTTTGCAGGGGTTTTGGAGGTTAAGGATATGAAAGATTGGCAGATACTTCAGCTATGGGGGGCCATATCTGCACCCACGGTAGACACATCTCCAGTGTGGGGGGCAGGCCTTTCACAGAGGGAAAAAAGAAATGTTCATGACCTGAACAGGTCAGTAAAGTGGCAGGAGTTGCAGGCTACAAAGTCTGGGCAATAATGGGAGGGTAAAGACAGACTTGTTGGTTCTACTGGACAGAGCCAGTGGCGCAAGATGCTGGGCTTGAGCGAGCAGGGTAAGATCAGACTCATTGCCCCTCCAAGGGAACAGCCGTAGGGCCTGGGAGTAATTGAGAGGCTGCAGGGCTCGGGATGGGATATTTGATTAGTTATCAGACACTGTGGGCACGGGGATTGGGGAAGATGAGGAAGATAAAGCAGGTTCTGCCTCTCCATGCTAGAAAGGAAAAGATAAGTTACTTTGATATCAAATTTAGGGAGAATAAGAGTTTATTCTTCCAGCTGAAGTTGGATCCTGGCCTTTGGAAGCAGAAATCAGATTCCACAGGGTGAGTTTCGGTGCTAAATGAAGTGTCTGACCTTTCCTTATTGATAAAGGTGATTGGTCTCCTCGACAATGCGGGCATTGAGTTTGGGCAATCAAGCTTGTAATGTCCCGTACCACACATGGTATAAATACAGAAGCTAAACCCTTCAGCTGCACACTGGGGATATCAGGACCTGGAAGAACCTTTCCGAAGCCAAGATGAAGCTCCAGATTGTGGCTGCCGTTCTCCTAGTCACCATCCTTTCCCGAAAGACAAGCAGCGCGCAGGTAAAGATGCCATCACTGCTAGCAGTATGAGACTTTCTATTATAATGATGGTTTTCTCTGTGAAATAGGATGTGAAATGGCTTCTCTTTCCTCTCTGCCCAAAGGTGAATTGTTCTTAGACAGTGTCTTAGCACTGTGCTGAGTTTGAATTGGCTGAGTACTGTAACGGGGGGAGGAGATTAAAGGGTTTTCCACACTTATTAAGAAAACTCTTTAGATCTGTTATTATGCTTTGATATCCCAAACGCGCATTTTGTTCCAAAGTTCAGATTCGATGTGTCCATACGGTTCAAAGTGCTTTGTGTGCTGGAGAAATAGAGAGGTCCTCACTGATTGACATTAGCTTACTCTGCCATTTCCACTACACATCTGGCCAACTTGTGCCCCGGTGGTCAGCGATTTGGGGTGGGGTCTCATTCTTTGGGTCCGCAAGCAGAGATGACTTGGTCTTGATTCCCAAAAGTTCTGAACATCCCGGGCTGTGCAAAGAACTCCCTCCCCCACGCCCATTTTCTAAAATGTTTGAAAATAACAGAGGTTGCTCAGCCAATTTTGAGAAGAGAAAAAAGTGAAGTGGGTTGAAATTTCTCACCTAAAACACCTGATTTTTAACCAGAAATGATTTTGTTTTTTCAAAATGAAAATTTTCATGGAAAAGAATAAATGAATGAAAACCAAAAAAACAAAATATGTTTTGAGTTTTGGCTTTTGATTGCCCACCCCCCACCCTAGTGGCAAAGCAACCGTGAGAAATTTTTTGTCATTTAAAACAAAAACAAAAACAAAACCGTAGTTTCTCCAGTGTACATGTAACTCCACCGACAGGAGAGTGAGTCTGTCGGCTTACTGAACATTGTTCAGGGAGGTGGTGTTACTACTTTGGCAAAAGTTCTTCTGTTGGCATATGCCGCGTCTACACTAGAGCCTCTCATGTCACAGGCTCTGTAGTGTAGACAGGGCCTTCTTTCTCTCGATGGGGGGAAGGGCTGTAATAATTCGTACCAGCAAAAGCACACTAGTATATCAGTATAGCTAGGCTGGCAGAGTGCTCCTAGTGTAGACCTGGCCTGATGAAACTATTGCCAATGTGAGGAATCGCTATATTTAAACAATATTGGCGAAAGAGCAGGATCAAGTAACTCTGAACTATTTCCTTGCAGAGGTCCTTGGGCGCGGGTGCAGGCGTTGATGTGCCAGTGAGTATTCAAAATTTACTTTGCTGTCAATCTCTTTAATGTTACCCCAGTTCCTCTTAGCAATCCCAAACCCGGAGCCATGGGGTCAGTTGGAATAGCCTGGACAGATGTGGAAGGATTGGCGCAAAAGACAAAGCAAATGGCTTCCAAGTCCTAAGGGGGCATGTAAGAGTTAATCCAGGTGTTCTTTGCGGTTTCAATTCTCTGATCATACTAGTACCTTGTTTGGTGGGATTCTCTGGGCTCTGGTCTCTACAGCCATGAACAGATTCACTTCCCAGGTCGAGTCATACACATTGTGAGATACAATTAAGCCCACTACTTCTCGCCCTATCTTCAGTGGACACGGAGAATAATTGATCACAGTCCTCTTTAGAACAACCCTTAATGTATTTGAAGACTGTTATCGGGTCCCCCTCCTCAGTCCTCTTTTCTCAGGACTAAACATTCCCCATTTTTTAACCTCTCCTCACAGGCCACGTTTTCTAAACCTTTTACCATTTTTATTGCTCTCCTCTGGACTCTCCGATTGGTTTACATCTTTCCTAAAGTGTGGCGTCCAGAACTGAAAACACTATTCCAACGGAGGCCTCCCCGGTGCTGAGCACAGTGAAACAAATACTTCCCGTGTCTTACATTCAACACTCCTGTTAATATATCCCAGAATGATAATAGCCTGGTTTACATCTGCATCACATTGATGACTCATATTCAATTTGTGACTCACAATAACCACCTGACCCTTTTCAAGGGTATTACCACCTAGCCAATTATTCCCTATTTGTAGTTGTGAATTTGGTTTTTCTTTCCTAAGAGAAGTACTTTGCACTTCTCTATTGAATTTCCTTTCGGTGATTTCAGTCCAATTCTCCAATATGTCAAGGTTGTTTTGAGTTCTAATTCTGGCTTCCAAGGTGCTTACAACTCCTCCCAGCTGGTGTCATCTGCACATTTTATAAGTGGTTTCTCCACTCCATTATCCAAGTCATTAATGAAAATATTGAATAGTCTCGGACCCAGGAGTGACCACTGCAGAACGGCACTAGATACGCCCACCTAGCTTGACAGAGAACCACTGATACCCAGTCTTTCAACCAGTCGTGCACACACATTATACCAATTTCACCTAGATCATGTCATTTCCCTTACATATTTAGCAAAATTGCAGATCTCATTCTTTCGGGGCTCAAGCACAGAGGATTTGGACTTGATTCCCAAAAGAGCTGAACTGCAATTAACTCCTCCCTCCATGTTCTATATTTGTTGAAAACAACAAACATTATTCTCAGCCATTTTTGAAAGGAGAAAAATGTAGAACTACTTGAAATTTGTCACTAATCTATTTTTTTAACTAAAAATGAATTTTTTAAAAAGAAATTTCGTGGAAAATTTTGTTTTTTCTGGTTTTGTTTCTGATTTTTTCAATGAAAATAATTAAAACTAAAAAGAAAAAATCTTATGAGTTCTATTGTATAATTTTCTAGTCACCTTTTTCTAAAAGTGTTGAAACCCATTTTTTTTAAATCCCCCCAAAACACATTTATAATTATTCCAAAACTGTAGAAAAAAGAGAAGGAGGGAGGGGAAATCAAAAATCGATTTTATTTTCATTTCTGATTTTTTCAAATAAATGAAAAAAAGTTATGGAAAAAAATATTGTCAGTTTTTGAGGGCCTGGTCTATGCTACAAAATTCTGCTAGAAGAGATATTTGAGCTGGAGTGTGAAAAAATCATCCTTCCTGGGCAACAACACAGCTATGCCAGAGAATCCCCGGTGTATATGCAGCTACACCGACGGAGGGGTGATTCTGTTGTCACACTGAACATTGATTGGGGAGACGATGTCCCTATATCGGCAGAAAACCTTCTGTTGGCACACACAGTATCTACTCCAGGGCTATGCTATGTAGTGTAGACAGGGCCTTATTTCACTCTGGGGGGAATATGCTATACTGGCAAAGTGCTCCTAGTATAGACCTGGCCTGGTAAAGCTATTGTCAGTGTCAAGAATCAGCTACATGAAATGATATTGGAGAAAGCTGGGAATTACCTGATCCTGCTCTATTTCCTTGCAGAATGTCTTGGATCAAGCTGGAAATGTTGGTGGGGTGAGTATTCAAGATACATTTTATTGTCAAGTTGCTTTATATTACACCAGTATCTCTTCACAAGCCCAAATCCTGAGACCAATGGTCAGGTAGAATAGCATGGACGCATATCGCCACAATTCACGGGGAGTTGAATGAACTCTCTGAACTTTCCTCATTGATAAAGGCCATTGGTCTCTTTGACAATCTCGCTGTTGGATTTGGACAATCAGGCTTGTAATGTCAGATATGACCAATGGTATAAGTAGAGCTGCTAACTCCTCCGCCCCACTTTGGAAGAAACATGAAAGCCACGATTAAGCTCCTGCTCATGGCTGCCTTTCTCCCCATCTCCATCTTTTACCAGAAGGGAAGCTGCGCTTTCCCACTAGAAGCCCTACTGGTCAAAATGGAAATACTCCTGGCAGTAACACTTTCTCCTGTTTCCTTGCTGCCAAAGGTGGATTGTTCTGGGACGATCTCTTAGCATTCCCTGTAGCTGAGTTTGAAGTGTAGCAGTGGTCAGTGATTCGGGGGGGTCATTCATTGATGACTCAAAGCAGAGACGGCTTGGGCTTGATTCCCAAAAGTGCTGAACACACCCAGCTGTGAAATGAGCTCCCCTCTTCCATGTTCAATAATTGTTGAAAACAACCCAGACGATGCTCAGTCATTTTTGAAAGAAGAAAAAAGTAGAACTAGTTGAAATTTGTCAATCTAATCTTTTTTCTTTGTAACGAAAAATGAATGTTTTCAAAATGAAAAATTGCATTAAAAAGTGTGTTACTTCCTTTTTTCCCGATCTTTCAATGAAAATAATGAAAACTAAAAAGAAAAAAAGTTTTGAGCTTTGTCATTTGATTCCTCAGACCCATTTTTTCAAGTAGAGTTGAACTGCTGTTTTTCTTTTAAATGTCCCCAAAACACACTTATAATTTTTCAAACAGCTCCAGAAAAGAAGAACGAAGGGAGTGGTGGCAGAAATAAATGAAAAAACAACTTTTTTTCTGGAAACACACTGACAATATTTTTACAAAAATTCATTTTGTAAAATTTGAACCAGCTCTAATTCTTATCTTGAACAGTCAGAATCCAGAAAGGAAGTGCCAAACTTCCCGATTCTGGAGGTTAATCTGACCCCTAAGAAGCAAGGGTAGGGGGGCTATTTCTCATCGCAGAGCTGTCTGTGGCCATGTCGGAAATACACACTTCTCCTGGCACAGGCCTATCAGTATGGGGTATGCCACACTGGAGTCTTGTGTCCAGTTTTGGGCCCCCCACTACAGAAAGGATGTGGACAAATTGGAGGGAGTCCAGTGGAGGGCAACGAAAATGATCAGGGGGCTGGGGCACATGACTAGAAGGGTGATTCTGTCAGCATACCGAACTTCCATCGAGGAGGTGGAGTGCCTATATTGGCAGAAAAAGACCTTCTTGGCATGCACAGCATGTTCTGCAGGGGAATTGCAGCGTAATGGAGACATGGCTGTATTTTGCTTTGAGGGGGGCGGAATACGCTATACTAGCAAAAGCGCACTAATATAACGGTATCGCTATACTGGAAAAGCGTTCCTAGTGCAGAACTGATCTGGGAAAGCGATTGCCACTGTGAGGAATCAGCTATTGAAATGATATTGCAGAAAAAGCAGGGTGAAGTAACTCCTAACTATCTCCTTACAGCGTGTCGTGAGACCAGCTGGAGAAGCTGCTGGGGTGAGTATTGTAGAATTAGTGCTGTGCCCGTGAGTACTGCAAATTCACTTTGCTTAAAGAGTCTGTTATATTACCCTGATACTTTTAACAGTCAGAGGCCAGATTAAATGGCGGAAGCCCATTCTCTTAACGGTTAGGGTTAGCAATTCTATGAGGTGAGAGATCCCTGGTGATCCTAGTCTCTCTCTCATTGGTCTGGTTTCCCATCATGTTCAGAATTTGGAGTTTCAGGTGCTGCTTTAAGAATTGGTGGTCATAAGGCCAGCTATGATTACAGCCCCCTTACAAGCCATAAAGGCCATGCTCAGAAACACTAGGGACAGCATGTAGCCATATTACAAGGGGAGTTAAATGAACTCTGACTTTTCTTATTGATAAAGCCTATTGATCTCTTGGACAATCCCGGTGTTGGGTTTGGGCAATCAGGCTTCTAATGTCAGACACGAATCATGGTATCAATAGAGCTGTTAAACCTCCCCAGCCTCATTGTGGACTTCATAATTGGAAGAAACTAGATTAAGTTTCAGATCATGGCTGCCTTTCTCCCTGTCTCCATCCTTTATGAAAGGGAAGCAGTGCTTTGCCCGTAGAAGCGCTACTGCTAAACATGAAAGTACAACTATTAATAATACTTTCTATTAGAATGAAGATTTTCACTGTGAAATATGAACTTAAATATCTCCACTTTCCTTTCTGCCAAACGTGAATTGTTCTGGCATGGTCTCTTAGCATTCCCTGTAGCTGAGTTTGAATTCTCTGAGGCCCCATCTACACTGAAAATTCATATCAGCAAAGCTACATGAAAGCAGTTATCCTGACCTAACTCCCTGTGTAAACAGTGCTAGATCTACAGAAAAATTCTTCCCTAGACTTAGCTACCGCCTCCAGGAGAGGTGGATTACCTACAGCGATGAGAGAACCCCCTCCCATCACTGTATCGAGTGTCTACACTGAAGCTCTGCAGTGGTGCACCGGTAGCCCTGCACTATGCTGATGTAGTGTTTTAAGTGTAGACATACCCTGAGTAGCACTAGCGGGGAGAGGAAGTTAAAGAGTTTTTGTCAGGCATTAGGAATGTTCTTTAGATCTATTATTGTGCTTCGATATCTCTTACTCTGCCGTATCCATTACTCATTTAGACCAACAAGTGCAGTAGTGGGCAGCAATTCAGGGGGTTTCATTCTTTGGGGCTCAAGCATTTTTTTCTGATTTTTCAATGGAAATAATGAAAACAAAACCATAAAAGTTCTGAGTTGTATCCTTTGATTCTCAAAATCCATTTTTGGAAATAGAGTTGAAATATAATTTTTCACTGAAATAGCCCAAAAAGATACTATAATTTTTCAAGCAGCTCCAGTAAAGAAGAAAGAAGGGGGGAGGTAAATGAAAAAATGACAATTTTTTCATTTTTTTATTCTATCAGACAATTAATTTGTTCTCTGGAAAAAAATTGACAATTTTAGTACAAATATTCATTTTGAAAAAATTGAACCAGCTCTAATTCCTCTGTCGGCACACGCAGTATCTACTCCGGGGCTATGCTATGTAGTGTAGACACGGCCTTATTTCACTCTGGGGGGAATATGCTATACTGGCAAAGTGCTCCTAGTATAGACCTGGCCTGGTAAAGCTATTGTCAGTGTCAAGAATCAGCTACATGAAATGATATTGGAGAAAGCTGGGAATTACCTGATCCTGTTCTATTTCCTTGCAGAATGCCTTGGGTCTTGCTGGAAATGCTGTTGAGGTGAGTACTCAAGATACATTTTATCGTCAGGTTGCTTTATATTACACCAGTATCTCTTCACAAGCCCAAATCCTGTGAACAATGGTCAGGTGGAATAGCATGGACGCATATCGCCACAATTCAGGGGGAGTTGAATGAACTCTCTAAATTTCCTTATTGATAAAGGCCATTGGTCTCTTTGACAATCTCGGCGTTGGATTTGGACAATCAGGCTTGTAATGTCAGATCTGACCAATGGTATAAGTAGAGCTGCTAACTCCTCCGCCCCACTTTGGAAGAAACATGAAAACCACAATTAAGCTCCTGCTCATGGCTGCCTTTCTCCCCATCTCCATGTTTTACCAAAAGGGAAGCTGCGCTTTCCCACTAGAAGCGCTACTGGTAAACATGGAAATACTCCTGGCAGTAACACTTTCTCCTGTTTCCTTGCTGCTAAAGGTGGATTGTTCTGGGACGATCTCTTTGCATTCCCTGTAGCTGAGTTTGAATTCTCTGAGGCCCATCTACACTGAAAACTCACATTGGCAAAGCTCAGGGGTGTGAAAAATGAACACTCTAGAAAGAAGCAGCTATTCCAACTTAACCCCTGTGTAGACAGTACTCGGTGGACGGAAGAGTTTTAGCTAACTCCTCTCGGGTAGGCGGCGCGTCTACACTGAAGTGCTTCAGTGCTGCACTCTAGAGCTGCACTCTGCTTCTGTAGCATTTTAAGTGTAGACAGATCCCGAGAAACAGCAGTGGGGGGAGGAGGCTAACGGGTTTTCATCAACAATTAAGAAAACTGTAGATGTGCTGTTGTGCTCAGAGATCTCAAAAGCCTCGTTTGTTCCGAATTTCAGACTTGATGTGTACATGTAGGTGAGACGGGTTTGTGTGCAGAAGACAGAGAGAGGCTCTCACTCACTGACAACTGCTTACTGTGTCATGTCCTTCCACATTTACACCAACAAGTGTAGCAGTGCTCAGTGATTCGGGGGGGTCATTCATTGATGACTCAAGCAGAGACGGCTTGGGCTTGATTCCCCAAAGTGCTGAACACACCCAGCTATGCAATGAGCTCCCCTCTTCCATGTTCAATAATTGTTGAAAACAACCCAGACGATGCTCAGTCATTTTTGAAAGAAGAAAAAAGTAGAACTAGTTGAAATGTGTCAATCTAATCTTTTTTCTTTGTAACGAAAAATGAATGTTTTCAAAATGAAAAATTGCATTGAAAAGTGTGTTACTTCCTTTTTTCCTGACTTTTTAATGAAAATAATGAAAACTAAAAAGAAAAAAAGTTTTGAGCTTTGTCATTTGATTCCTCAGACCCATTTTGCAAAAAGATTTGAAATGCTGTTTTTCTTTGAAATGTCCCCATGACACACTTATAATTTTTCAAAGAGCTCCAGAGAAGAAGAAAGAAGGAAGGGGGGAATAAATGAAAAAAATACAAATCTTTTTCATTTCTGATTGTTAAAAAAAAAAAAAAACAAAAAAAACTTTTTTTGGAAACACGTTGACAATATTTTTACAAAAATTCATTTTGAAAAATTTGAACCAGCTGTAATTCTTATCTTGTGGAGTCAGACTCAAGAAAGGAAGCACCAAAATTCCCAATTCTGGAGGTTAATCTGACCCCTAAGAAGCAAGGGTAGGGGGGCTATTTCTCATCGCAGAGCTGTCTGTGGCCATGTTGGAAATACACACTTCTCCTGGCATAGCTGTATCAGTATGGGGTATGCCACGCTGGAGTCTTGTGTCCAGTTTTGGGCCGCCCACTACAGAAAGGATGTGGACAAATTGGAGAGAGTCCAGTGGAGGGCAACGAAAATGATCAGGGGGCTGGGGCACATGACTAGAAGGGTGATTCTGTCAGCATACCGAACATCCATCGGGGAGGTGGAGTGCCTATATTGGCAGAAAAAGCCCTTCTGTTGGCATGCACAGCCGGGGCAATGCAGTGCAATGCAGACATAGCCGTATTTTGCTTTGCGGGGGGGGGGGGAATATGTGCAAAAGCGCACTAATATACCAGTATCGCTATACTGGGAAAGCGCTCCTACTGTAGAACTGACCTGGGAAACTATTGCCATTGTGAGGAATCAGCTATTGAAATGATACTGGAGAAAGAGCAAGGTGAAGTAACTCCTAACTATCTCCTTACAGCGTGTCGTGAGACCAGTTGGAGACGCTGCTGGGGTGAGTTCTGTAGATTTACTTTATTGTCAGGCTGTTTTATATTATCTCAATACCTCTCAGCATGCCCGAACCCTGAGACCTAAGGAAAATTGGAGTACCCTGGACACATGTTCAAAGACTGGCGCTAAACACAAAGCAATGGGCTTCCAAGTCCCATGGGTCATGTAAGTGTTAAACCAAGTGTTCTTTGCAGTTTCAATGCTCCCATTATACTGGGTTCCTGTGGGCTCCGTTCATTATAATCACTTCCCAGGTGGACTCATACATACTGTGAGCTGTGATACACTGGGAATCCTGCATGCGAGAGACTGGAGATAATAGTATCACCATGGGCAATCACATACATGGCCTCATCTATAGAAGGGGCAGATCCCAAGCTGGTGTAAATTAGTGTTGCTCTATCAAAGTAAGTGGAGACAGATCGCCGGGTGTAAATCAACCATCGCTCCAGTAAAGTCAGAGGGGCCAGATCCCCTTCTGGTGTAAATTATCCATAGCTTCACTGGAGTCAATGGGCCAGATTCCAAATGGATGTAAATCAGCATTCCTGTCTTGGAGTTAATGCTCCAGGCTAAACCGAGGTAGCTCCATTGGAGGCAGGACAGTGGTGAGCAGCGTCACTGGTGCTGTGCCCGTGAGTCTTGCAAATTCACTTTGCTTAAAGAGTCTGTTATATTACCCTGATACTTTTAACAGTCAGAGGCCAGATTAAATGGCGGAAGCCCATTCTCTTAACGCTTAGGGTTAGCAATTGTATTAGGTGAGAGATCCCTGGTGATCCTAGTCTCTCTCTTATTGCTCTGGTTTCCCATCATGTTCAGAATTTGGAGTTTCAGGTGCTGCTTTAAGAATTGGTGGTCATAAGGCCAGCTATGATTACAGCCCCCTTACAAGCCATAAAGGCCATGCTCAGAAACACTAGGGACAGCATGTAGCCATATTACAAGGGGAGTTAAATGATCTCTGACTTTTCTTATTGATAAAGCCTATTGATCTCTTGGACAATCCCGGTGTTGGGTTTGGGCAATCAGGCTTCTAATGTCAGACACGAATCATGGTATCAATAGAGCTGTTAAACCTCCCCAGCCTCATTGTGGACTTCATAATTGGAAGAAACAAGATTAAGTTTCAGATCATGGCTGCCTTTCTCCCTGTCTCCATCCTTTACGAAAGGGAAGCAGTGCTTTGCCCGTAGAAGCGCTACTGCTAAACATGAAAGTACTACTATTAATAATACTTTCTATTAGAATGAAGATTTTCACTGTGAAATATGAACTTAAATATCTCCACTTTCCTTTCTGCCAAACATGAATTGTTCTGGCATGGTCTCTAAGCATTCCCTGTAGCTGAGTTTGAATTCTCTGAGGCCCCATCTACACTGAAAATTCATATCAGCAAAGCTACATGAAAGCAGTTATCCTGACCTAACTCCCTGTGTAAACAGTGCTAGGTCTACAGAAGAATTCTTCCCTAGACCTAGCTACCGCCTCCAGGGGAGGTGGATTACCTACAGCGATGGGAGAACCCCCTCCCGTCACTGTATCGAGTGTCTACACTGAAGCTCTGCAGTGGTGCACCGGTAGCCCTGCACTATGCTGATGTAGTGTTTTAAGTGTAGACATACCCTGAGTAGCACTAGTGGGGAGAGGAAGTTAAAGAGTTTTTGTCAGGCATTAGGAATGTTCTTTAGATCTATTATTGTGCTTCGATATCTCTTACTCTGCCGTATCCATTACTCATTTAGACCAACAAGTGCAGTAGTGGGCAGCAATTCAGGAGGTCTCATTCTTTGGGGCTCAAGCATTTTTTTCTGATTTTTCAATGGAAATAATGAAAACAAACCCATAAAAGTTCTGAGTTGTATCCTTTGATTCTCAAAATCCATTTTTGGAAATAGAGTTGAAATATAATTTTTCACTGAAATAGCCAAAAAAAGATACTATAATTTTTCAAGCAGCTCCAGTAAAGAAGAAAGAAGGGGGGAGGTAAATGAAAAAATGACAATTTTTTCATTTTTTTATTCTATCAGACAATTAATTTGTTCTCTGGAAAAAAATTGACAATTTTATTACAAATATTCATTTTGAAAAAATTGAACCAGCTCTAATTCTTCTGTCGGCATACATAGTATCTACTCCTGGGCTATGCTATGTAGTGTAGACACGGCCTTATTTCACTCTGGGGGGAATATGCTATACTGGCAAAGTGCTCCTAGTATAGACCTGGCCTGGTAAAGCTATTGTCAGTGTCAAGAATCAGCTACATGAAATGATATTGGAGAAAGTTGGGAATTACCTGATCCTGCTCTATTTCCTTGCAGAATGCCTTGGGTCTTGCTGGAAATGCTGTTGAGGTGAGTACTCAAGATACATTTTATTGTCAGGTTGCTTTATATTACATCAGTATCTCTTCACAAGCCCAAATCCTGTGAACAATGGTCAGGTGGAATAGCATGGACGCATATCGCCACAATTCAGGGGGAGTTGAATGAACTCTCTGAACTTTCCTCATTGATAAAGGCCATTGGTCTCTTTGACAATCTCGGCGTTGGATTTGGACAATCAGGCTTGTAATGTCAGATCTGACCAATGGTATAAGTAGAGCTGCTAACTCCTCCGCCCCACTTTGGAAGAAACATGAAAACCACGATTAAGCTCCTGCTCATGGCTGCCTTTCTCCCCATCTCCATGTTTTACCAGAAGGGAAGCTGCGCTTTCCCCCTAGAAGCACTACTGGTAAACATGGAAATACTCCTGGCAGTAACACTTTCTCCTGTTTCCTTGCTGCTAAAGGTGGATTGTTCTGGGACGATCTCTTTGCATTCCCTGTAGCTGAGTTTGAATTCTCTGAGGCCCATCTACACTGAAAACTCACATTGGCAAAGCTCAGGGGTGTGAAAAATGAACACTCTAGAAAGAAGCAGCTATTCCAACTTAACCCCGGTGTAGACAGTACTCGGTGGACGGAAGAATTTTAGCTAACACCTCTCGGGTAGGCGGCGCGTCTACACTGAAGTGCTTCAGTGCTGCACTCTAGAGCTGCACTCTGCTTCTGTAGCATTTTAAGTGTAGACAGATCCCGAGTAACAGCAGTGGGGGGAGGAGGCTAACGGGTTTTCATCACTTATTAAGAAAACTGTAGATGTACTGTTGTGCTCAGAGATCTCAAAAGCCTCGTTTGTTCCAAATTTCAGTTTTGATGTGTACATGTAGGTGAGACGTGGTTTGTGTGCAGAAGACAGAGAGAGGCTCTCATTCACTGACAACTGCTTACTGTGTCATGTCCTTCCACATTTAGACCAACAAGTGTAGCAGTGGTCAGTGATTCGGGGGGGTCATTCATTGATGACTGAAGCAGAGACTGCTTGGGCTTGATTCCCAAAAGTGCTGAACACACCCAGCTATGAAATGAGCTCACCTCTTCCATGGTCAATAATTGCTGAAAGCAACCCAGACGATGCTCAGTCATTTTTGAAAGAAGAAAAAAGTAGAACTAGTTGAAATGTGTCAATCTAATCTTTTTTCTTTGTAACCAAAAATGAATGTTTTCAGAATGAAAAATTGCATTGAAAAGTGTGTTGCTTCCTTTTTTCCTGACTTTTTAATGAAAATAATGAAAACTAAAAAGGAAAAAAGTTTTGAGCTTTGTTATTTGATTCCTAAGACCCATTTTGCAAAAAGATTTGAAATGCTGTTTTTCTTTGAAATGTCCCCACGACACACTTATAATTTTTCAAAGAGCTCCAGAGAAGAAGAAAGAAGGAGGGGGGAAATAAATGAAAAAAAAAATCTTTTTCATTTCTGATTGTTAAAAAAAAAAAAAAACTTTTTTTGGAAACACGTTGACAATATTTTGACAAAAATTCATTTTGAAAAATTTGAACCACATGACTAGAAGGGTGATTCTGTCAGCATACCGAAAGTCGAACAGGGAGGTGGAGTGCCTATATTGGCAGAAAAAGCCCTTCTGTTAAATTTAAATTTAAATTTAAATTAAATTTAAATTAAATTTAAGGGTGATTCTGTCAGCATACCGAAAGTCGAACAGGGAGGTGGAGTGCCTATATTGGCAGAAAAATCCCTTCTGTTGGCATGCACAGCCGGGGCAATGCAGTGCAATGCAGACATAGCCGTATTTTGCTTTGTGGGGGGGGGGAATATGCGCAAAAGCGCACTGATATACCGGTATCGCTTTACTGGCAAAGCGCTCCTACTGTAGAACTGACCTGGGAAACTATTGCCATTGTGAGGAATCAGCTATTGAAATGATACTGGAGAAAGAGCAGGGTGAAGTAACTCCTAACTATCTCCTTACAGCGTGTCGTGAGACCAGTTGGAGAAGCTGCTGGGGTGAGTATTGTAGATTTACTTTATTGTCAGGCTGTTTTATATTATCTCAGTACCTCTTAGCAAGCCCGAACCCTGCGACCTATGGAAAATGGCGTACCCTGGACACATGTTCAAAGACTGGCGCTAAACACAAAGCAATGGGCTTCCAAGTCCCATGGGTCATGTAAGTGTTAAACCAAGTGTTCTTTGCAGTTTCAATGCTCCCATTATACTGGGTTCCTGTGGGCTCCGTTCATTATAATCACTTCCCAGGTGGACTCATACATACTGTGAGCTGTGATACACTGGGAATCCTGTCATTCTGAATCGGAGAGACTGGAGATCATAGTATCACGATGGGCAATCACATACATGGCCTCATCTATACAAGGGAGCAGATCCCAAGCTGGTGTAAATTAGTGTTGCTCTATCAATGTAAGTGGAGACAGATCTGTCTCAAAGGGGTAGCCGTATTAGTCTGGATCTGTAAAAAGCAACAGAGAGTCCTGTGGCACCTTGAAGAGTAACAGATGTATTGGAGCATAAGCTTTCATGGGTGAATGCCCACTTCATCCGACGCATGTAATGGAAATTTCCAGAGGCAGGTATAAATATGCAGGCAAGAATCAGTCTGGAGATAACGAGGTTAGTTCAATCAGGGAGGGTGAGGTCCTCTGCTAGCAGTTGAGGTGCGAACACCAAGGGAGGAGAAACTGCGTTTGTAGTTGGCTCTCTTATTGGTAAAATTACTTTGCTGCCCAACTGTTTAATATGATCATTCGAGAGGACATGCTTCCATGCTGATGACTGGATCTGTTTGATAATAATCCAAAGCAATGTGCGCACTGACACACGTTCATTTTCATCACCTGAATCAGATCCACCAACAGAAGGTTGATTTTCTTTTTGAGTTGTTCGGGTTCTGTAGTTTCCACATGTGAGTGTTGCTCTTTTAGGACTTCTCACAACATGTTCCACACCTCGTCCCTCTCAGATTTTGGAAGGCACTTCAGATTCTTAAGCCTTGGGTCGAGTGCTGTTGCTATCTTTAGAAATCTCACATTGGTATCTTCTTTGTGTTTTGTCAAATCTGCAGTGAAAGTGTTCTTAAAACAAACAGCATGTGCTGGGTCATCATCCGAGACTGCTATAACATGAAATATGTGGCAGAATGTGGGTAAAACACAGAGCAGGAGACATACAATCTCCAACAATGAGTTCAGTTACAAATTTAATTAACACATTATTTTTTTGAACGAGTGTCACGAGCATGGAAGCATGTCCTCTGGAATGGTGGCCAAAGCATGAAGGGGCATATGAATGTTTAGCATATCTGGCACGTAAATACCTTGCCATGCCGGCTACAAAAGTGCCATGCGAACGCCTTTTCTCACTTTCAGGTGACACTGTAAATAAGAACCGGGCAGCATTATCTCCCGTAAATGAAAACAAACTTGTTTGTCTTAGCGATTGGCTGAACAAAAAGTAGGATTGAGTGGAATTGTAGGCTCTAAAGTTTTACATGGTTTTGTTTTTGAGTGCAGTTATTTTAAAATAAAATCTACATTTGAAAGTTGCACTTTCACACAAAAGAGATTGCATTACAGTCCTTGTATGAGGTGAATTGAAAAATACTATTTCTTTATATCGGAAGGACAGAACAGGTCGTGCTGGTGGGGGAGTGGCACTAGATGTGAAAGAAAACAGAGTCAAATGAAGTAAAAATCTTAAATGAACCAAACTGTACCATAGAATCTCTATGGATAGTAATTCCATATACAACCAACCACCTGACCAAGATAGTGATAGCGACTGTGAAATGCTCAGAGAGATTAGAGAGGCTATAAAAAAACAACTCAATAATAATGGGGGATTTCAACTATCCCCATATTGACTGGGTACATGTCATCTTAGGACAGGATGCAGATATAAAGTTTCTTGACACTTGACTACTTCTTGGAGAAGCTAGTCCTGGAACCCCCAAGGCGAGAGTGTAGAACTGGCTGGTAACACTATTGCCATTGTGAGGAATCAACAACCTTGAAATGATATTGGAGAAGGAGTTTCTTGATCCTGCTCTATTTCCTTACAGGCGGTTGCGCGTCCAGTTGGAGGTCTTGTAGGGGTGAGTACTCAAAATTACTTTGCTGTCCAACTGTTTAATATGATCATTCCAGAGGACATGCTTCCATGCTGATGACTGGTTCTGCTCGACAATGATCCAAAGCAATGTGTGGACTGGCACACATTAATTTTCATCACCTGAATCAGAGGCCAACAACAGAAGATTGATTTTCTTTTTGGGTGGGCCACTGCGGGGAGCCCTGGGCCCTTTAAATCACTGCTGGAGCCCTGCTGCTGCTACCGCGATGTAACAGGGTTTCACCTATTTTGGATTTTTGGCTCCCAAGGACCGCGTTATATCAGGGTGGAGCCCTGCTGCTGCTACCCCTGGGGATCCCGCAGCGGTGCTCGGCCGGCGATTTAAAGGGCGCGGGGATCCGGCTGCTGCAGGGAGCTCCGGGTCCTTTAAATCACCGCTGGAACCCTGCCGCTGCTACCCCGATGTAACAGGGTTTCACCTATTTTGGATTTTTGGCTCCCAAGGACCGCGTTATATCAGGGTGGAGCCCTGCTGCTGCTACCCCTGGGGATCCCGCAGCGGTGCTCGGCCGGCGATTTAAAGGGCGCGGGGATCCGGCTGCTGCAGGGAGCTCCGGGTCCTTTAAATCACCGCTGGAACCCTGCCGCCGCTACCCCGATGTAACGGGGTTTCACCTATTTTGGATTTTTGGCTCCCAAGGACCATGTTATATTGGGGTAGAGGTGTACAGTAAAGAACAGAATTACCACACACCTAGATGAACACAATTTGTTGGGGAAGAGTTAACATGATTTTTGTAAAGAGAAATCATGCCTTACCCATCTACTAGAATTCTTTGAGGGGGTCAACAAGCATGTGGACAAGGGGGATCCAGTGGATATAGTGTACTTAGATTTCCAGAAAGCTTTTGACAAGCTCCCTCATCAAAGATTCTTAAGCAAAGTGAGCTGTCATGGAATAAGAGGGAAGATCCTCTCATGGATCAGTAATTGGTTAAAAGATAGGAAACAAAGGGTAGAAATAAATGGTCAGTTTTCAGAATGGAGAGAGGTAAATAGTGGTGTCCCGCAGGGGTCTGTACTGGGACCAGTCCCACTCCACATATTCATAAACAATCTGGAAAATGGGATAAACAGGGAGGTGGCAAAATTTGCAGATGATACAAAACTACTCAAGATATTTAAGACCAAAGCAGACTGTGAAGAGTTACAAAGGGATCTCACAATAACTGGGTGACTGGGCAACAGAATGGCAGATAAGAACATAAGAACATAAGAAAGGCCGTACCAGGTCAGACCAAAGGTCCATCCAGCCCAGTATCCTGTCTACCGACAGTGGCCAATGCTAGGTGCCCCAGAGGGAATGAACCTAACAGGCAATGATCAAGTGATCTCTCTCCTGCCATCCATCTCCACCCTCTGACAAACAGAGGCTAGGAACACCATTCCTTACCCATCCTGGCTAATAGCCATTAATGGACTTAACCACCATGAATATATCCAGTTCTCATTTAAACGTTGTTATAGTCCTAGCCTTCACAACCTCCTCAGGTAAGGAGTTCCACAAGTTGACTGTGCGCTGCGTGAAGAAGAACTTCCTTTTCTTTGTTTTAAACCTGCTGCCTATTAATTTCATTTGATGACCCCTAGTTCTTGTATTATGGGAATAAGTAAATAACTTTTCCTTATCCACTTTCTCCACATCACTCATGATTTTATAGACCTCTATCATATCCCCCCTTAGTCTCCTCTTTTCCAAGCTGAAGAGTCCTAGCGTCTTTCATCTCTCCTCATATGGGACCCGTTCCAAACCCTTAATCGTTTTAGTTGCCCTTTTCTGAACCTTTTCTAGTGCCAGTATAATGAAATTCAATGTTGATAAATGCAAAGTAATGCACATGGCAAAACATCATCCCAACTATAATATACAATGACAGGGTCTATATTAGCTGTTGCCACTCAAGAAAGATTTTTTTTCAATGAAAATTATGAAAAATGAAACCAAAAATGTTTTGAATGTTGTTGATTCCCCAGAGTCCTATTTGCAAATAGAGTTCAAATGCTATTTTCCTTTGAAATTTGCCACAAAACACACCTATAATTTTTCAAACAGCTCCATAAAAGAAGAAAGAAGGGGGGAAAGAAAATGAAAAAATGCAAAACTTTCATTTCCGATTTTGTCAAAAAAGAAGCGATACGTTTTCTGGTAAAAAACAGACAATTTGCTTGCAAAAATTCATTACGAAAAATGTTGATCATCTCTTATTCTTATCTTGAGGGATCAGAGTCACGAAAGGAAGCTCCCATAGTCCAGATTCTGGAGGTTAATCTCACCCCTGAGAAGCAAGGATAGGGGGACTGTTTCCCATCACAGAGCGGGCTGGGCCCGTGTCTAAAATACAGACTTCTGTTGGCATAGCTTGATCTGTATGGGGTGGGAAGAAGTTTGATTCCTTACTGACATAGCTGCTCTGGCAAAAATCATAGAATCATAGAAGATTAGGGCTGGAAGAGACCTCAGGAGGTCATCTAGTCAAACCTCCTACTCAAAGCAGGACCAACACCAACTAAATCATCCCACCCAGGGCTTTGTCAAGCCAGGCCTTAAAAACCTCTAAGGATAGAGATTCTACCACCTCCCTAGGTAAGCCATTCCAGTGCTTCACCACCCTCCTAATGAACTAGTGTTTCCTAATATCCAATGTAGACCTCCCTCACTGTAGCTTGAGACCACTCCTCCTTGTTCTGTCATCTGCCACCACTGAGAGCAGCCAAGCTCCATCCTCCTTGGAACTCCCCTTCAGGTAGTTGAAGGCTGCTATCAAATCCCCCCTCATTCTTCTCTTCTGGAGACTAAACAAGTCCAGTTCCCTCAGCCTCTCCTCATAAGTCATGTGCCCCAGCCCCCTAATCATTTTTCTTGCACTCCGCTGGACTCTCTCCAATTAGTCTTTATCTTTTTTGTAGTGGGGGGCCCAAAACTGGACACAATACTCCAGATGTGTCCTCACCAATGCTGAATAGAGGGGAATAATCGCTTCCCTCAATCTGCTGGCAATGCTCCTACTAATGCAGACCAATATGCCGTTAGTCTTCTTGGCAACAAGGGCACACTGCTGACTCATATCCAGCTTCTCCTCCAATGTAATCCCTGGGTCCTTTTCTCCAGACCTACTGCTTAGCCAGTCGGTCCCCAGGATGTAGCAGTCCATGGGATTCTTTCGTCCTCAGTGGAGGACTCTGCACTTGTCCTTGTTGAACCTCATCAGATTTCTTTTGGCACAATCCTCCACTTTGTCTAGGTCACTCTGGACCCTACCCTCCAGCGTATCTACCTCTTCCCCCAGTTTAGTGTCATCTGTGAACTTGCTGAGGTTGCAATCCAGCACATCATCCAGATCATTAATAAAGACGTTGAACAAAACCGGCCACAGGACCAAACCCGGGGGCACTCCGCTTGATACCGGCTGCTAACTAGACATCGAGCCGTTGATCACTACCCTGGAGCCCGACATCCTAGCCAGCTTTCTATCCACCTTATAGTCCATTCATCCAATCCATACCTTTTTAACTTGCTGGCAAGAATACTATGGGAGACCATATCAAAACCTTTGCTAAAGTCAAGATATATCGCGTCCACTGTTTTCCCCATATCCACAGAGCCAGTTATCTATCAGGTTGGTCAGACATGATTACTGTAACTGTAGTTATACCAGGAAAACTGTGCTCTTGGTGGTATTGCTGGGCCTGGTGTACACTTCACTGTTCTGCCAACATCGCTATATCAGCTAGCAGTGTGAAAAACACTATGCTGAAAAATCCCCAGCATAGAGGCAACTATACTGGCACAAGAGTGAGTCTCTCAGCTTACTGAATGTCCAGCGGGGAGGTGGTGTTATGATGTTGGAACACGTCCTTAAGTCATCATATGCAGCCTGTACTCTAGGGGCTATGCAGGCATATGCTCTGTAGTGTAGATATGGCCTCATTTCAGAGGAGAATATGCTATACCAGGAAAAGCACACTAGCGTACTGGTAGAACTGTACTGACAAAGCGCTCCTAGTGTAGAATTGGCTGGTAACGCTCCTGCCACTGTGAGGAATCAACTACATAAAGTGATATTGGAGAAGGAAGTTTCTTGATCCTGCTCTATGTCCTTACAGGAGGTCGTGCATCCGGTTGGACGTGGTCTTTGGGTGAGTAATCAACATTACTTTGCTCTCCACCTGTTTTATATAATCATTCATGAGGACATGCTTCCACGCTGATGACTGGTTCTGCGCGATAATAATCCAAAGCAGTGCGGAATGATGCACGTTCATTTTCATCATCTGGGGCAGATGCTACCAACAGAAGGTTGATTTTCTTTTTGGGTGGTTCGCTTTCTGTAGTTTTCGCATTGTAGTGTTGCCCTTTTAAGACTTCTGACAACATATTCCACATCTCATCCCTCTCAGATTTTGGAAGGCACTTCAGATTTTTAAACCTTGGGTTGAGTGTTGTAGCTATCTTTAGAAATCTCGCCTTCTTTGTGTTTTGTCAAATTTGTCAAAGCGCTGCTAGTGTAGAACTGGCTGGTAAAGCTGTTGCCATTGTGAGGAATCAGCTAAATTGAAGTGATTTTGGAGAAGGGCGTTTCTTGATCCTATCATAACTGTTTCCTTCCAGGAGGTCGTGCACCCAGTTGGAGATCTTCTTAATGTGAGTACTCAAAATTATTTTGCAGTCCAGCTGTTTTATATGATTTCAGTACCTCTTAGTAACCCTGAACCCTGAGCCCAGTGTTTAGCTGGAATAGCCTAGACACACATGGAAAGAGTGAGGCAAAACATAAAGCTATGGGCTTCCAAGTCCCACACGGGTGTCTAAGAGTTAATCCAAGTGTTCTTCGCAATTTCAATTCTCCCATTATACAAGTAGGCTATTTATTGCATTTCTGTGGTCTCTCTTCATTATGACCAGGTCCCAGATGGAGTCATACATATTGTGAGCTGTGATTCACTGGAAATCCTGTGAATCTGCATACTTGAGACTGGGGATAATAGTATCTCCACAGGCAATCACATACGTGGCCTCATCTATACAAGGGAGCAGATTCCCAGATGATGTAAATTGGTGTTGCCCCAATAAAATAAGTGGGGACAGATCAACGACTGGTGTCACTCATCTATAGCTCGATGAACGTTAGTGGGGCCAAATGCCCAACGGATGGAAATCAGTCTTAGCTCCAATAAAGTGAGTGAGGCTAGATCCCCAGTTGGTGGAAACGATCTACAACTCCAGGGGAGTCAACGGGCCAGATTCCAAATGGGTGTAAATCCACATCTCTGTATTGGAGATGCACCAGAGTAAACTGATGTAGCTCCACTGGAGTTAGAGCAGAGGTTCGCAGCGTCAATGATGCTGTGCCTGTGAGTACTGCAAATTTACTTTACTTTACGAGTCTGCTACATTACCCTGATAATTTTAACAGAGGCCAGGTTAAGTGATGGAAGCCCATTCCCTTAACGGATAGCAAGTGGCACTCCTAGTTTCTCTCATGATGGTAAATCAGACCAATAATATGGTTGCTATTGTGAGGGGATCCCCAGGGTGCAGCCTGGGACTGTGGGACTGCTGTGCTCCCTCAACTCTCTCCAGCCTGGGCTGTCTCTCACAATGCCTTGCTAGTGACCAGCAGCAAACCCCTCCAGGTGCTGTTATCACTCAGCACAACCACATGTGGAGCCCCACACTCAGCTAGATTGCATGAATGCTTCCAGAGCCGCTCATAAATCACACAGAGAAGGCACCAGCCAAATTCCCCCAGCTCCCAACACTGTACCTCAGGAATATACCATTTATTAATTGTTTCACCACTTCATCAATGGAAAGTGGATATACACCAGCCTTTGCCAACCTGAGCAGTTTTGCCGCACATTTCGTACAAACTCACTGGTAAAGATAAATAGTTAAACAAATGTTTTGATTACAAAAGGTAGATTTTAAGTGATAGGCAAAAAGTCAGAGTTAATTACCAAAATAAAATAAAATCTAAGCATGCAGTCTAAGCTCTCAACCCTATTAGACTAGGCAACATCTAGATTAAGCAGTTTTTCTCACCCCACTGTACATGGACATATTGGAGTCCACGTACAGATTTCACCCTTAAATCTGGGTCAGTCTCCTCTACTAGAGTCTTCAGTCTTCTGTGAGTGTCTTTGTTGCTTGCAGCATAGGTGGGGGCAGGAGAAAGGCCAGGCATGGGGCCCCTGTGTCATGAGTCCCCAGCCAAGGTTGAGCAATTCCCTTGGTGTGGCCTCATGCAGGTGAGTCATTGCATTGTAGCTCCCTTGCTGGACAATGACCAGTGATGTCTGTTCAATAGCACCCATCCCGGTGTTGGTTACCTCCCTTGTCATTGTCTTTGTGTAGCTAGTATCTGGGTGCCTCCCAAACCCACAGCATATTTTAGTGAAAACCATACAACACAATTCTTATAATTTCATATGCATTGCTGCTACACATGTTTAGATAGAACAATGTCTGTCAGCAGATCATAACCTTTCCCCTGATACCTTACCAGGCATGCTTTATATGCAAGATCACGGTTATATAAAAATGAAGGCACTCCCCAAAGTATAGAGAGTCACACCCATGTTTCAAAATCTGGAGTTTCAGGTGTTGCTTTATAACCTGCTGGCCAAGATCAATCTATAGCCGCCATTCTCCTCGTCTCCATCCCTTGCCCAAAGGGAAGCAGCGCTGGGCCCTTACAAATGCTGCTGGTAACAATGAAAGTAATGGTAGGAGTAACATACTCTCTATTATAATGACGATTTTCTCTCAGAAATATGATAGGACATGTCTGCGCTTTCCTCTTTGCCCAAAGGTGAACTGTTCAGGGACAGTGTCTTAGCATTCCCTGTAGCTGAGTTTGGATTGTCGGAGTGAGCAAGAAGGAGGATGAAAGGTTCTCCTCACTTATTAAGAACATTTTTTACATCTATTATTGTGGTTAGATAGATTAAAAGCAGCTTTTGTCCAAGTCTCAGACTCAGTGTGTACATATGGTTCTAAGAAGTTTGTGTGCTGGAGAAATAGAGGCCCTCACTGACTGACATTAGCTTACTATGCCGTTTCTCTTACGCAATTAGTCCAACAGGAGGAAAAGTTGTCACTCATTTAGGGGGTCTCACAGTTGTGGGTTTCAAGTACAGATGCCTGGGGCTCGATTTCAAAAGGTGCCAAGCACCCTGGGCTACAACAGAAGTCAGTAGGAGCTCTGGGACAATTTGCCATGACACAAGCAACTCAGCGGCTTCTGCCAGGGATAGGAGCTAACCAGCCTCATCCCAATGACACAGGAAGTCAATGGAAACAAATAACTTTCTTGTTTTTTTTCCCTAAAGAATTTACTGGTGGAATGATCTGTGGTGAGTATCTCAAGTTCTCTCTCTTGGAGAATCTCTTGCATTATCTTGGCAGCTCTCATAATGGGAATTGAGACTGGAGCCATTTGAGTTAAAGGAGGCACCCTTATTATATATCATGGTACAATCTCAGTGAAAGGAACAAAGTGCCCCCCTCTCTTGCTGCTGCCCACCAGCCCTGACACAGAAGGGTCCCCCACCGAGCAGCATCTGCGAATGGCATGAAACTGTTTGTTTCTGATGCTGCCTTTAGTCCATGCCAAGGAGTAACAACTAGCGAGCAGAAACAAAGCTTTACCTTTTTGTTTATGAGGTGACATTTTCCTACTTCTCTGGTAGTTAGAGAGGGGATGGGTGAGTGTCAGGCTCAAATTCATGTTAATAACAGAGAACACCACTAGCACAATTCATAGGTTTATACATTTTAAGGCCAGAAGGGACCATTCCATTCAGCTGGTCTGACCTCCTGCATAACACCGTCCAGGGAATTTCATCCAGTCATTCCTGCAACAAGCCCATGATTTCTAGGTGAGCTTTGGGCACACCTTAAAGAAAGATATCCTGTGTAAAGTCCTCACCAGCGCCTACATGTTTTAAGACTGTAAGTTGCATTTTCAAAAGTGAGGTTCACTTCGGTACTTCATATCCCTGGACTTTCACCAGGACTCAGGCTCCTAAGTGCTTATGTCAATTTTGAATGTGGGACTTGGACTTGGACTCCTAAGTCACTTATCAAAGGGGTAGCCGTGTTAGTCTGGATCTGTAAAAGCAGCAAAGTGTCCTGTGGCACCTTATAGACTAACAGACGTTTTGGAGCATGGGCTTTCATGGGTGAATGCCCACTTCTTTGGATGCATGTCACTTAGTTGCTCATGCAAATGTTATGCCAAGACTTGATTGACAGACTTCAAGTGATGGAGAATCCACCTTGTCCCTTGGTAACTTCCCTGTTTGATGGTTGTGTTCATGTAAAAGGGAATGTCTCCAGTTCACCTGTTCCTAGTTAAGTGCCTCCCAGTGGGTCCTGATACAGGGCTCCTGGCCTCGAAAAAGACTCAGGCAGCAGTTGAGAAAGGAGTCAGGTTGGAGAAGCAGGGAGCTGTTAAGAATTGCTAGGAGAGAACTGTCTGAGATCTGAGAAGGCAGCAGTGGAAGATGTTGGGGAAGAGACCTGTGCAGAGAGAGAACTTCCGAGAGCTGTTAGCATAGTGCTGTGGATGGCAGCCATTGGAGAGAACTGGCCAGAGCAGGGAAACCCTGCTGAAGGGAAGGTGTGTGCAGAGGTCCCTAGGTAAAGGGGACAAACTAGCTGAGTCAGGGCAGGCTGAGCCAAGAAGCAGAGGGTTATTTCTAGATCGAGGCTCCCGGGAGATGTTGCTTAGCAGGGGTAGGACTCACAGGCAAAGGGGCCTGAAGTGTGGAACACTGTGGGGAGCCCTCTCACAGAAGACCTGAACTGAGGGCTGTGGGAGAAGAGAGGTTAGAAGGATGGAGAATCACTGGAGATGTGGCGGCCCTAGAATGGGGCCCAAAAGAACTGGGGAACAGTGTGGTTGTTGCCTCTCAGGAGCATAGGCGCCAATTCCGTGCGTGTTCTGGGGCTTCCATTAGCCAAACCTGGAAGAATGTACCGCGTAGCAGCACTGGCTTTGTGACATGCTTCCTCTCCACAACCAGTTTTCCTGATCTCACAGCAGCCACTTCACCACCAGGTTCATGCCCCACAGATCAGGAGCAGGGCAGAGGGCTACTCTCAACATCACTGGGCTGCCCCCTTCAAGCACACACGGCTTCTTGCCCTTCCCTCCTGTCACTCTCTCCATTGACTGCAATGCTGGGAAGTGCAATGCTGTCTCATTGAAACAGCATCCCCATGGCAGACAGAGTAAACCCTCCCTCTGTGTGTAAATACTGACACACTGACAGGGATCTGAGGAGTGTGGGAACCAGCGCATAAATCCCAGTGGTAGCTCAAATCCCCCAAAGAAAGTTTTAATTTCTAAAATAGCCCTTCCCTTTAACAAATCCAAAAGCTCAGTTCCAGCCCCCCCAAATCTCCCCTTGCCCTCTCCTCCCTCTTTTCCCCATCCAATGCCATCAATAGCAGTTTGTAAAGGGCACTGCTGTACAACGCACAATACTGTAAGTGAAATGCTGTCTGCCACACACAGCTGTACGGGGCTAGAAAGGGACTAAACTCCTTCAGGGAGTGGGGGAGGGCTCTTGTCTGATTCCCTGTGGGTTACTGGGACCATAATGACCGTTTGCCATCTCTCCCCAGGACTAAGAATTATGAATTAATAACTCAAACGCTGACGAAACCGGATTGGCTGACTTCGATGATGACACCTGCCATTACGCTTCCTGCGCTGCTGCTTCACAGCTCTCCCACCAATCAAATGCTGACGGACAATCATGAATCATTCTGAATGGGCCTCTAGCTGATTACTGTGACAGTCCTTGATTTTTTATGCTTTTTGCTGTAACAGGGAGCGGAGGGACACTGAGCTCTGTCCCGCAGCTGCCCTGGGGGATGGCGAGCGCTTTGCAAAAATTAAAATAAATACAAATGCACAAAAAATGTTCAGTAGCTGTTGTTGTTTTTTTACTTTTTAGTAAATTAAATTTCCTTCCAGGCTGGCATAGGATTTGCTCCACTGTAAACGCTGACACTATTGTTAGTCAATTCCCAGCTCTTTGTAGGCAATGATTACTGTATGGGGGGAAAGACACTCTGTTCTCCAGTATTGCTCCCTCTCCCTCAGTGGGGAAACCGGGACAGCAGCAGCACTGGGGAAAATGACTAATGGAGTGACACACAAACCCAGAAGAGCAGGAGGGAAGAGTATCTGTAAACTGAGCTACAGAACCACACTACCAGGGCCGTGACTGAGAGAACGTGTGGCAAGTTTTCCTTTCAGGGTAGATGTTCCAGCACATAATCCCTAAAGTCTAGAGGTGCCTCCTTGCACTCCATAGAATGATCCTTTTCCAGAACAGTTACACTCTTTTCGCCTAAACATCGGACTAGACACCACTGCCATTAAATCAACCCATAAACTGCACCTCAGTCTTGCTTCTTCAAAGGATACAGATTATGGATAAATTCATATGAAGGTTTAATTTGTTCTCAATTATTTTGGGCTTCAGCCCCTTCCACTGGCTTCTCAGCCTCTTACAGCCCAGCTCCCTACGTCCGGACTGTCACCCTCTATCCTTCATGTGAGACACAATATCTCTTCCCCAAAAGTCATTGGGGTTGGGCTTTGCAAAGAATCCTAAGGCAGTTAGGGGAGCTGGATACCAAACTTCCTTCGGTCTGTCTGCAAATCCCAACCTAGGGAACAGAATAATAGTTTGCAAAGCAGATGGAAGCAGGGCTGCTCTTTTTGATCACTCCACTCACAACATGTCGACCGCTGCTGGAAATAAAAGTGGCAGCTCTTCCTAAACCCCTCTCCGCATTCGCATGACTCTACTGGATTGGGACTGTAAAAGCAGCCACTTCCACACAACCTGTTAGGAAGCTGTCAAAGCTTTGATCCAGTGCCCCACCAGACTGCTGTGAGGGGACCCAGCCACTGGTTTCCATGTCTTTCAAGCCTCCAGAGTCTGAACGGACACAAGCCCAGACACTGGCCCTGTCTTGGGGTCCATATGCACACGCCAGGTGCTGATCTATCTAGCACCCCCTCCTGAGAGTTGCAACCATGAGGTCCAACTTCCCAGTTGCTAGAATCAGTGTGGACTCCTCTGACTCCCCCGTAGCTTAAACTCACCCTCTTCCAGAATCCCACCGAAGACAGGAGCCTTCCAGTTTAACTCTCCCAGGGGGGCCATGATAAGGTGAAACATGTAACATGGAGAGTCAGACTTTACATGGGATTCTAAAATACTATTGCACTTCACTTAAGCACAAGAAATACACAGAGAGAGCAGATCATATAGAAACCCACAAATATCCTAAACACAATGCCCCTCACTCTGGCTCACCCTTCCCTTGGGAGTCCTTTGGGGACCATCTATGTTCAGGCAGGCAGGATTCCCCCACCTCATCAGGCTCTTCCAGCTGTTCCCCTTGACTTGGACTGGTGACAACGGCCGAAGACCCCAAATAGATCAGCTCCTGCCTTTCTACCCTTTCAATCCCCGTCAGGTGTGACCCCTGGATCTGTCTCCTCAGGCAATTTCATTGCCAGTGGCCCACTCCCTGACAAACTGATCCCCCAGGTTCGGAGCCGGTCTACTCTCTAGGATGTTTGTATTTGAATAGGGGACCATCCCAATTTAATGACCCTCTACTGTCAGTGCTGAATCATTACACCTTGGCATTTCCGTCTACCATAGAGACAAAGAGATCACAGAGAAGACCCCCCCGCCCCCACATTCAAAATGGAGTTTGCAATCTAATAAAGATACAGATGGACAGTTCATAAGCTCACACAGAACTCATAAACTGCATGGACAGATTCCCAAATCATCAAGAAGCCATGCCAAAACTTAGCCTACAAAGGCTAGAGTCCACTATTAAATCTTAAGAAAATGCAGGTGTAACCCATGCCTACCGTGTGTGGCTGTGTGCCCTCTAGCAGCAGGACAACACACAGGTGTATTAGTCAGCAACTAACTTTGCACAAACAAATAGAACTCTTTCAGCTCTGGCGTGATTTCAGATGTAGCTAGCCAGGGTTCAGTCCCCCCCGATGGCTCCTTCCCAGGCGAGTTTTGTCAGAAGAGATGGTCCATATGAGGATTGGAGCTGCAATGGAACTCGGAAAGATGGGACGAGCTTTCGCAGCCAGGGCAGCTTTTAGCTCATGGTGATGAGGTTATGATCACCATTATTAGACATTGTGGCTCTCTGCTCCCTCTAGTGGTGGCTGATTGTTGGTGACACTCCATGTATTTGTGATTTATACCTACAAGGTATCTTCACACAAACAGGGCATTTTAAAGTGCCCTTTATATCAGGCCAACATTTTCCAAAAGTACCTAGTGATTCTGGGAAGCCCAAATTGACATGCCTTCAAAGAGAGCTGATTTTCACAGGTTGGATGCTCTGCAAAAGGCGTTTTGAGTTGTGCTCCCAAAATCACTAGTCACTTCTGAACATACCTTTAAATGATGATAAAACAAATGCCAAAGAAAAATCTCCAGGTGCCTCTACTCACACATATCAATCAATTAAGGTAACAACACAGCCCTATTAGTCCCTCCCCAGAAAAGTGCCTTCAACCTTCCCCACAGCGGTTCCCCAACTATTTGTCATGACCCCAGGCATCAGCAGATAGAGGTGCAGCAATCCATTTTCCTGCGCACAGCGTGACCTCGCATGTACGATGCATGTGAAGTCATGAGACATTGAGAATGCCATTTTGCTCTATGATGTGGCATCCTCCACACAGCAGGACCCTGCACATACCACACGTATGAGGACATGCGGCACTGAAGATGCCATTTAATAAAGCAAATTGGCATCGTCTATGAGGCGTGATGTCGCATGCAACATACATGTGAGTCATGCTGTGCTGAGGATGCCATTTTGCTCTCCAAAATCATAGAATCATAGGACTGGAAGGGACCTCGAGAGGTCATCTAGTCCAGTTCCCTGCACTCACGGCAGGACTAAGTATTATCTAGACCTTCCCTGACAGGTCTTTGTCCAACCTACTCTTAAAAATCCCCCATGATGGAGATTCCACCACCTCCCTAGGCAATTTATTCCAGTGCTTAATCACCCAGACAGGAAATTTTTCCTAATGTCCAACCTAAACCTCCCTTGTTGCAATTTAAACCCATTGCTTCTTGTCGTAGCCTCAGAGGTTAACGAGAACAATTTACCTCTCTCCTGCTTGTAACAACCTTTTATGTACTTGAGCACTGTTATCATGTCCCCTCTCAGACTTCTCTTTTCCAGACTAAACAAACCCAGTTTTTTCAGTCTTCCCTCATAGGTCATGTTTCCTAAACCTTTAATCATTTTTGTTGCTCTTTTCTGGACTTTTTCCAATTTGTCCACATCTTTCCTGAAATGTGGCGCCCAGAACTGGACACAATACTCCAGTTGAGGCCTAATCAGCGCAAAGTAGAGCGGAAGAATCACTTCTCATGTCTTACTTAAAATACTCCTGCTAATAAATCCCAGAATGATGTTCGCTTTTTTTGCAACAGTGATACACACTTGACTCATATTATCTGGCTTTCTGTGAGTGGGAAATGCAGGTCACAGTCTCTGCAAATGCACAGCAGGATCTGGGTAGAGCTGTTGACGTCACTAGGCCTCACCCTAGGTAACTCGGGAGGGTAGATGACCACAAGTGTCAATAAAGCCTTCCTGCACTAGGCCTATATGAACCAAACTTCTTCCATGTTTAAACTCTAATCAACCTCAAAAGCCAGGTGCAATTGGAATATGTAAGCAACCAGTTATCTGCGTGCAACCCCCTGCTCACACCGGTATCAAGTGGTAATAATGAGGCCTGCATGTTTCTGGCTAAAGAAAAAAAGGACAAAATAACGGTTTAAAGAAGTTACTAACAAGCTAGGCTTATAGGTGCCAAAAATAACTTAACTGCTTAAATGTAAACGTTATTTGCTTCGTAACTGTTACCAGGGAAGGGAGGGCTAAAGGGGAAGAAAGAAAGGGAAAGGGGGAGGGGTAAAGCTTAACTGCAAAATGTATAAAAGAAGAAAAACTGTTTCTGTTAGTGTGCTTGATTTGAGACGTGCCTGTCTCCTAGCACCGCTTTGGGATCCCAAATAAACTTTGTTTGTTTCTCCACCCCGGTGTGTTTATTGGCGCGAAGCACACCGGGCAACGAACCCGCTGTTGCTGTCCTCGGGCCTCTGTGCCGGCAACAGAGGCATCCATGGTTATGTTCTCTGTCTGGATACCGGCGCAGGTGGAGGAGACAGGAGCAGCGTTGGCACTGGTGACGCGGCTCTTCCTAACCATAGTGATTATATTACATCTCCCTCCCACAAACTCCCTCTCAAACACCCCTGTTCCCTAGTTCCCTGTGGTCGCTTAGCCTCTGGCTTTTAAGGCCTTCTCTCCTAGGTCAGCCTTACCCCCTCGTTAATCACACAAGGGGAGGGTGATCACAAGGCTGATTGAGGCTGATCAAGGATGATCCAGGGAAAAAGGCTCAAACAGTCCTCAGACACACAATCCCAACTGACCCTGTAACTTAAAGAACCTGAAAGAGAAAGAGAAATACAAACAGCCAAACAACCTGACTCACCCCAAGATGAGTACTCGCACATTGTTCGTTGAGCAGGGAGATCACCTCACCCTGTCAAACTCCCCTGTTTGCGATCCCCAGCTGGCTAGTATTAATGTATTTCTCCTGAAAACGTCCCCATGAGGTAGGGACGTGCTGCTACCCTCATTTTGCGAATGGCAAACAGAGAGCCTATGTGATTTGCCCAAGGTCACACAAGAGCTCTGTAGCAGAGCAAAGAATTCAACTCCTGGCGAGGGCCCTAACCACTGGACAAGGCTTCCTGTCTAATGGCCTTAGAATGGGTCTGAGTTTAGCTCAGTTGGTAGAACATCAGACTTTTAATCTGAGGGTCCAGGGTTCAAGTCCCTGGGCAGGTTTAGGGGGGATCATTTCCCCCTGTGGTATCCTTCAAGAGGCAGCTTGATATAAAGGGGGGAGGGAAAGCTCAGTGGTTTGAGCATTGGCCTGCTAAACCCAGGGTTATGAGTTCAATCCTTGAGGGGCCATTTAGGGATCTGATATTCTATGATTCTATGTTGCCATTAGGCTCAAAAGGACCTTAAGTTGTATTTTCAATGCAAGGTAAACTTGAGTTATGAACATGCAAGTTACGCCTCTCGAGTGAGAACAGCCACGCTGTAATATCCCCCTCCCACTGCTATATCCACACTGACGCTACACTCACCCCTGTGTGACGCTAGGGCTGCTGGGGGCACATCTCAGGGTTCTTTGACCTGTAGTAAGCTTCTCTTTGGATACCTTCCTATTGAACTGTGGGATAACTTGTCTGCCCCTTCTTGGCACACCAGGGGAACCCTGGGAAGGCACTGGAGGACGAGCAGTACTTGAGTAGCCTGCGTCACTACAGAGACGTCATGTTAGCAGCTGGCGAGTTGCACTAACTTTAGCTTTAGCCTATACTTCGTGACAGGCCAGCCAGCTCCAATGAAAAGCTCACTACACTCAAACTAAGGGTATTTGTGTGTGGTCTGGACTTGAGTTGAGGCAACACTCAAGTGATAACTCAAGTTAGCTTTGCAGTGAAGACAAGCCCATGTAACTGAGAAACATGTCTACTATGTTTGTACAGCGCCTAGCACAGCAAGGCATTGACTTACTTCTATACAGATGTTAAATAATAATGAAACAATGAGGTTATCTCAGGTGATCTGCTTTTGGGGTCTCTCCAGATCGACTTCTGCTCTACACTATAACATTTAACCCTCTTCAGTAGCATTTCAAACGCACTTTCCGTCCACACACAAAACTGCTTTAGTCAGTTATGGCTGGTTCTAAGAAACGTCACAAAGTGACTCTGCTCTCTGAGGACTAAAGAACAATTCAGCCCAAATCATTCCTGACTCAGGAGGATCCTGACAGATGTCTCTCAGCTCCCTTGTTAGGCCCCTCTACATCTATTCCCTCCCATACCGGGACCCCCACATCATCCTTCCACCCTTCCAAAGAATATCTGTCTGTGCCTATGTTAATGCTACCAGATCATGTCATCACGCTACAAACCACTGGGGTTGTATCTCCACTAACATCCCCACCAGCTGCTAAACCACATTAGATTTACCTGCAGAAACCCGATAAAAGTATGTCAAATTATGAATGGGAAAGAGTAGGTGGAAAGGAAGCTTCTGTTTTCCTTGTCTTGTAATAGAACAACAAGGGGTTATTCAATGAAATTGAATGAAGGCAAATTCAAAATGGAGCCAAAGATCACATAATGTGTAATAACGAGGGCTCTCAAGCGATTAAAAAAATTAATCACAGTTAATCGCACTGTTAAACAATAACAGAATACCATTTATTTAAATATTTTGGAAGTGTTCTACATTTTCAAATATATTGATTTCAATTACAACACAGAATACAAAGTGTACAGTGCTCACTTTATATTTATTTTGATTACAAATATTAGCACTGTAAGAAACAAAAGAAATAGTATTTTTCAATTCACCTCTTACAAATACTGTAGTGCAATCTCTTTACCATTAAAGTTGAACTTACAAATGTAGAATTATGTACAAAAAATAACTCTCATCCCCTAACGCCCCTACTCTACTTGCGCTACATTGATGACATCTGCATCATCTGGACCCATGGAAAAGAAGCCCTTGAGGAATTTCACCATGATTTCAATAATTTCCATCCCACCATCAACCTCAGCCTAGATCAATCCACACAAGCGGTCCATTTCCTGGACACTACTGTGCTAATAAGCGATGGTCACATAAATACCACCCTATACCGGAAACCTACTGACCGCTACACTTACCTACATGCCTCCAGCTTCCATCCAGGACACACCACACGATCCATTGTCTACAGCCAAGCTCTAAGATATAATTGCATTTGCTCCAATCCCTCAGATAGAGACAAGCACCTACAAGATCTCTATCAAGCATTCTTAAAACTACAATACCCACCTGCTGAAGTGAAAAAACAGATTGACAGAGCCAGATGAGTACCCAGAAGTCACCTCCTACAAGACAGACCCAACAAAGAAAATAACAGAACACCACTAGCTGTCACCTTCAGCCCCCAACTAAAACCTCTCCAGCGCATCATCAGAGATCTACAACCTATCTTGAAAGATGATCCTTTACTCTCACAGATCTTGGGAGACAGACCTGTCCTCGCTTACAGACAACCCCCCAACCTAAAGCAAATACTCACCAGCAACCAAACATCACTGAACAAAACCACTGACCCAGGAACCTATCCTTGTAACAAAGCCTGATGCCAACTCTGTCCACATATCTATTCAAGTGACATCATCATAGGACCTAATCACATCAGCCATACCATCAGGGGCTCGTTCACCTGCACATCTACCAATGTGATATATGCCATCATGTGCCAGCAATGCCCCTCTGCCATGTACATTGGCCAAACCGGACAGTCTCTAGGCAAAAGAATTAATGGACACAAATCTGACATCAGGAATCATAATACTCAAAAACCAGTGGGAGAACACTTTAACCTGTCTGGCCATTCAATGACAGACCTGCGGGTGGCTATCTTACAACAGAAAAACTTCAAAAACAGACTCCAACGAGAGACTGCTGAGCTGGAATTGATATGCAAACTAGATACAATCAACTCAGGATTGAATAAGGACTGGGAATGGCTGAGCCATTACAAACATTGAATCTATCGCCCCTTGTAAGTATTCTCACACTTATTATCAAACTGTCTGTACTGAGCTATCTTGATTATCACTTCAAGGAAGTTTTTTTTTCTTATTTAATTGGCCTCTCAGAGTTGGTAAGACAACTCCCACCTGTTCATGCTCTCTGTATGTGTGTATATATATCTCCTCAATATATGTTCCACTCTATATGCATCCGAAGAAGTGGGCAGTAGCCCACGAAAGCTTATGCTCTAATAAATTTGTTAGTCTCTAAAGTGCCACAAGTACTTCTGTTCTTTTATCTTTTAACCAGTTACCAATGCATGAGAGTACCTTCCCTCTTATCCCGTGGCAGCTTACTTTGCATAAGAGCCTTTGGTGAGGGACCTTGTCAAAGGCTTTCTGAAAATCTAAGTACACTATGTCCACTGGATCCCCCTTGTCGACATGCTCGTTGACAGCCTTAGAGAGTTCTAGTAGATTGGGGAGGCATGATTTCCCTTTACTAAGACCATGTTGACTCTTCCTCAACAAATTATGTTCATCTATCTGTCTGACAATATTATTCTTTATTATAGTTTCAACCAGTTTGCCTGGTACTGAAGTCAGACTTACAGGCCTGTAATTGCCAGGATCACCTCTGGAGCCCTTTTAAAAATTGGCCTCACATTCGCTATCCTCCAGTCATCTGGTACAGAAGCTGATTTAAATGATAGGTTACAGACTACAGTTAGTAGTTCTTCAATTTCACATTTGAGTTCCTTCAGAACTCTTGGGTGAATGCCATCTGGTCCTGGTGACTTATTGCTGTTTAATTGATCAATTTGTTCGAAAACCTCCTCTAATGACACCTCAATCTGGGACAGTGTATAGTTATGGTTGATGTAATTAGGTCGACACAGTTTAAGTGTAGACAATGTGTTGGTTAGATCAAGTGTTACTGGCTTTCAGGAGCCATCCCAAAATGCCCCACACTGACAATACAATTGATACAAGTGCTCCTGGTGAGGACACGCACCCCTGATGTAAAGAGCCAAACGTGTACAAACAGAAGCAATTTAATAAGTGCGGTGGCTCTAAGCCAACATAAAGTTAGATTGAAATAATTTTGTAGTGTAGACGTGGCCTAAGAAATGTTCTTTCTGGTTGCTGACGTGGACTATCCTGGTTATATCATCGTCTCTGAATGGGAAACGGCTAAAGCTCTTGTTCTAAGGTGATGCTGGTCAGAGTCTAAACAGGCTCCTATTGTTTGTCCACTGGACAGTTCATTGGGTTTTTAAGAATGGGAACAGTCAGTCATTAAGAGGAGGAAGCAGAACCCATGGCTCTTATCAGCGTGAGATCGGTGCCTGCCAGAGGTGAACAAGGGCAGACAGGGAGAACAGGCTGTCAGGTGTGGATGTGTTTTCAGAATCGCTCTTGCATGAAAGAACTGTGCCAACATAGCAATGCCGCCGGCGACAGGTGAAAGATAGTGTGTCCAGCGAGGCAAAGAGGGGCCTCAGTAGCTCTTTGTTGTACTAGGATTGGGTCCTGGTTGTGAGAGGAGAGAGAGAAAACAGAGGCCCAGATTCTCAGGCTTTGTCTACACAAGAAAGATCCATTATTTGACCAATGGTGGGATTTTAATCTGAGGTAGTTCAGCCATGAAAACCCCTGTGTGGAGGCTCTTCTTTCCATTCAACTCAGGTTTATGTTGTGTTATCCTAAATTGAACAGGAATCGGTTTCAGCTGAACTGAAATACACCACTGATAAAGTGAAGCAAATATCCACCAGTCTGTAAAACTGGTTCAACCGACTCACTTTATATTGCTCTGTCTCTCTTCGGTACTTACGTGGCCCCTGACAGTGCAAATTTTGGAAGGGTTCTAAAACCTCATGCTTAGGGAACAGCCCAATAACTGTTAGGGATAAGGATGAGACTTTCATGGGGGCAGATTCCCAGATCGGCTAATGCGGGGTTCTAAGGACTTCCTCTGTAGCAGTGGGTGCTGGCCAGTGCCGGAGGTGGGATACTGGAGGAAATGGCTCTCGGGTCTAATCCCGTCTTGCCAGTCCTTTCCTTTGGAAAACCATTTGTGATTTGCTAGCGGGGGCCAGGAATGGCGGACATTTCTGAGGAGGACGACCTGAGAGCCATGGCTGGGGAGGGAAGTTCAGGGGAGCATTACTTGAGATGGGGAGACTTGGATAACTCTCAGCCGTCACTTGCTACACAATTGTCAGCCAGTAAACCAGGAGCTGAGTACAACTAGTGGAAGCATAATCCACTGATGTGTCTCCTGTACATAAAGTCTGAGCATGCTTGGGAGCGCCTCTGATTTTATTACTTGCTGTATTCATGCCTCCAGGGTGGCTTTTGGGACTCAGGTTATGGAGGGAGGGTCGTCCAGTGGTTAGAGCATTAGCTTAGGACTCAGGACACCACAGATCAATCCCCTGCTGTGTCACAGACTCCTGTGTGGCCTTGATTACGTTCTTGAGTCGCTCTGTGCCTCAGTTTCCCATCTGTAAGAGAGGGATAATAGCACTGCCCTTCCTTGCAGGGGTTTCGGACGTTAAGGATATGAAAGCTTGGCAGATGCTTCAGCTATGGGGGCCATATCTTCACGTATGGTAGATATCTCCAGTGTGGGGGGCAGGCCTTTCACAGAGGGAAAGAAGAAATTTTCATGACTTCAACGAGACAATAAAGTGGCAGGAGTTGCAGGCTACAAAGTCTGGGCAACAATGGGAGGGTAAAGACAGACTTGTTGGTTCTACTGGACAGAGCCAGTGGTACAAGATGCTGGGCTTGAGCGAGCAGGGTAAGATCAGACTCATTGCCCCTTCAAGGGAACAGCCGTAGGGCCTGGGAGTAATTGAGAGGCTGCAGGGCTGGGGATGGGATATTTGATTAGTTAGCAGACACTGTGGGCATGGGGATTGGGGAAGTGTCAGAAACATACAGCTAAGGGTAGCATAAAATCCCTCCTTTACCTGTAAAGGGTTAAGAAGCTCAAATCACCTGGTTGGCACCTGTCCAAAAGGACCAATGAGGGGAGAAGATACTTTCAAATCTGTGGGGGAAGGTTTTTCTCTTGTCTCTTTGTGTTGTTCTCTCCGGGTCAGCGAGGAATCACGGCAGGGAAAATACATGTCCCAAAGCCACACCTGAACTAAGCAGCTAAGATTATCTTTTGTTTTAGCTTGTGAATTCTCCCTGTGCTATGAGGGAGATTTATTTCTGTTTTATTTTGTAACTTTAAAGTTTTGCCTAGAGAGGAATCATTTGGAAAGAGGGTGGTTTTCTTATTTATGGACATATACTCCAGAACAGGCTTTGGAGATGATTCTGCCGAAATGTATCTTAAAAGGGCTCTCAATTCATCACCTCAATCACTCGCATCAATATCGCCCATCTCATCATGTGTCAACACTGTCTCTAGTGCCCTGCATTGCTGGTGTAGGTCTTCTTCGGGTATAGTGAGGAGTTTTGGAATATCATACAACATCCCAAATACACTGCTGTGTTCCTTGAGCTGCATGGAACGTTCTAGGAGGGAGGTTTATTCCTGTTTTGGTTTGTTTTTTGTAACTTTAAAGTTTTGCCTCGAGGGGAATCCTCTGTGTTTTGAATCTGATTAGCCTGTAACGTTACCTTCCATCCTGATTTTACTTTTCCTTTATAATAAAGTTCTGCTTTTAAGAACCTGGTTGGTTTTTAGTGGCCTAAAAACCCAAGGGCTGGTCTGTGCCCACTTTGTTAACCTGCTTCCCGGGCTGCATTTCTGGCCCCTCTGGCCGGCCCGGCTCTGCTCCCCTGCTCAGCTTGGGCCCCTGCTCTCTCCTTAGCTCTGCCCCCCACTGTCTGACCCAGGCAATCCCAGCTCACAGGGACGACGGGACCCCCCCTGGCCTCCTGACTCTCTCATTAGCCTGCCGCCCTGTCAATCAGGCTCAGAGGCTGAGGCTGACCTGGAGCATTGGCCTCTCCCCATTCTTTTAGTGCTGGGAGCTGGCCAAGCAAAACACCCCACTGAATGTCAGTAAGGGGACAACAGTCCCTTACACTACGGCGAGCCAATCAAATCACTGGCAGGAGGAGTGTGTGTCTCTTACAAGGCGGGGGCATGCAAATGAGGGAGATGGTTTCCTGTTTAAATCTGCGCCGCTCTCTGCCCAGGCTGCACCCGGAGACAGGATCCGCAGCCCCTGGCTCTGAGCAGTTACCAGCCGGTCGCCTGAGAACTTTCCGCTCCAGCACCAGGAAAGATGAGATTTTTGCTCCTTTTAAGTTTGGCGGCAGCAGCTTTAGAAGGTACGTTCCTCCCTCCGAATAACTGGCAGAGTTAGAAGAATATTGTGTTATCGCTATTTCTATACCGATAGTAATGGCCTGTCTTTATTCACAGGTGTCCAGTCCCAGGTCCAGCTGGTGGAGTCTGTCCGTATCACCTGCAAAGCCTCCGGGTTCCCCTTCAGCGATTCCTACCTGAGCTGGCTCCGACAGGCTCCCAGAAAGGGTCTAGAATGGGTCGGTGATATAAACCCCGATGGGAGCGATATACGCTACCTTGATTCAGTGAAAGGCCGATTCACAATCTCCAGGGATAATTCCAAGAGTGAGCTGTATCTGCGAATAACCAACCTGCAATCCGAGGACGCAGCCGACTATTACTGTGCGAGAGACACAGTCAAACTCCCTTCTCCCGGCAGCCGTGCAGGGGCAGCAGTGACAGTCAGCCCCCTTCGGGCTTAGACAGGAGACCCGGCAACTGGGTGAATGTAACACAAACCTACCGTTTGTGTTACATTCACCCTGCTGTTACTCACACCTATTTGTCACCTGTTTGAAATGGGCCATCCTGATTATCACTGCAAAAGGTTTTTTTCTCCTGCTGATAATAGCTCACCTTAATTGCTTTGTCTCGTTAGAGTTGGTAAGGCAACTCCAATCTTTTCATGTTCTCTGCATATATATCTCTCCCTACTGTATTTTCCACTCCATGCATCAGATGAAGTGGGCTGTAGCCCACGAAAGCTTATGCCCAAATAAATTTGTTAGTCTCTAAGGTGCCACAAGGACTCCTCGTTCTTTCTACTGTCAGTGTCTCCCTTTCCTTCCAGAGCCTCGCTGAGCCTGCGGTGCGCAGTTCCCTCGCTTCATCGGGGAACCCCAATCCAGAGTGAGTCGGTTTTGAGTCACTCTCCCCTCGGAGACCTGGCACATTGACTCTCCCGGGGCCTGTCTCGGTGTCAGACTCACAGGACAGCCTCCGCCAGTGTACAGGAGACAAGCGCATTGCGGGACTGATCCAGTGCCAATGGGATCAGAGTCAATGGGATTTATCCCCCTGCCCTCATTGGGGTTTGCCTCACACCCAATGGATGGAGCGAATTCCTCATGGGGCCAAATCCTCCGCTAGTGTAAAGTCCCTGCAACTGCTTTCAGTATACGCGAGTTACTCCGGATTGACACCAGGGAGGCTCGGGCCCTTTCAGCAAACCGGGACGTTTATTGCATTAACGCAGCAGAAGGTGATTAGTTCATTATAACCGAGGTGGGGCTCCTCACCGGGGCGTCTCCGCCCTTCACAAGCGGTTATTGCCTTTATCCCCACAACGCCGCCGGGAGGCCGGGGAACTCTCACAGCCCCTGGTTCCAAGAGGCTGGACTGAGGCAGAGAGATGGAGGCTGGGGTATGGAAATGAGCCATTCAGAGTCAGGGCAGGCTGTGGGGCAGAGATCACCCAGCGCCTAAATAAACCCCACACCGCTGAGCCTGGGGATGTGGCACCGCTGGGACTTCCCAACGCAGCTCGAGGATTGTTTTCACCCACCTGCCATTGGGAAATCACAGCCTGGCCTCTGGTGTCAATGGGTGGAGCGGAGATTTCCCAGCCCACAATAAAGTTCCACAATGTCATGGAGTCATCATGGAGATAACAGACCCACCCCTCAGACCTCGATGACATCACTCAGGCCAGGGCTGGCACTCAGGGCATTGGGGGCAGCCGCGTGACAGGGTGGGAGGAACATTTTGTTGGCCCCATGGAGGCAATGGAGCCTGGCTCGGGTGGGGTCGGTCGGTCCCCAGAGGGAGGGGCCAGCCGGAGGCAATGGGGCCTGGCATGACTGGGGCACTGTTTACAAACTGGCAGTTGCCAGACGCACAGTGCCCCGCCTGGCCCTGTGCTGCCAGAGTGCCCCTTCCCCTTGGGGGCGGGCCCATACTGCACCACACAGCCCCCCCTGCCAACACCGGAACACCCCTCCCCATTTCCCTATGGCCAGAGCCCCCCCAGACTCACTATGCCCTCCCCTCCCCCACAACTGCCCAGCACCCTGCACAACACCACCCTCGCCCAGCGCCACCCTGCCCACAGCCCCACCACCAGGGCTGTCCTTAGGATTTATGGGGCCCTACACAGTATTATTAAACTGATGCCCCTATGCCCGAGTTGGGGCACAGCCACCACCTCCGCCCGCAGACCCCCAGAAGAACCCCCCCCCCCCCCAATGCTGACACACACTGAACTTCGTACGCAGCAGACGCAGCGGCAGCCGGGGATCGCAGGCAGGGAGGGAGGGACGAGGCACCAAAGGACACCGAGACGCCCGGCAGAGAGACACAGTTCAGCACAGATCCCCGTGTACCCTCTCCCTCGTGCACAATGCGCCCGCCGGTGCATTCGGCTCTGGGAATACAGCCCCTGTCTAAGGAGACTGCAGCGCGCTGGGTGTGCGGGAGCCGACCCGCCCTTACCTGCTGGCCCAAATTTTCCAGTGCCCTAAGGACGGCCCTGCCCACCGCAACTGCCCAGCACCCCCCACAGAAGCTCCATTCCCTAGTGCCCGAACACACACAGATCTTCCCCTCCCCTCACAGCCCAGCACCCCCAGAGACCCACTCCCCACCCCCTGCCTCCTGGCCGCACTCACCGGTCCTGCTGGGAGGTGACTGTCTGTCGGGGAATCGCTCCGGCCCCTCGGGAGTGCTGCGATCAGCCAGGCCAGGGCCTGCTCCGCCCAGGTTCCCTCAGGCCCCACTTCCCTGGAGGGGCCCAGGCAAGCTCCCCACACTGTCACCCCCACACACCTGGCTGAGACTGGCCAGGCTTCTGCACCAGTCCCAGGCAGCTCAACTCTGGGGAGACAGGCCATACCCGGAGCCGGAGGGGCACTGGGGTCCAGCCAGGGGGCAGAGAGGAGCAGAGGGTGGGGCCAGGGGGTGGAGAGGAGCCCTTGGCCTGAGGAGCAAGTGATGGGTGGAGGGGAGCCAGCAGGGTTTCGGGGCGCAGGGCAAGTGGAGCGGGCTGGGGCCCCTTCTGAGCATGGGCCCGGCTCCACGGAGCCGCTGGCACCATTGTAAACCCGACACTGGTGACTAACGGTTGTAGAAAGGAACATGACGGGATTCATTGAGGTGGCTAAGGGAGAGGTGGCTGCTGAGGGAGAAGCAGAGGCATGTTGGTGTGGGGGGGTCACGGGGGGCACTAGGGTCACAGAACGCAGGTCCCACTGAATCAGATTTGTCCCAGGACTTCCCAAAGTCTTCTGTGACACAGAAACCTCTTTGTGCCACCTGGCAGAAGGCACGGGGGTGAGGGGGGGAGAGTTTTTCAGGGATCCCCTGGGTCAAGTATGTGCAGAACAATTCACTGAAGGATGGCAGCTAAGGTCTCTGCTGAGAACCAGGAGTCATCAGCGTCTTTGTGAAATGTATGTAGGATCACGTTTAAGAAGTGATGTATTTATACTGGAAATTACGTCTTAAAACTTTTGAAGTGAAAGGCAGGTCACCAGGTGGTGACATGCCTTGGACAGGTGCTTCTCTCTGTGTCTGATCATTGTGTACTGTGATCTCAGCGTGTAAGTTTATTTTCATATCCAGCCACCAGCTAATCAAGGTTGTGAAATCGACAAGCGACCGTGAAATCGACAAGAAGGAGCACACGGTTTAGGAACAAAGATCAAAGGACTCTTTTGAAATCTCTGCGGTTGCAAAGAGACAGGCCGGATCCTCCTCCTAGGAAGCAAGTTGTGTGTTTGCCTAGGAACAGAAGGTCACAGCCAAGCAGGCCGGAAAGGATCTTTGGGGGAGCAACCCTCAGTCTTTGGTTAATTGCCTAGGCCCTAGGATATGGGCTGTGATTTTATTTGACATGTAACTTTTGGTTTCCAGTTACTCCTATTAGCTATTATTGTAAATCTCCTCTTTGTTCAATCGACGTTTGCTTGCCTTCTCCCTGAGCAGCTCTCCGGGCCGTTTCAGTCGAGCGGGGATCTGAGGTGTAACCGGCACACCGGGCGGTGCTGTTCCTTGGGAGAAAACACAGCGAGTGTCCAGTGCCCAGGGGCTCCAGACAGAAGATGCTTGGCAGACTTGGCAGCTGGAGTGCGCCTATCGCTAACCTGCAGAGGGACCGCGGGGTCGGCCCAGGCTGAGGTTTGACTGCTTGTGTCGCCTGTGGCGGGTGGATTACGGGAGCTGGCCCCTGGCTAGCCCAGGCGGCTCTCTCACGGGGAGAGCAGAGGGTAGCAGGGTGCCTCCCAGCCCTGGTATCCCGGGAAGTGTCACAGTGGAGTTCGGCAGTGCTGGGGGGGACAGAATTTAGGAATCATGTGGCACATTCATCCTCACGCCCCCCATGACTCAGAGCTCAGCTCCCCATACACACACCCATGATATGGATTTGCAGGGGGCCGAAAGGGTTCCCTAGGGAGGTGGTGGAATCTCCTTCCTTAGAGGTTTTTAAGGTCCGGCTTGACAAAGCCCTGGCTGGGATGATTTAGTTGGGGATTGGTCCTGCTTTGAGCAGGGGGTTGGACTAGATATCTCCTGAGGTCCCTTCCAACCCTGATATTCTATGATTCTATGAAAGGGGCTGGAGAGTAGGAAGAGGTCTAGATTAGATCTGGAAAATGGGGTTAAATTTGGAGTTTTTGGACAACCCCCCCCGCAGTATTTCCATTGTGAACTGGTGCCTCATGCTCTGCTGAGTGGACCAGGCTCCCCGTCTGGACATCTCCCACGATGGACTGCCAGCTCCTCGCTTAGCAAGGGGAGGCCGTGCATCATGGCAGTTGTCTGTCCATGGTGGATCATGGGAGTCTGACCAGGGCCTAGCCCAAAAGCATGAGTCACCCACACTACAGCTCCCATGAGGCTCCCTGGTGGCATTTGAGAATGGAAATATTTCGGTTTTGGGACATACCATTTTTTATGGTAAGTTTTTGACCAGCCGTCGTCTGGATGCGGGAGCTTCAGTCTCTTGAGCCCAGGGCCGGTGCTTCCACTAGGTGACCCTAAGCGGTTGCCTAGGGCGGCAGGATTTGGGGGGGCGGCATTTTGCCACCTTCAGGGGGTCCATCTGCTCCGGGTCTTCGGTGGAAATTCGGCAGCGGATCCTTCACTCGCTCTGGGACCCCCCGCCGAAGTGCCACGAAGACGCGGAGCAGAAGGAACCCCACCGCCGAATGCTCAGAGGAGGAGCTGCCACCTAGGGCGGCAAAAACCCTGGCGCTGCTCCTGCCTGGGCCTCTTTTAATCCCTGACCAGGCTGCTGAAGGTGCCCGTGAAAAGGGCAGCTGAGTTGTGTTGACACCTGTCCTGCTGGTAACGGGACTGAGCCTCCCACACCTCGTCTCTGACGTCCCCTGGCGAGAGACCTGGCTGTGGTGTGGAAGAGGATCTAGGGTTCTGTCCGCTGAGCCCATTCGGTCGTGACAGAAACAGCTTCTAAGACCAAAGATGAGTCCAAGTTGATTTCATTTTACTAACCTTCGCTCTCTCCATGTACAGGGTCGGCTGGTAGGGTCCTTCTTCAGCAGATAGGCTCATTTTTATTAAACTTTCCACCCAGACTGTAACATACAGATCCCAGCTAGACAACAAACATCTGGATCATCACTGAGGGCATGTCTGTGTTCCAGCAGTGACTCTCAGAGCTTGTGTCAACTGACTCTGGTTTCCGGAGCTCAACGCTACAAGGCTGAAAATAGCCGTGTAGACGTTCCATGCCAGGCTGGAAACCCAGCAAGGGGAGAGGGTCTCAGAGCCCGGGCTCCGTCCGGGGTGGGAACGTCTACACTGCTGTTTTTAGCACAACAGCATGAGCCCCATGAACCCAAACCAGTTGACCTTGGCTCTGCGACTCGCTGCCATGGGGTTATTTTTTTGCAATGTAGACATACCCCGAGTGACCAGGTGAGCAGCCCTGGGCTTCAAAAACATCAGGAACATGTGTGGAGGTGTCATAAACACCTGGAATATTAGGTTGGGCAATACTGGGATCAATAAACATCTGGAGCATTAAGACAGGCAGTGCTGGAGTTCATAAACATCTGGAGCATTATTGAGTGTTCACATAGGGTGTGTCGAGGATTCATAAACATCTGGAGTATTTCAGATGGGCCGCGTTTGGGTTCATACACATCTGGAACGTTACTGAAGGTTTAAACGGGATATGGTTGGGGTAAGGAACCCAGGATTTCCTAGCCGTGGTGGGGCAGGATTGGAGACTGCCACAGGGGCAGGCTGGATGTTCCTCAGGCCTTCGCCATCCTTTAGGAGGAAGGTGGGGTCTCCAGGAATGGTGCAGGTGCTCACATGTGGCAGGCTGGTGATCATCACAACGTCTGTCCGCATCGGGGGAGTGGCTGCTTGTGCCGGTGGCTCCTGGGAAGCCTGGCTGGCATAGCTGAGGGCCAGCTGCTCCAAACGTCTCTTCTTGAAGAAGGCCTGGGTGGTGGCGTGGAGCGGCTGCAGGATGCGAGGCACGGGTTTGCCTGGGTGCAGGAAAAAGTCGAACCCGGAGCAATCGGTGGGGTCACAGAATGGCTGCAGGGATGCCTCCCCTTCAGCCGGCCAGGTGAAAGGGAATGGCAGGGTGAAGTCCTCGGTCAGCACCCGGATGGCAAAGTCATCATCCTTGCCAAATTCCTTGTAGGCCCTCTGGATGCTGTGGAAATGCTCCTCCCACTTCTTGGTATCTCCATCATAGATGTCTGGGAAGGACCCCGGCAGGCTCTGGACCAGCACCGAGGACGAGGACACTGTGGCATCCGTCAGGCTGTAGATGAGCCCTGGGTTGTGGCTTGGCAGGGCTGTCTGGTTGAAGATGGGTGGTGGGGGGAGCAGGAATTCTTGCTGGCCGCCCCCTCCTCTTCCTCCTTTGGGCTTGGAGGTGATGACTGAGGCAGGAGCAGCTGGGTTCCCTCCATTGCCTGCACATGTACAACCAAAACAACAAGATGAGAGTCCCAGGGAGGGGAACGAGGGAACAGGCAGTGTTGTGTGGAGGGGAGAGCAACATGGGAGCAGCAAAGGGAGTGGAGGAGCAGTGATGGGGGTGGAGCATAGGGGTGAGAGGTAGAGAGACAGCAGAAGGGATGTAGGATGGGGTGGTGGGTCGGGAGGCAGAGAAGGTCTTAGCTGACTTGAACATGGGCATGGTCCACCTCCATTGAGAGTGGGAGAGCCATCTGGCCTGCGTGTTATTCTACCAGGCCCTCTTCTTAGTCAGCTCCACAAACGACTGGGTCCCTCCCACACTCCATCCCCCATATTTACCATTCAGTACCTTGGCTCTGAGGTGAGTAACCGAACTGGCCCGCGGTTGAGGAAGCCATTACTCACATGGCCTAGCAGAACCTCCACGGACTTGTTTACTACAATCGTCTGGGAAACGACAGGGGCTCTGGGGTGACATCACACAGGAGAAAAGAGAGGGGAGGTGATAGCTGAGGATGACACAGAACAGGAAAAGGGTTGCTGCACCACTAGAATGTAGAACTTGGTTACATACCCCTCTTTCTTGCACCTCCTCAGCTGAGCTCTTTGCCGAAGCACAGGCTTTTCACAGAATTGCACAGAGAGAAACCTCAGGGCTGTTATGTAAAACCCTAAAGATAGATGTTAACAGTTCCCGGGCAGCTTCAGAGAGAGAGAGAGAGAGAGAGAGAGAGAGAGAGTCCAGTGCAATGTCTTATAAACTAACACTGAACATATGCAAACACTCTGCAAATAGTATCTGGAATACTTCTGAATCATTTTTAAACACAAGCTATTTGGTAGTAAATCTAGCCCTTATACAGCCTTCCCACTTTGGTGCTGTTGCATATATTTAAATACAAGCTTTCAACATAGCCTTTACACGTTAGCACACACAGAGCAAACCTGGTGCTCTCTGATCTTCTTTCTGAGATGAGGTCTCAGTCTTCATAACACGTAGCATGTGTCACCTTCACCGCTTGAAAAGAACGGCAGCATCTTGATTCTTTCCCAAACGCTTGCCTTGTCAGCAAACCAAAGTCTAAAACTCCTTACATACCAGCCCTTGCATTAATAACAGGGAGGGAGATGGTCCCCAAATTGGACTAGTTGGCTTCTAACTTTCCATGTTCTGTGAGATCCAATAGGTATCTCTGCAGTACTCTCTACAGATGTTGTGGTGGGAAGTTTCCCTGGTTTGTGTCCCTTCCAGATGATTTTCATGAAGTTGACTCCTCTTGTTTGGGTCCAATTCCTCTGACTGAGGATTGAGTTCTGATTGGTCATTTGAGGCCAATAAAACTGACCTCTAGCCAACTCTAGTGTTTCTTCAATCCCCATGTGGTGCGTATCTTCTCATGGATTCTTTATAATGCTGTCTCAATGAGTGTAGGGTATCACTCGCTGTCCCAAATCGTCTCTTTTCTCAATCTTTCTGTACAAAACCCCATTGGACACCAAAAAGTCTAGACAGGTCTTATATTTCTCCTTCTCCTCCTCACCTGACTGGGTCCAGGGCCAGACTCCAGGGAGTGAATCACGTGTCCTATATGCCCATTTTGTCACTGCAAAACTTTCCAATCAACGGGAATAGAATCTTGGGCATTTGTCCTTCCAAGCTATGGCCTTGGGGTTTGAAACTCTTGTGCTATGCTGAATCTTCTCCAGGATTGTCCTCCTGAGACCCAGTTTGTACTCTGTGCATCTACGTGATTCTTTTGCTGGCTGTCTTCTTCACACAAATCCTCCAGCAGGCAGCTGTGCTGTTGGTGCACTAAACTGGGGTGAGGTAAGTTCTCACAGTCTTGTACTAAATGATCTTGCTGTCCACAGTTGACACACATCCATCCTTTTGTCCATCTTCATACTACTGACTTACCAGTTCCCTTAGGCTTCTCAGGGGTTAAAATGTCCTGAATTGGGTGGAGCAGGCCTTGGCCTAGTATTTGGGACTGAGCCAACTGCTGCTGCAGAGGTTTCCCTTTCCAGTCTATCTCCGAACTCCTCTCACCGCTACAGGATGTTCTTTCCCGTTCCTTCACCCACTGACGGCCAGCTTTACTCAGGAGTTGCCCCTTCTCATCACAGCACTCTTTCTCCATAGATCTCCCTTGAAGCAAGAGCTCTTCATAGGGAATGTTTCTCTGTTGACCCTATGGATTCTGGATTCTGAGTACGATTTGTAATGATTTGTGCAACAGCCTAATTCGAACTAGTCTTGTATGTCCAAATCCAGTTCTGTATCTTCTGTATCAAGCCTCAAGAGTTTCTTGGACTAATGAATGGAGTCTAGTGAGTTAGAGCAGTGCGACTGTAAACCAGGATACCTGCTTTCTATTCCCAGTGGTGGGGGAAGGTGGGGCCTAGTGGTTAATAGATTCATAGCTTTTAAGGACAAAAAGGACCATTAGGATCATCTAGTCTGGCCTCGTGCATAACACAGGCCAAAGAGCCTCACCCATCATTTCTGCATCAAGCCCATAAGTTATAGACCAATCAGAAATGATCTTTTAAAAAGCTGTACAGTCTTCAGTCTGGGGAGAGATGTGGGGCTGGGAGTCAGGACGTTTGGGTCCTTTTCTCAGTGCTGCGCAGGGTGCAGAATCTAGTAGGTTAAAGCAGTAACTCCTGGGTTCTACTCCCAACTGTGGGAAGCAGGAGGGGCAATCAGGGGCATCTTCACCTCCTTCCTACCCTTCCGAGTTAGCTACATAGCCTTGGGCTTTCCTTGGTCCTTGGGCAGCGTGATGTATAAGTTGACCATTATTGTCACCTCGCTCAACATGTTCACTAGGGTTTTCCTCCTCACTGTCATCAACACCGACCACTGCATCTCCATGCCCTGCCCTGTGTGGTCCCAGAACCACAGGTCGCCCCGTCTGGCTTCTTTGGTGATTCTGGTCATATGGATCCTATCTCTTGCATTGACCTTGCGGTACCGCAAGCTCAATGCAAGAGATAGGGGGATTTCATGATAGAGATCTCGGGGATTTCATGAGCTAATCTTCAGAGTGGAACGTCACCTCCGACAATCTGAACAGTGTCCAAGAGAACCTCTTGCTGAGAAAAAGAAGGATGATGGCCCGTGTTGCTATCCACTTCCTGGTTGGGTTCCTGGTCCCATTAGCCTTGATCATCACCTGCTACATTCTTCTAGCTGCCAAGCTGAGGAGAAGCCATCTCACTCAGTCCAGGAAGCCCCTCAATGTCCACCTTGTCTTGAACCTGATCTTTTACCTCTGCTGGCTCCCATATCACGTCTTCTACTTCCTGCAGGTCTCAGGTGATGCACCACATTCAGTGATGGAAAAATCCCTGGACATGGGCATCCTCTTTGCTGATGGCCTGCTCTATTCTCACAGCTGCCTCACTCCCATCGTCTTCCTTTCCATGGGACAGGAGTTCATGGGCTGCAGGGAAAATGCATGTAACTGCCAAAATGCTGTTCACTTGGAAGGAGAGCCAGCTGAATAGGGGAGAAATGTTCAAGGGGAGATGGGATCCATTCATAAACTGTATGCTGGCTCAAGATAACGAGCTTCCTAAGTGTGTTGTGTCCCCCATAGTAACTGAACTGTACGAGAAGATGACAGCCTACTACTGCTAATGAACTTAGGTGCTCCTTCAGCATCTGTGCTTAAAGTGTGGTGCTGAAGGTTCTAGGTTCAATCCTTGCTGATGGCACATGCTGGGGGATGGGGATCATTACACAAAAAGGGGTCTAAATTCTTGACCAATATTTTTCATACGGAATGGCTGGGCCTGCCGCGCTTGGGGCACTTGTCCACAGGCCTGAGCCGATGGGCGTCTTCCCACCGATATCAGTGGGGATTGGATCAGACCATTGGCAGCAAAACTTGCTCAAAATGCTTTGCTATTGTGCTACTTAAATGCTGGTCTGTAGCATTCTCTGGTGTTTGCTTCCCTGCTGATTTTCTAGGCTCAGCGTCAACCTCTAATAACTTCACAGAACAGCTGTGGTGATTTTCTTTTGCCAATAAAGGAATTTTCTTCCCGTGCTGCTCTCATCTGAACTAATGTACAGTGGCTCTGTGTTGGGGATGGTCTATCTTAGCAGCATCCCTTGTGGTTCAGATGGGGTGGCCACCTAGTGGCTAGAAGGGAACAAATTCCAGTGTAACAGAGTCTAATCCTGCAGCTTCCCTCGCCCATGTGAGTGTGAGTGAGGCTCAAAGCCCAGCCCACAGTGCAGTTCAAAGACAAGAGCTGTACCAGATGAGCCAGGAGAAAGGTCAATAGGCAAGACGGGTGCTGCGGACGTACACGATCTATTTCCCCACTCGGACATTCAGGACATACAGGAGATACAGGACAGACAGGAGGTACAGGACAGACAGGAGGTACAGGACAGACAGGACATACAGGAGATACAGGACAGACAGGAGGTACAGGACAGACAGGAGGTACAGGACAGACAGGACAGACAGGAGATACAGGACAGACAGGAGATACAGGACAGACAGGACATACAGGACATACAGGAGATACAGGACAGACAGGAGGTACAGGACAGACAGGAGGACTTTCTCAAAGATGGTGCTGCAGGTATATGCACAATATGCTGCACGGCAGATCTCGTGGCTCTAGGAGGGCAGTAGGGTCTAAGGATTAGAACACAGGGCCTGGGAATCTGGACTCCTGGGTTCTATCCACCTCTGGATGGGGACTGGGATCTAGTGGGTCACAGCAGAGGGCTGGGGACTCAGGACTCCCGGGTTCTATCCCACAACTCTGTGGGGAATGGGGTCTAGTGGTTCTGGGGGGCTGGTGGGAGTCAGGAGCACCCGATGAGACTACTGAGCAGCAGCCCTGGACCCTGGACCCCAGACTGTCTGCACTCTTGGGTAGCTGCAGTGACACTGGCTCCGTGTTCCCCTGTGGCAATGCTCAGAGCAAGGTTGCTTTATCCTGCAGTGGTTTGTAGGGCTGGTGGTTTTGCTTTCTGACACAGTGGGCCATAAATATGCAGTTGAATAGGGAGGATAGTTTGCTCTTCTGTTCCCCTTTCTTTGGTGGAACATAGAGCACATTGTAGGCAACCATTAGCTAAGTCTTCATGCCTGTGTGCGGTGAGAAAGGAAGTTGATTTGTCCTAAAGTCCGTCAATTGGACCAAATCATTTCTATCCGCTTCCCCTGCTCTAACCCTGCAGACCCAAATCCCCTCCCCGAGCTGTGGATAGGACCCAGGAGTCCTGACTCTCAGCCCCCCGCCCCCCGACTGTAACTAGGAGACAAAACTTCCCTCCCAGAACTGGAAATACAACATTTATGTGTGTCCTGTTCATTTAGCTGTAAACTCTTTGGGACTCTCTGTTCATCTATGTTTGTACAATGCCCAGCACAACAAGGCCCAAATTTCAGCTGGGGCAGGGACTGTCTCTGTACAGCGCCCGGTAAAACAGGGCCCTAGCACACACACGGCATCGACCTATCACAATACAGATTTTAAATACGAATGAAACAATGAGGTTATCTCAGGTGAGCTGCCACCTGAACTACTTTTGGGGTCTCTCCAGATCGACTCCTGCTCTACACTATAACATTTTACCCTCTTCAATAGCGTTTGAAACGCACTTTCCCTCCACACACAAAACTGCTTTAGTCAGTTATGGCTCGTTCTAAGCAAGGTCACAAAGTGACTCTGCTCTTTGAGGACTGAAGAACAATTCAGCCCAAATCATTCCAGGATCAATTGTTTCATGAGACCTGTAAAATGGCCTTGAGACTCCAGGTGGCATTCGCAGTGGAGCCAACAGATTCCTCTTAGCTCCCTCGTTAGGCCCCTCTACATCTATCCCCTCTCGTACCAGGCCCCCTACATCATCCTTCCAACCTCCCAAGGAATATCTCTCTGTGCCCATGTTAATGTAACCAGACCATGTCATCACGCTACAAACCTCTTGTGGTTGTACCTCCACTAACATCCCCACCAGCATGCGGCACCACAGGGCCGTGATCTCAGCTGGGGCTGGGACTGTCTCTCACCATTGGTGTGTGTACTGCGTGGCACAATAGGGTCCTGATCTCATCTGCCTCCTAGTCAGGACCATAATACAGGTGATAAATAATCATCATAATCTGATCTGGTATGGGAATTCCTACATGGTTTCAATGGGCTACTTGGTGATACCACCCAGCTCTGTGACACACAGATCCACAGGGATTAACCAGGTAAGTACTGAAAAGGCAAGGACTTGGGGTTGTCATGTACCTCTAGCCCTAGAGTACCAGGAGCCGTGCAGCCTGCTAGGATCTGGAGAGACGTCTCCTTGAATAGTGGGGAATCAGCAGGAGTGATCCTGAGAATCTCCCACAGCGAGGTATTTTAGGGTGAGTGACCTATGCTAAGAAATGTCCTTGCTGACGTGGACTATCCTTGTTATATCACCGTCTCTGAACGGCAAACGGCTAAAGCTCTTGTTCTGAGGTGATGCTGGTCAGAGTCTAAACAGGCTCCTCTTGTTTGTCCACTGGACAGTTCATTGGGTTTTTAAGAATGGGAACAGTCAGTCATTAAGAGGAGGAAGCAGAACCCATGGCTCTTATCAGCGTGAGATCGGTGCCTGCCAGAGATGAAAAAGGGCAGACAGGGAGAACAGGCTGTCAGGTGTGGATGTGTTTTCAGAAGAGCTCTTGCATGAAATAGCTGTGCCAACATAGCAATGCCGCTGGCGACAGGTGAGGCAAAGAGGGACCTCAGTAGCTCTTTGTTGTACTAGGATTGGGTCCTGGTTGTGGGCGGAGAGAGAGAAAACAGAGGCCCAGATTCTCAGGCCTTGTCTACACAAGAAAGATACGTTATTTGACCAGTGGTGGGATTTTAATCTGAGGTAGTTCAGCCATGAAAACCCCTGTGTGGAGGCTCTTCTTTCCATTCAAATCAGGTTTATGTTGTGTTATACTAAATTGACCAGAAATCGGCTGTGTTTTAAAGCACTGAATCAGTGTGGTCTGTGTTGTAAACAAGACTGCTTCTGTAAAATGTTGCATTTAAACTTCACAGAGATGACCTTATCGGCGGCTGAACGGCTGCGCAGAATTAGAAAGCGTCCAAGAACTAAGGAGGACTTTCTGAGTGAGGTTATGCTGCACTCCGCCACCGAGAAACAGGAGTTGAAGGCGTGGCGGGACTGCGAGAAGAACAGGGGATTTCAAACTGGGGTTTGGACCCCTCGGGGGTCACAAGGTTATTACATGGGGGGGTCGTGCGCTGTCAGCCTTCACCCCAAACCTCACTTTGCCTCCAGCATTTATAATGGTGTTCAATATATTTAAAAGTGTTTTAATTGATAAGGGGGGTCACACTCAGAGGCTTGCTGTGTGAAAGGGGTCACCAGTACAAAAGTTTGAGAACCACTGGAGGAGAGGGACCAAAAGGAGAACACGGCACACCAGAACAAAGCCACTGAGCGGCTCTTAATGGTTATGGAGCGCCACGCGGACACGCTCCAGGTGATACTAGCTCTTCAAACCGAGCAGCTCCGCGCCCGCCCTCCCCTGCAGCCGCTGTCGCAAAACTCTTTCCCATGCAACCTTGACACACACCACCAACACACTCTTATCAACCTCCTGGCTCCAACCTGTACCCGCGGCATCCCACTCCTCCCCGCTCACAGTCCAGCACTCAGACTCCCACCACAGGCGCCAACTTCTTCTGCCGCTCCTCCCCTCTCCCTCCCGGAGCTCACTACAGCTGTTTGGCGGCGGCAAGCGCTGGGAGGTAGGTGGACGAGGGGGGACGCGGCGTGCTCAGGGGAGGAGGCAGAAGGGGAGGTGAGGCGAGGCGGGGCGGGGCAGGGAGCTTGGCTGCCGGTGGGTGCAGAGCGCCCACTAATTTTTCCCCGCAGTTGCTCGAGCCTGGGAGCACCCACGGAGTCAGCGCCTATGACTCCCACTACCCACAACACCCAGCCCTCTGCATTTTGGCCCTGCTGAAGTACAGCACCCGCTGTATCGTACTCCAAAGGAGAAGGTGGGGTATGATCCCTGGCCATACACAAATCTAGCCATCCTGGGACCCCTCCTCCTCTTGAGACCTTCCCTTCCCCCATACCCATCCCCCTCTCTGCTGATTATTTTCCTTTTACTCTCTCCTCCGGTTGTTGTCTTTTAATAAAAGGATTGTGTTGGTTTGAAAGCAATCTTTATTCTATTAAGTGAAAGCAAACAGAGCCCTGCAAAGCAACATACAATTATGTTAAGGTCCCTTCTTGCATCATGTGCACCAACCACCTCCTAGCATTACAAGCACTGCAATCCCGAGCATAGCAACAAATATTAGTGGCTTTCAGCTTCAAATTGCTGCCTCAAAGCATCCCTGATCCTTATAACCCTGTGCTGTGCCCCTTTAATAGCCCTGGTCTCTGGCTGTTCAAACTCAGCCTCCAGGCGCTGAGCCTCTGCGGTGAGCCCCAGCCCTGAGTGAAGCTTTCACCCTTCCCTTCACAAATATTATGGCGCGTACAGCACACGGCTATAAGCATAGGAATATTGTCATCGTCCATGTCCAGCTTCCCATAGAGGCAGCGTCAGCGGGCTTTTAAATGGCCAAATGCACACTCCACAGTCATTCTGCACTTGTTGAACTGCTCCTTGCTGCTGTCAAGTTGCCCTGTGTACGGCTTCATGAGCCACGGCATTAAGGGGTTGGTGGGGTCTCCCAGGATCACAATGGGCATTTTGACTCCCCTTACGCTGATCTTTTGGTCTGTGAGGAAAGTCCCTCCTTGCAGCTTCTTTAGCAGGCCAGTGTTCCGAAAGATGCGTGCGCCATGCACCTTTCTGGATCAGCCTGGGTTAATATCTGTGAAATGCCCACGGTGATCCACAAGCGCCTGGAGAACCATTGAGAAATACCCCTCACCATTAATGTACTCGGTGGCTAGGTGGTCTGGTGCCAGAATTGGAATGTGCGTGACATTGATCGCCCCTCCGCAGTTAGGGAAGCCCATTTGTGCAAAGCCATCTACAATGTCACGCATGTTGCTCAGAGTCACGGTCTTTCGCAGCAGGATGCGATTAATGGCCCTGCACACTTCCCTCAACACGAGTCCAACGGTTGACTTTCCCACTCTGAACTGGTTAGCAACCAATCGGTAGCAGTCTGGAGTAGGCAGCTTCCACAGTGTGATCATCACGTGCTTCTCCAGCGACAGGGCAGCTCTCATTCTCGTGTCCTTGCGCCACAGGGCTGGGCGAGCTCATCACACAGTCCCATGAATGTGGCTTTCCTCATGCGAAGGTTCTGCAGCCACTGCTCATCATCCCAGATGGGCATCACAATGTGATCCCAACACTCAGTGTTTGTTTCCCGAGCCCCACAGCAGCATTCTACTGTGGTCAGCACCTCCGTGAATGCCACAAGCAATCTCCTGTCGTAGCTACTACGTGTGGCGAGATCAACGTCGCACTCCTCTTGCCTTTGTAGTTTAAGGAATAGCTCCACTGCCACCCGTGACGTGTTGGTCAGAGCGAACAGCATTCTTGTCAACAGCTCGGGATTCATTCCTGCAGCCCAAAGAGGCAGGGCAGGGTGCGCAGGACACAAACCGTTGAGAATTGGCTCCAAATGCGGAGGGAAGCACAGGGATTGCTGGGTTGTGAAGCAATGCATCATGGGGCATTGGGACAGGACCCAGCATGCCCCGCGACCCCCTCCACCTTCCCACAAGTCTTAGGGGCAGAAGAGAAAGAGGTGCTCTGTGGGATAGCTGCCCAGAGTGCACCGCTCCAAATAGCGCCGCAAGTGCTGCAAGTGTGAACACGCGATTGCGCAGGCAGCTGTCAGTGTGAACACACAACAGCGGTTTTCCTTCTGCGCTCTCTGAGCGGTGCTGTAATTGCTGACGCCTTAACTTTGCCAGTGTAGACGTGCCCTTAGAAACCCTCTGAATACAAGGTCAAGTAGGTTTCGCTTTTTGTAGCCATGGGAGACCTGACAGTGACAATGACAATTGGCTGATAGCTAATGTAGCATGGGATGATTTAGTTGGGGTTGGTCCTGCTTTGAGCAGGGGGTTGGACTAGATACCTCCTGAGGTCCCTTCCAACCCTGATATTCTACGGGAACGTCACACAAGACTTTGGGAAGTCCTGGGCCAAATCTCATTCAGTCACAGCCACCAACTCCACCAGCCCTTTAGAGGCAACTTAGACATGGCACTGAGAGTCTGTTTCCTCCAGCTCCGTTTAGATCAATTCATACTCTTAAGGCCAGAAGGGACCACTGTGATCATCTCATCTGACCTCCTGGACAGCACAGGCCGGAGAACTGACCCAAAACAATTCCTAGAGGAGAGCTGGTAGAAAACCAACCCATCTGGATTGAAATATTGTCAGTGTGGGTGACTGTCCCGATTACTCTCCTGGTTAAAAATGACACTCTGGTTCCAGCCTGAATTTGTTTAACTTCAACTTCCAGCCACTGGAGCTTGTTAGACCTTCCTGTGGTAGATCAAAGAGCCCATGATTAAATATTTGTCTGCCATGTAGGTACTTATAGACTAGGATTAAGTCACCCCTTAACCTTCTCTTTGTTAAGCTAAACAACAAAGGTTGAGCTCCTGAAGTCTCCCACCATAAGGCCGGTTTTCTAATCCTTTAATCATTCTTGTGGCTCTTCTCCGTCCCCTCTCCAGGGGGGGACAGAGAAGGATGATGTTACCAACATCCTTCTCGAATTGTGGACACCAGAACTGGACACAGGATTTCAGCACCAGTCGCACCCGCGGCAAAGAAAGAGGTAAAATAACCCGAAGAGCTCTGTGTAAGCTTGAAAGCTTGCTTCTCCCACCAACAGAAGTTGGTCCAGTAAAAGATATTACCTCACCCACCTTGGCAAAGCTGGATAGATTCAGTTCGAGGGGGGGGGGGGAGTAGCTTTTGTTTTAGTAGGGCGGTGATTGCTGGGAGAACTGCCTGCTGCTTAGGATTTTCCTTCTGTGAAAAGTGGCGACCACACTTCTCAAAGAGGAAAGAACGCCCCGTGCATCTACAGGGCTTTGCATTCCAGGAGCTGCAAACACTGCTCCCCTGCAGGATAGAATATGTGTGTCCCCATCCCTGCTGGAGGGGATGAGGCCTGCTCTGTCGGGGAGGCACTGGATGAAATATGTCCATTTCAATTCACTGAATCAAGACTTTATTGGAGCAACAAGTTGCTAACATACCTAGACTAGACCAGACTTTAAGGTCAGAAGGGACCATTATGATCGTCTAGTCTGACCTCCTGCACAACGCCGGCCACAGAATCTCACCCACCCACTCCCACAACAAACCCCTAACCTATGTCTGAGCTACTGAAGTCCTCAAATCATGGATAAAGACTTCAAGGTGCAGAGAATCCTCCAGCAAGTGACTCATGCCCCACGCTGCAGAGGAAGGCGAAACCCCCCCAGGGCCTCTGCCAATCTGCCCTGGAGGAAAATTCCTTCCTGACCCCAAATATGGTGATTAGCTAAACCCTGAGCATGTGGGCAAGACTCACCAGCCAGCACCCAGGAAAGAATTCTCTATAGTAACTCAGACCCCACCCCATCTAACATCCCATCACAGGCCATTGGGTGTATTTACCACTAATAGTCAAAGATCAATTGATTGCCAAAATTAGTCTATCCCATCATACCATCCCCTCCATAAACTTATCAAGCTTAGTCTTGAAGCCAGATATGTCTTTTGCCCCCACTGCTCCCCTTGGAAGTTCTGCAAGTGGTGCCAAAGAGTAACAGATACACAGATCCTCAGGTGTCTGTGAGAGACAAGTGAGACCCGAGATGGGGCTACACGCCGGATCCTTGGATCCGTTTATCAGCAGCATCTCTCCAAACTGCTGTGTGTATAAAACGTCTCACCCGCTCTGTGTGTGTGTGCACCAATGCCCTCTGCTGGGTGGAACACGTCAGATCGGCTTTGTGTGTAAGCCCGTGTTCACTAGCACGCTCTGCATTCAGAGTCCAGTGATCTGCGTGCACGGACAGAAAGTTCAGCTGCCAGTTTGGTTTCTTCATAGCTATTGCCTTGCGCCAGACACATGCAGCCACCTCTGGTCAGGAGCAGCCGCTTAGCAGCTGCACAGGGCTGATTCAGCCAATGCAGAAATACAGCCACTGCTCGTGGGGGGCACAACTGGTGTTTAACAGCTGCAGATCACTGGCGCGCAGGGCTCGGTCACCAGGACTGGGTAGGAATGCAGTTGTCCACAGGGTGGGACATGTAAACTATGTCACAGCTGCAGAGCAAAGTCTACCCCAGTGCTTACAAAAATGCCCTGAGATTTTCAGTGTGAGCACAGAACAGAGAACTGGGCGGCTTTTTAAGGCCCCACGTGGTACTCGGTCAAATAAGTCCCCATTAAACCTTTCGATCCGTGGTGATTTTTTATTCTCGCTTCTACAATTTCTGTTGCATTTTTCCTATTTTGAATAATTTTGTTCCTTCTATTTAAGCAAAGAGAATAATTCCAAGGATTATTTTTGTATTAAAGTAGCAACAGAGTCTGGGGGCCCCTGGTGCTGGGCGCTGCCCAGACACAGCAAGAGACAATCCCCGTGCTGGGTGCTGCACAACCAGTGTCAGTCTGTGTCCCGTGTTAAAGATGGGAAACTGAGGCACAGAGTGATGCAGGGGCTTGCGGAGGGCAACACAGATTCTGTGGCACAGGCATGACTTGAACTCAACTCTTCTGAGTCCTGATTTAACCACAGGCCGGCCTTGCTCACTAGGTGACTGAATGGAACATGGATCTCCTCCGGGCCCTGCCCTAGTCTCCCCAGAACAGCTCTCTCTAGAGGCACCCCCTCTCTGTGCTGGCCCCAGGCCAACCCTCACTAGGCCGCTTTTATGTTTTACACTCAGCTGCCTCGCCACCTAGTGGCAATATGTAGAAAAAGCGAGATTGTTTCCAAAACAAATACAACAGTTTATTTTTTCTTTCAACTGCAATAGCAAGACTAGGCTTGGAAGCCAGGCCCCCACTATGGGAGGAGACTGGGACCAGTGATTACAGCATGGGAAGCTGCAGGTCAGGACGCCTGGGTTCTCTTCCCAGCTCTGGGAGAGGAGCAGAGTCTAGGGGGTTAGCGCAGCAAGTCGATGTTCCTAAGCCCCAAGATTCCTGGGTTCTCGGCGCATTGGCGAGTACTTTGGCTTCTGCCTTCCCTCCAAGGCTGTTTGGGTCACTGATGCTCGGGGGCCAGTCAGACAAGCCCAGGCAGGAGGCAATTCCACCCCTCGCTAAAGCCACAAACCCAGCAGCCAGCACAAACCAGCAAATAACACAGAGGGATTTAGACAGATTAACGAAAAACCTTGAACGCCGAGGCTGGAGGAGAGCAGATGGCTTGACAGCTCCACGAGGAGGGGAGGGTGCACAACTGTCCTTTGCCACGATGCCCTCAAAAGCCTTGCCAATGCGTGGACAGCTGAGACCACAGCTCATCACGCCCATGCGCTCCCAGCAGTTATCCTGGATTGGGAGCTTTTGAGGGCAGGGACTGCGTGGGTAGGAGGGTCTAGTGGTTTGAGCAGCGGGGGGTCTCTGAGTCAGGATTCCTGGGTTCTAGCCCCACTTGTGGTTAATATCTAGTGGACAACCTTGGGGGCTGGGAATCAGGACGCCTGGGTTCTATCTGGCAGCAGAGAGAGCTCTAGTGGTTACAACGGCAAGGCTGTGATGGAGTGGCACTGTTTGGTCAGTGGGTGCCCCCGGTGCTCCCCTTAAAAGTGGCTCCCCAGCACAAGAGTGCAAAAGCTGAGCTGTTGGTCCGATCCAGGCTGGCAGGGAGGATCCCAGGGCAGATGGGCCCATGGCTCTGATCTGAGGGATGGCCCAATGTTCTGCAGTTAACTCCTAGGTAGATGGATGGAGAGACACCCCAATCCAGGCTGATCCCCAGAGCGCCCTCTGCAGGGGGAGCTGTGCCACTGATCCCTAAATTCAAAGGGCCGTGATAGTTTGACCTGAAGGGCTGAGGCCCAGATCTCCAGTGCCTTAACCCCCTGCCCCGGACCGGGCAGAGTTGTTGCAAATGCTAATCACATTTAGCACAGTGATCACTGACCGGCAGCACGTCAGGTATAAATAGCCACGTTTATCACCCTGGGCGACCAGGAAACAATTGCTCCACAGAGATATTTGATTTCTTCTGTTTTCTTTTAAATGAGCAAACGTAGTGGCTGTTGGAAAGTATCAATATCGCAAATTGCAAACAGGGAAATATACTAGTGGATCAGAAGTACTAGGGTTAAGAGCCCAGGACAGAATCTCTAACACAGGGCCAGCATAGGACAAAACTAGTACTGTTTATATTTGCTGAAAACCCCAGCTGAAGTCAGGACCCTGTTGCACCAGGCGCTGCCCAGACAGAGAGAGGCCCTGCCCCAGCTGGGATCAGGGCCCTGTTGTGCCAGGCGCTGCCCAGACAGAGAGCGAGAGACTCTCTCCAAAGAGCTTACAATCTGGCTAGACAAAGGCAAAATTATTCTCATTTTAGAGAGGGGGAAACTAAGGCACAAATGAGGTGACTTGCCAACGTTTCTAGCAGAGCTGGGAATCAAACCCAGAACGCCCAAGTCCCAAGGCAATCTTCCCCAGCAATTGCCTCATGGCTGACCTGGGCTGAGCCAGACCATCCGTCTCAGCCTCTTCAAACATTGGCCTCTCAGCTGAGAGCGACCACAAGGGGTCACTGGGGAAAGCTGGCCTGGTGGCTGGAGCGGGGATCAATTCCTGGCTCTAAGACTCACTGGGTGAGCCTGGCAAAACACAGCATCTTTTTTGCCTCAGTTTCCCCACCTATAAAAGTGGGCTAGTATTTCCCCACCTCACAGGAGGCAGGAGACATTCAGTAAACGTTTTGATGATGCAGCCACAAAAATTGTAAATCATCCGCATTTTCAAAATTCGACTTCAGACCCTCCAGCAGCAGAAGGGACCATTACATCATTTAGTCTGTCTTCCTTGTAACCCAGACCAGTAAGTTCACCCTGGTCCCCCTGCCCCGAGTCCAATAACGTCTCGAAAGGCATCCAGTCTTGATTGGAAGCCATGGAGAGGAGTAACCGACACTTCCCCAGGCAGTTTGTTTCAATAGTTAATCACCCTCAGGGAGAAAAACCAGTGCCTCATTTCCAGCTGGAATTTGTCTGGCTTTAACGTCCGGCCACTGGTTCTTGTTATGCTGTGGTTTTGCAGCCACGTAAATTGTCAGATCATCTTCTTTGTTTCCAAAGGGATCTGAAAAGCAGGACGGGAACGAGAATCTGTTGGGAGCTGGTTTGGAAATGTGTCCTGGAAGAATCAAACCATTTGAGCTGGGTGGTTTGCTTGGAAAGGCAGCGAGGGCTGGGAGCTCTCGCGGGTAAATCTGTAATAGGGGGCTCGTACAGATGATTTTAACACAGCAAAGTGAAAGAGACACAGCCGTTTAGGACAGGAAGTGAAGACAGCTTGATCCAGGAGGCTTTGGAGAAGGAGGATGGAGTAATTCATGCTGAAGTTTAGCTGGAGAGGTAGAGCTAACAGGAAAAAGGTATCCCAAAGCGTGGCTCCACAACACTCCCACACTACGCTGGGGCACCCGGCACAGCCCTGACTGCCCCGGGAGAGCTCCCACCCCCAGCAGCACAGTGCCCCCTAGTGCCACGCTGGAGCACTGGGTCCAGCCCTGGCTGCCAGGGGAGAGCTCCCACCCCACTCGCAGTAGCACAGCACCCCCAGCCCTGAGGCATTGGGGCCAGCACTGACTGTCCTGGGAGAGTCCCCCCACTGCATTCCCTGCAGCACAATACCCCCATCACTGCCCTGGGCCGGCAACGGGCCAGCCCTGACTGCCAGGGGAGAGCCCCCCCCCCCCAGCACAGCACCCCCTAGTGCCACACTGGGGCACTGGGTCCAGCTCCGATTGACAAGGGAGCGCCCCCACCCTGCAGTACAGCACCCCCTAGCGCTGATGCATTGGGGTTACTCACTGCCTTGGGAGAGCACCCCTACTCCATTCTCTGCAGCACAGCGCCCCCTAGCACCGCACTGGGGCATTGGGATCAGACCTGACCACCAGGGGGCAGCCGCGCTGCCAGGTGCAGCGGAACAGGCCCGGGTGGGGGGCAAAGCCCGGTGACACACGCACTGATCCCTTTCACCTCCGGAGTGGGGGGGGGGGGGGGAGTGTCACTCTCCCAGCAGCAACTGCCGGCCCGCTTGAGCGATGGCGCAGGTGCGGGGGGAGAGGGGGCAGGTTGTGAGCCCTCGATCCCCGTGGGTCTCTCCCGCCGCCACCATGTTGCAAGGTTCTATCCCCGCCCTCCCGACGCCACTAGATTGTCGCAGGGTTCCACGGGGGGATCCCAACGTTCCACGCCCCTCCCCCCCCGTCTGCCACGGATCGTCGCAACCTTCTGTCTCCTCCTTCCGCCCTTGCTGTAACGTTCGATCGGGGGAATATTCCATCCGCAACGTTCCTTCCGCCATCCACCCCCACCCCGATCGTCGCAACGTTCTATTCCCGCCCCACCTAGGTTGTCTCGACGTTCCATCGGGGTTCCCGACGTTCTACCCCCACCCCGCTCCGGGGGGTTCCCAGCACCCCCAGCCTCCCTCCCGCCCCTCGGCCAACGTTCTGTTCCCCTCCCCCCACCGCGTACATCGTCGCCACGTTCCATCGGGGCTCCCAACCTTTCATCCACCGCCCCACCCATCCACCCCGGCCGGCGGCAACGTTCGATCCGGGGCTCCCCAGCAACGTTCCATCCGCTCCCGATCTCGAGCTGGGCTGGCCACGTTCCAGCCCGCCCCGAGCCCTGGACCGTCGCAACGTTCTGTCCCCTCCCTCGAGATAGCTGCAACGTTCCATCTGGTGGGGAGAGGGGGGGGTCCCCAACCTTCCTTCCGCCCCCTCCCTGCCGGCCGCTCGCCCGCCACGTTCGGCCCGGGAGCTCCCCGAGGTTCCATCCGCTCGCAACGTTCCACCCCTCCCCCCGTCGCTCTCCTTCCCTCCCCCCGATCGTCGCAACGTTCTATCCCCTCCCCCACCCTCCTCCCCGGATTGTTGCAACGTTCCATCCGCTGCTGCCGCCGCCGCCCGCGACGCTTCCCCGGGGTCCAGGCCGCGCTCGATCGGCGGCTCCGCCGGCTCCCCCCTCACGTGTCCCGGGCTCCCAGCTGGGGAAGAAGGGAGGGGAAGAGGGGGAAGGGGAGGGGGGGAGAGGATCGCTCTCGCTCTCCTCCTCACATGACCCGAGTGTTTGTCCCCGTGATCAGCGCCTCGGCTCCCGTGTCTCCTCCGCGTCCCCTCTGCCTCCATCCGGCGTGAGATTTAAACTCACCCGCCCCCCTTCCTCTCCCTCTTCTCCTTCCCTCCCCCCCGCCCCGGCCTGGTGCTGAGGGGCCTCCCCACCCCTCTCCTTCCCCCCTTCCCCTCCCCCCTCTCCCCTCTCCCCCCATGGACATGCTGGATCCCGGCCTGGACACAGCCACCGCCTCCGCTGCTCCCAGGTAAGGGGAAGACGGGAGGAAATTCCCCACCCCTTTCCTGGGGGGCCTGATTCCTTCCCACCCCCTCGCTGGGCCTGCGGAGGGGCAGGGTGGGGGAGGGGAGGGAGCCAGCCATGATCCTCCTGCAGCAACAGCGGCGCGGAGAGGGGGAGCACAAAATGGAGGACGAGGCAGAGAGCGAAGGAGGGGAAAAGGGGTCGGGGGCAGAAGGCGGGGGGCTGGGAGCCCAGGAGGCTTGTTGTCGTGTGGGGGAGGGAGAAGGAAAGGAGCAGGGGCCTTGAGTGGCGGGTGGGGAGAGATAGGGGGCTGTCATCTGGGGGAGGGGAAGAGTTGGGGGTCCTGTGGTCTGGGGGGCAGGGAGTGTTTGGAAAGCTGAGGGGGCTGTGCCGGGGGGGGGCAGGGAGCGTGTGCCGGGGGGGAAAGGCGGGGAAGGGGTCCTGAGATCTGTGTGACTTGTGCCTGGAGTTGGGGTGTGGGGGAGACGGACAAAGGGGGTCAGAGTGAGCTGGTGTCAGGAGGGGGATGGGTGGGTTGGGGGGCCACATGGGAGGGAGCTGGGGCTGTGATCTGAGTGGATTTGTGTTGGGGGGGAGTGGGGGCTGGGCTGGGATGAGCTGGTGACAGGACTGAGTGGGGCACAGACGGGGCCTGGGATCTCACAAGTGATGGGGGGTGGGACAAGAAGAGGGGAGCACGTGGGGTCTGAGGGAGCGGGTGGGGGAGGAGGGAGCTCAAGGGGTCTGTGAGCTAAGGGAATTGGTGTCATGGAGGGTGGCAGGGGGCAGAGGAGAGGACTGGGGAAGTGGGTCAGGGAGGGAGAGGGCTCTTGTTAGTGTTGAGGGGTAGAAGGGTCCTGTGATCTATGCGCGGTGGGGATGGGATGGCAGGGGGAGTTCACCCCACCAAGTAATTAGCTCCCAGGATTCCCCAGCCTGGGCTCTAGATGACTTGGGGAGCGGGGCAGCCCTGTGGCGGGGAGTGGGGTGCGGATGTAGATGAGATGGGGCCGTAGACGGTGGAGGGGCCGAAAGAGACTGCAGAAGCTCATGGGTACTTGGTGTCCAGGAGGAAGAAGTGGGCTGTGTGCAGGGGAGACAGAGGTGAGGGGGGAGGAGGCTGATGTGCTGGAAGTGGGAGAGGGTGTGGTTAGGGGGCATCTTCTGGTGATCCTCTGTGCCAAGGGGAGTGGGGTGGGAGGCGTTAGGAGGGGGAGGAGCAGAGAGAAAAAAAGGAGGGGAGGAGAAAGGGGTGGGCTGAGGGGAGTGGGGTGGGAAGGATTCTAGGATCCACCTGAGTTGGGGGATGTGGGAGATCTGGGGGGGGCAGGAGGGAGCCCCCTGCAGTGCGGGGGGGGGGCAGACCGGGGTCCTCATGGAGGGGAGGGAGTTGGGAGGCTCGAGCTACATATCCATGTCCTGCAATTGGGGGCACCCCAGGGACGGGAGGGTGTTGCTATAAGTGTGCGGGGGGAGGGTGTACACTCTGGGCCAGCTCAATGGACTCCAATGGAGTGACAGCCCATTGACCCCCAGCTGGGGTCTGGCCCCATTGACTCCGGGGGAGCTGCGGCCCATTGACCCCAGCTGGGATCTGGCCCATTGACTCCGGGGGAGCTGCGGCCCATTGACCCCAGCTGGGATCTGGCCCATTGACTCCGGGGGAGCTGCGGCCCATTGACCCCAGCTGGGATCTGGCCCATTGATTCCGGGGAGGCTGTGGCCCATTGACCCCAGCTGGGATCTGGTCCCATCGACTCCGGGAGAGCTGCGGCCCATTAATCCCAGCTGGGGTCTGGCCCCATTGATGCCGGGGGAGCTGTGGCTGACCAGCTAGGGGTCTGGCCCTGTATCTGGCAGACTGTGAAGAGGCCATTCACACCTTGAGAGGTCTGTGTGATGCCTTGCCTGTGATCTGTGGCCATGTCTGAGACCCGCGCCCTCTCTCCCCCCCCCCCCCGCCCCCCCATGAAGGGCAGAGCGGCCAGGGAACGGGGGGCCCATCCTGGGGGTCAGAGCTCCAGTCCCTGCTGAGGGCTCTCGAGTAACTGACCTTGCTGCTTCTCCGGTTTTAACCCTTATCTGGACGCCCCTCCCCACCCCATCCTGCTCCCCAGCCTGTCAGGCCCCCCCCCTCCCTCCCCCCCTGGCCTGGCCGTATAAGATAAAATTCTCCAGCCCTCACTCTTGTTAAGCCTATAGAGGAGGGTATCGCGAGCCAGGAATTGGACGGGCATCTGGAAGGAAACTTGGGTTAATATTCTCCAGAGCCAGGGACATTATTGGTCCTGTGGGTGTGGGTGCCCCACACTGGCTCCGCCCCCTCTCCTGAGGCCCCGCCCCTGCTGCTCCCCTGAGATCTGCTCCCCTGAGATCCTCCCACCCTCGCTCTTTTCTGCCCCCTCCTGAGCCAGTGGCAGGGCAGCCCTGCTCAACAGCTGGGGGGCGGGCGGGGGCAGGGCTAGCAGCTGAACAGCTGATTGGCAGCCAGCCCCAGGGCCACCAGTGCAGCAGCCCTGTGGATGCTGAGACCCCCTATTTTTCCTCACGGGGTCCGCGCCTGGGACGGGAACTGGGCTTTAGCCCTTGGCATAATCCCTAGCTCTCGTCTAGCACGTCCCATCCGGGATCTCAAAGCACTTTGCCCAGGAGGGCAGTGTCCTCCTCGTTTCACAGACGGCACAACGGAGACTCCCTGGGGCTGGGTCCTCCCTGGGTGGAAATGAGGCGAGGCTGCGGCGGGCGACTCGGCCCTGGTGATCGCTGGCAAGGCGAGAACTCGGGGCGGGGGCCTGGGCGCTGTTAAAGCCGTTGAGTGGCACCTGCTCTCTGCCCGAGGGGCTGGCAAAGGTTTGGGTGCTGCGGAGTCTGGTCGTCTTGGAGACCTTCGGGGAAAAGATGTCACGTTGGGAGGTGAAATGACATAGGGTTGAATGGTGCTGACCCCCAATGTCCCAGGGTGGTGCTAGGGGGCGCTGTGCTGCAGGGAGTGGGGTGGGGTCTCTCCCCTGGCAGTCAGGGCAGGCCCCAATGCCCCAGGGTGGCACTAGGGGGCGCTGTGCTGCAGGGGGCGGGGTGGGGGTCTCTCCCCTGTGGCAGTCAGGCCTGGCCCCAATGCCCCAGAGCGGTGCTAGGGGGTGCTGTGCTGCAGGGAGTGGGGTGGGGTCTCTCCCCCAGCAGTCAGGCCTGGCCCCAATGCCCCAGGGTAGCACTAGGGGGTGCTGTGCAGCAGGGAGCGGGGTGGGGGTCTCTCCCCTGTGGCAGTCAGGCCTGGCCCCAATGCCCCAGGGTGGCACTAGGGGGTGCTGTGCAGCAGGGGGCAAGATGCTGACACATCTGGCTGTTGTCAGAGTAGAGGGGTCACTGCTGCTGGAACTAACTGCGCCCAGAAGTGAATAGGTCCCAGAGCCTGGTAACGGTGCCGCTCCAGGGCCCAGCTGGCAACACTGGGTGCTGTGGAGATCTGGGGGGCTCTCCCCACCGTGACAGCTTTAATTAACCCTGCTAGGGATCAAGTTCCATGGTTACTGAAGCAGCCAGTCCCTGCCCCAGCTGAGATCAGGGCCCCATTGTGCCAGGCGCTGCCCAAACATAGCAAGAGACAGTCCCTGCCCCAGCTGAGATAAGGGCCCCGGCGTGCCGGGCGCTGCCCAGCCACAGCGAGAGACAGTCCCTGCCCCAGCTGAGATCAGGGCCCCGTGGTGCGGGTGCTGCCCAGACACAGCAAGAGACAGGTCCTGCCCCAGCTGAGATAAGGGCCCCGTCGTGCCGGGCGCTGCCCAAACATAGTGAGAGACAGTCCCTGCCCCAGCTGAGATCAGGACCCCGTCGTGCCGGGCGCTGCCCAGACGCAGCGAGAGACAGACCCTGCCCCAGTTGAGATAAGGGCCCCGTCGTGCCGGGCGCTGCCCAGCCACAGCGAGAGACAGTCCCTGCCCCAGCTGAGATCAGGACCCCATTGTGCCAGGCGCTGCCCAGACATAGCAAGAGACAGACCCTGCCCCAGCTGAGATCAGGGCCCCGTCGTGCCGGGCGCTGCCCAGCCACAGCGAGAGACAGTCCCTGCCCCAGCTGAGATCAGGGCCCCGTGGTGCCAGGCGCTGCCCAAACATAGCAAGAGACAGGCCCTGCCCCAGCTGAGATCAGGACCCCGTGGTGCCGGGCGCTGCCCAGCCACAGCGAGAGACAGTCCCTGCCCCAGCTGAGATCAGGGCCCCGTGGTGCCAGGCGCTGCCCAAACATAGCAAGAGACAGTCCCTGCCCCAGCTGAGATAAGGGCCCCATTGTGCCAGGCGCTGCCCAAACACAGCGAGAGACAGACCCTGCCCCAGCTGAGATCAGGGCCCCGTGGTGCCGGGCGCTGCCCAGACGCAGCGAGAGACAGACCCTGCCCCAGCTGAGATCAGGACCCCATTGTGCCAGGCGCTGCCCAAACACAGCAAGAGACAGACCCTGCCCCAGCTGAGATCAGGACCCCATTGTGCCAGGCGCTGCCCAAACACAGCAAGAGACAGGCCCTGCCCCAGCTGAGATCAGGGCCCCTTCATGCCGGGCGCTGCCCAGCCACAGCGAGAGACAGACCCTGCCCCAGCTGAGATCAGGGCCCCGTGGTGCCGGGCGCTGCCCAGCCACAGCGAGAGACAGTCCCTGCCCCAGCTGGGATCGGTTCTGTTGTGCTGGGCTCTGCCTAGACATGCAGGGAGAGACAGTCACTGCCCAGAGAGCTTCTAATCTAAGGAGGGAAGCCTGGTGCATGATGGGAGATGTAGTCCAGCATATCCAGGAGAATGCGGTGCCTGAACTACAATTCCTATGGGGCACTGCAATTACATTTTCAAATAACACTATTACCAACAAATTGGCATTTGGGGGGCAGCCCCCTTTCTGGGACTTGATTCTCCTTTAGTCGCTCCTACTTGAGCCACTCCCAAATGTATCCTTCCAAGCCAGGAAGGTGTGTTCCCCATTCTGCCGATGGGGGAAACTGAGGCACCGAGGTCTAATGGAGCACGTGGCAGGCCTGGGAATGGGGTCTTAGCCCAGCACCTTAGCCCTTGAAAGGTACCACCCGAGTGTCTGCGCTAAGTCGCCGGTGGATGAGAGAGGTGGCGTGTCTCACTGGCTCTGCTGGGCTGGAGGAACAGGCCTGTCTGCCCAGTGGACTGTCCTTGGGGGGGGGGGCGGGTGGGGGGGGGGGAAGTCTCCAGGGGCAGCGGTAGCCGCACTTCGTAGCAGTTCCTGGGCTGCGCAGGGAGGCCTGTGTGAGTGATGGTTACTCCCTCGGGGAAGGGATCTGTTGGCGGGAGGGCATTAGAGGGGTCTTTGTACTGCCCCCTAGTCCTGTGTGTCTGTGAAATAACTCCGCTGAGTTCACCATGGCTTTTCGTCATTTTCAAGGCCGGGCGGGCCCATCGACCATCTGGTCTGAGCTCCTGGGTAGCCCAGGCCAGGGAATATTGCCCAGGGCCCCCTGCACTGAGCCGCATATACGCCCAACTTCCCCCTGAAGTGCATGAGATCAGAATCTGGCTCTTTTATTATTAGGATTATTTCAAATAGGTTCTGTATATATCCCGTTCCCCGGTTTCTACCCCCGCCCATAGCCAGTCCTTACCAGCTGCAAGTTGATTGGAGTCGGCACCCTCTCGAGGGGAAAGGGCCCATGGCCAATTCCCTGCCTCACTGAGCCAGGCAGCCCCCCGGCTCTGGGGCCAGATGGGCGCTGAGGCACCATTCCCTGAGCCAGTCTGTTCCTGGAGCCGGTGCCCAGACGTGCGTCCCGTTTGGGGCCCTTTCGCGGGCTGACCTGCGGCGTGCAATGCATTTCATAGCGTGATACGCTTCACAAGGGTGTTAATCAGTGTGTAACGTCCCATCCCCCGCTTCGATCCTCTGCAGGGATACAACCAGGGGATCTAAAAGCGTAAACGCCTTCCGAGTGACGCAGAGGCGCAGAGGAATTCACTGACTCAAACCGCTGTGCCTGATCTAGGACTAGGGAGTGACAGTCACTCATTTGCCAGGCTTACCAGGGCAAGAAATGTGGTTGTTACTTACTGGGGGCGGGGGGGGTGGGATCCCCAGGGTCACCAAATCAGGAAAGACCCTACAAAAACAAAGCTTTAAATACAGCGTGTACAAATTGTGGGCCCATGGTAGCACTAGGCAGCCACGTTACCAAGCGCCTTCATCTGATCATCGTGGCCCTGTGTTGGAAAGGGGATGGGCGGGGCGGTGGTGTTTCATGGCTAGCAGGCACACCAGAAACTGACCGGGTGGAAAGGAAATTGACTGATGGTGGAAGCGGCTGTGTTAGTCTCCCTGCGCCCTGCTCATCCAGGCAGGAGTGTCTCTGGGCAGTTGCATACCACACTGGCATCCAGATAAGGCGTGGGCATTATCTCTCCCGGCCAGCG